>NC_135233.1:659914174-660241674 GCF_051348905.1 Ranitomeya variabilis
TATGCATGGCTCATATTTCCCCCTCCTGTATGCATGCCTCATCTCTCCACCCCCCCATGCTCCCCCCACGTTCCCATCTTGAATGGCGCGGCTTACCGTCCTCCTTCATCCCCCCCTACCCTGTCCCCGTCCAGGGGCTGACTGGCAAATTTTGGCCTTGGGGGCAAGCACACAGCAGTGGCCCATGAGTAGCGGCTCATCCTTAAAGGGGTTGTCGGATCTTATGCGACATGTCTACAGTCACTATGTGTGAATCCTCATATCGTGCGCACTGTGCGCTGTGAAGATTCTCTAGTGCCGGCAACAGGTGGTCTTGTGACCACAAGCATGCAATATATATATTCCCAGCCACATTTCGACTAGACTGTTTTGGCCTTGTTCAATACAGTTGCATTCGCCATGCAAGTCTAGTCGGCATGTGACTGCATGCATGCAAATCACAAACTTGCAGCCAGACACCCTCCAAATAACCACAGCTCTGCGAGCAATGTGAGATGCACAAGTCTGCAGTCACATAGAATGACACAGAGTGAATGCACCAATGACACACACACACATGCACAGCCCCACTGTATAATGACAGACACACACACAGCCCCACTGCATAATTACACACACGCACAGCCCCTTTGTATAATGATAGGCACACGCGCACAGCCCCTTTGTATAATGACAGGCACACGCGCACAGCCCCACTGTATAATGACAGGCACACACGCACAGCCCCACTGTATAATGACACACACACGCACAGCCCCACTGTATAATGACAGGCACAAACGCACAGCCCCACTGTATAATGACACACACGCACAGCCCCACTGTATAATGACACACACGCACAGCCCCACTGTATAATGACAGGCACAAACGCACAGCCCCACTGTATAATGACACACACACGCACAGCCCCGCTGTATAATGACAGGCACAAACGCACAGCCCCACTGTATAATGACAGGCACACACACACAGCCCCACTGTATAATGACACACACACGCACAGCTCCACTGTATAATGACACACACACGCACAGCCCCACTGTATAATGACAGGCACACACGCACAGCCCCACTGTATAATGACAGGCACACACGCACAGTCCCTGTTACCGCTCCTGTCACTGCGTGCCGCCGCCGCTCCTCCTCCAAGTTCCAGCGCACCAGCTTCTCTTCCAGTGCAATGTCCCATCCTCCTGCCGCTGCGCGTCCCCGCCGCTCCTCTTCCAGGTCACAGTGCGCTCGTCCTCAGATCGTCTCTTCACTTCCGGTATCTTGCTCTGTTAGGGCCATCCGGTGTTTGTGCAGGCGCTCTGGAATCATCAAAGGACGCATGCGTTCCTCTGCTATTCCTTCTTCCCCGGAGCTCTCCAGTGACAGCCAATCCGGGTAAGACTTCTCCTATAAGAGGCTGACCTTCCTGCTTTGTGATGCCTGATTGTCATATAGCCTCCGCTTGTGCATCTGGCCAGTTCGCTCTACCTGTGCTCTCTGTCTTTTGTGTACTGCGTAGTCTGAGCCTATTGTCCTTGTCCTGCCTGCTTCGCCCCTGTGTTTGTTGCTTTTTTTCAGTTACCCCGCCGTACTTATTTTGTTCTTCTTTATTTCTTTTTCCCTGCAGCCTTCACCTGTCTCGGCTCCCCAGCCTCTCCGGTCTGACGTCCGTCTTCCTGGTCCTGAGGTTCGGTCCTGCCTTCCCGATTTTCCTTTACTGTAGCGCGAACGTGTAGGGAAGAGAGTGGACCCTCTGGACCGCGGAAAAGACCTACCCCTGGGCGAGCTGACCTTATGGACCTGACCCCTATACAGGGACCGTCAGGGGCAAGCCCAGAGGAGCCAAAACTGCAGTGGCCGTACCAAGAGGGGCGGCTCTAGAGAGAGAGGAAACAAGAACAGAGGGGAAAATGCCGAAGGAGGGTGGAGAACAAAAAAGGAAAACCGGGAAGGCAGGACCGAACCTCAGGACCAGGAAGACGGACGTCAGACCAGAGAGGCTGGGGAGCCGAGACAGATGAAGGCTGTATGACACACACACGCACAGTGCCACTGTAAAATGACACACACGTACAGCCCCACTGTATAATGACACACACGCACACAGCTCACACACAGGGCTCACACACACGCAGCACACACACAGCTCACACACGCACAGCTCAGACACACGCAGCATCACACACACGCAGTATCACACATACACACGCAGCATCACAAACGCAGCTCACAAACATGCAGCTTTGACACAAATGCATCACACACGCAGCCATCACACACACACATGCAGCCATCACACACACGCAGCCATCACACACACGCAGCCATCACACACACACACGCAGCCATCACACACACACCCAGCCATCACACACACACATGCAGCCATCACACACACACGCAGCCATCACACACACACACCCAGCCATCACACACACACACGCAGCCATCACACACACACGCAGCCATCACACACACACACGCAGCCATCACACACAGACGCAGCCATCACACACACGCAGCCATCACACACACGCAGCCATCACACACGCAGCAGATACCTCATACACACATGACACACATGCAGCATCTCACACACACACACATGCAGCATCTCACACACACATGCAGCATCTCACACACACACACACACATGCAGCATCACACACACACACACACACACACATGCAGTATCACACACATCACACATACAATCTCCTCTGTGTTGCAGGGGCGGCTGATGTCCATGTGCAGCTCTTCAGGTTCTCCTGCTCACAGCTCTGCACTGTCCCGACACCTCCCCTGTCTCTCCTTCTCTGCCGGGATACCAGATAAGAGCAGGAGAAGCCGGAGCTCTGTGCACACACAGGAGGTAGTGAGTCGCTGACCTTTCATCTTGATTGCTGCTGGCTCTCTCCCTCAGCGTGGCAGCGCAGCGCCGCACGGGGCGGGGGCGGTCGGGAGGTGACCCAGCTTTCTGCTTTTATTAAAAAAAAAAAAAAAACAGCCACAAACCTAAGTTACTCAGGTACCGCCCCCTGCATTGTCCCTACCCTAGGCATGTAGTGCGGGACAACTAATGTCCCACCCGGGATCCCGGGGCTGACTGTCAAAATCAGGACAGTCCCATGGGATCCGGGACGGTTGGGAGGTATGGTGTAATTTCTCACCCTGTTTTCCTGCACTAGTGTGACTGACAGAGCACTGTGGTGTCACCCACATCGCCCGCTCTCGGACCCGCAGGGCAGGACCTATTCCCCTGTTATCTCACAGTGCTTCAGGGCAATTCCTGGTGGTCGGTCCTAGCCCTTTTCCCTACCCCAGCCCTCTTCTTGTAGCTGCCCAGGAGGAAAACGATGGTCACTTGTCTGTAACCTTCCCCCTGTTTAGGGGTTGACACTTTCTTTTGCAACATCTGGGACCAGGACGGTGCAGAAAGGAGGATGCCTTTTTCCGGTGGCCCCATTCCCAAGGGGACCCTGACGTCATCCTCACAAGCAAGAAGGAACCAGGACTCACTTCAAGGTGTGTCCCATATTCCTTCCCAGGTCTCCCACCTGCTGGTCCTATCACAGCTAACACAGCATCTAAATCCAGGCCCTTCTATTAATTTAGTCCCTGGCTTTCAGCCTCCTCCAGATCTCTGTGTAGCCATGCCCCCTTATCGGAACCCTGGCCAATCAGCAGTCACCTTCCGCTTAGCCATGCCCCCTTACTGGGCCTGGTCAATCAGTCCACGCTTTCCGCTAAGCCTTGCCCCTCACAGTGTCCCTGGCCAATCAGTGCCTGCCTACCGCTTAGCCACGCCCCCTTACCAGCCCCAGCCAATCAGTGCACGCCTTCCAATTAGCCATGCTCACTTACCGGGCCCCCAGCCAATCAGTGTGTACCTTCCACTTAGGCACGCTCTCTCGCCGGCTCCCCGGCCTATCAGCGTTTGCTCTCTGGTAGGCACTTTTTGCCCAGTAAGAGAGTTTGTTTCTCTCTCCCTGACACCTGAGACACGCCCCCCACATTGTCTCTGCCTGCCTGTGATTCTTCATGCGCTTTTGCAGTCTGTCACCTTCCGGTTCCAAAGGGCAAAGCCGACGTCCATTATCTAACCTGCACCTGCATTGGATCTTAGGGACACAGCAGCCTGAGCAGCAACAGTGCCATCTCTGTTATCAGATAGGACCGGCCCAAACTGTTTTAATCCTTTCTCCACAGGGGCTTAGCTCTACTAAGCAGTAGCCCTAGACCCTCATTTATGCCCACATGTCTTTATTACAGGAGTCTCCCACCGCCCAGGAGAGCACACTCCCTCCTCAGAGTGGGCTGTTGCGATGTCCCAATCTGTCTCTCATCTGACCGAGGTGTCACAGTCCCTGGTTCAGGTCCTAGAACGACTACAGAACCTGTCTGCAGCCACCAGTGCTCCAAATGCCTCCCATGGTGATTCGTATGTACCTGATCATTACCCTTAGAAGGGCAGATCTAGGACTAAATCCAGGAAGCGGGCTCACTCCAGTTCCTCTTCCAGCTCTCCGGTTCCATCTACATCCTCCAGGATGCCCTCCATGTCCCGCGCCACCTTTCCTGAGGTGGTTTTGGAGTCTGATCCGGAATACCAGTCAGATTCGGACACTGACTCAGACTAAAATTCCAGACTCTAGGATATATTTTGACAGCCTCATTATGGTCGTTAATCACTATGTAACAAATTGTGTTTTTTTCTAACCCGTTATGCCTAAAACAAACAAAAAAAAAACTTTGCTTCTGTGATCAGGACAATGACATTTTGAAATTTGTCTGTTATCATGAAAATTCTCGATTTGTATTCAATACTGAGTAGTCTTCTAGATTATTGTTGAACTGCTAGAATTGTGCAGAAGTTTATACAATTTTCCAGAATTATCTAGTTTCTAGAAACTTTTAGAACTTTCTTGGACTGTTCAATGGTAGTCATACAAGTATAAAAGCACAGGTGACTCGAACCAACATTACGGTTTATGTTATTGCTGAGTAAGAGAATAATGAATTCTAGTTGAAGAGCAATTATCTATCTAGCTATCTGGTAAAATTCCACAGCATTAAATTGATTGGATAATACGTACAGTATATTACTACATATTTACAAGATTAGCAGCATATAGTTCATGGTCTCAGGCAGTATAGGGCATAAAATGTATGCTAAATAAAATGTCATTTGACACTACTTGTATAGAAAGAGAAAGTGATATAATGATGAAAATTGTATAAAGGCCACCTTAAATGCCCTTTACACCTGCACCCAATGCTATTTAATGGGTGACTGTAATGGTAGACCAGTCTTCAGTATAAAGGTAACAGCATTATATCATTCACTCATTGCCTGTGGCCATGAATATAAGAATGTGCTTACAGTGTCTGTGCATAGAGGCATCAATAAAGTGCTTTTAGTATTCAAAGTGCATTAGTACCAAGAGTGAAACAGGTCAAGAGACCCAATGTACCTGTCAAAGATGCTACTGAGAATGTGAATGCGTCCCTCTACCCTCAACAAAAGTGCATATCCTTGATAGATTCAAACAGAATATGGGTGCCTATTTAAAGGAGCAAGGAGAGCGCTACCAGGGAAACTACAATGAAAACATGATGCGGAACTTCATTTGGAGACTAATGCATGAAAGTGATCTTGCTTATCCTCACAAATCTCACAAAGGTAAGCATTTCTAGATTCCTTTTCATCAATTTGTAGCATTTTTATTAAAATATACTATTGGTATGAAATATAGATTGTATTTTGTTTTTTATTATGAACTTTAAACCCAAACGTTTGTATTTTTCCTTAAAGAAAGTATTCCAATTTCAGTTTTTTGCTGTCCTGACTGCAATATCAAAGTTTTTGCAGGCTAATACAGTTTTTCCATGTTTTTAGGCTATAACTAATTTAGAAATGACATTTCTGGGAACAAAAATCATGTTACATAGTGTAATCAGACCCTTCGCATTAAAGAAGATGAAATTCCCCCAGGATCAATGTTTCCTTTAAAAGGGCAAAATGTTCGTCTCGATTGTTTTCTAATCACAGGGAATTTGACGCTATCGTCACTAATTTGGTAACATCCCAGGAAGTGGTTTCCCGGTAGGAAACCACTGGATATTCTGTACCCCTTAAGTCCGGACCTCATAATCAAATGGTCAGAGTCACCAACTGTTGATCCTCTGGTCTCCTGTCTATTCTTGAAGATGGTTCTGTCTCTTCCAGACAGTTCCTCCCTTATAGACTCCACTGACAGACAGAGTCCCTGGATAAAGTCAGCCTTTGAAGCTACGGGCGCCTCCCTATGTCCCGTCTTTACTTTCACCTGGGTAAACAAGACCTTCTCCACCTGGGCAAAACTTATCCGACAAGGGATTTTATCGACTGCCTCTTCAGACGAGCTAGCCGACCTTGCCAATCAGATCACGCATGCAAGGAACTATCTACTGACTGCATCCCTGGACCAGTTATTCAGCTCGGGTCTTGAGCAATATCATTGCCATTCAGAGGATCCTTTAGTTGAAAGTTTGGAATGCGGACCCTCCCTCCAAAAAGTCTCTTAGCAACCTCCATTTCGAGGGTTTTAGGCTCTTTTGGTCCAGGCTGGACAAGATCATTTAGGATGCCACTGGCGGTAAGAGCACTTCTCTTCCTCAGCCTAAGGGTGAACACCTCTTTCACCAGGAGGCATCCCCTCCAGTTTTGTTCCTTTCGTACCTTCTCCCCCTAGGATCTCCCCCCATCAGGACCATTCTCCCACCCAGCAGGAGAGAAGGAAGGCGCCCTTCATCCCTGCCCCTCACTGGCGTTCAAAGGGTCACTCCTCAAAGCCCTCAGGGTCCCGCTCCAACAGGTTTTCCTCTACATGACGGGTCACTCCCACTTGGGAATCCTTCCAGGTTGGGGGACCAGCTTCCCCTTATCCTGGACACTTGGTTGTCAGTGGTCAACGATGCCTGGGTCAGAGAGATCATGAGTTCAGGCTACAAGAACGAATTTTCTTCTTCGTCCCCGGGAAGATGTTTTTTCCAGTCTCGTCCACCAAAGCTCCCAGGTCATGTCCCAGGCTTCTCTCAAGCCATTTCCTCCCTCCAACGGACAGGGGTAATTGTACCCATTCCCTTTCACAAACGCTTTTCAGGGTTTCTACTTCAATCTTTTCATGGTTCCAAAGAAGGACGGCTCTAAAACTGTTAAACCAATGGGTCCGTCTGCATCACTTCCGGATGGATTCTCTGTGCTTGGTAATCGCTTCGAAGGAACCAGAGCAGTTTCTCTGCTCTGTGGATATTCAGGATGCTTACCTACACATCCCTATTTGTGTCCTGCATCAGAGATTTCTCCAGTTCGCAATCCAGTGAGAACACTACCAATTCACAGCCCTTCCCTCCGTCCTGGCCTCTGTCCCAGGGTATTTAGGAAGGTTATGACAACTGTCATGGACATTCTTCATTCCAGGGAGATTCCCATCATCCCTTACCTGGATGATCTATTGACCAATGGCCTATCCTTTCGAGACTGCCATCAGAGCCTTCAGATCGCTCTAGACACTCTCGCTCATTGCAGCAGGATAGTCAACAGGGAAAAGTCTTCCCTGATCCTATCTAGGAGCCTGGTATTCTTGGGCCTGCTGTTCAACACAGCTCGAGCCAAGATCTTCCTTCCAGAGGAGTTTTCTTCTCTTCGCTTGGGGATCCGTGCTTTGAGATGGCCACCTCCTCATCCCCTGTGACTGCATGTGGGTACTGGGGAAGATGAATGAAGTTATGAAAGCCGTACACTTTGCTATACCCATCCCCTTCAGCTGGCCCTCCTGTCAGCTTGGGACAAGATTACCTCTTCCCTAGACTGGCCCATTCTCTTGCCTCTCTGGGTAAGATAGTCTCTGACATGGTGGACCCTCTCCACCTCCGTTTTGCTTGAAGATCCTTCCTCCCGCTCCACTGGCAAGTTTTCACCACCAACGCCATTCTCCTCGGATGGGAGCGTTTTTTTTCTCTCCCTTCACCACTAGCAGAATCACCTCACAGGTCACCCAGTCCACATTTAGTCAGACAACGCCACTGCCATGGTGTATATAAATCACCAAGGCAAGAAGCGCAGCAAGTCAGTCATGACGTAGGTAGCGAGAATCTTGCTTTGGGCAGAAGGTCAGAAGGTACCCGCAATATCAGCAGTCCACATCCTGGGCAATTGGGCAGCCAACTTCCTGACTGAATCGTCAGGGCCTCACGTCAGGCGAGTGGTCTCTCAACACCGTCGTCTTCGACTAGATCTGTCAAAGATGGGTGCTCCCTGGAAGTCGACCTAATGGTGTCTTGGATGAACCACAAAGTACCCCGTTTCGTAGCCAGGATTCGCAACCCTCTAGCCATTGGTTATGACGCCCTAGTCATTCCGTGGTCCCAATTCCAGCTACCCTACCTGTTTTTCTCCTCTCCTTACATCGCCCAGAGGCTTCTAGACCATCCAGATCTTCTCTCGCAGGGCCCTCTCTTCCACCAGAGTTAACAGTCTCTGAATTTAATGGCATGGCTGTTGAGGCCACCATTCTGAGGGAGGCCGGTTTTTACCCTCAGGCCATTCAGACCATGATTAATGCGAGAATTACTATAGATACTGAAAATCCTTCTTTCGTAGAAGTGAAGTCAGTAGTTCCGCTCCTATGTCCTTTTCCCTTCCCTCCATACTGTTTTTTTTTCTTCAATCAGGTCTTGATTCCGGACTTGCACTCAGTATCCTTAAGGGTCAAGTCCGCGCACTTTCAATCCTTTTTCAGTGGAATCTGGCCTCTTGTCCCCAGGTCAGGACTTTCCTTCAGGGAGTAACTCACTTGGCACCCCCTTATCATCTTCTGGTACACCGTGAGATCTTAATCTTGTAATAGGGGCTCTCCAGCGGTGTCCTTTCGAATCCACTCAGGACAATCCTTGTTATAATGTCCCACAGGGCTTTGGGGTGTAGAAGTTCAAATGAAACCACCATGCAGTGAATAGTGGAGATTTGCGAGGCCCCAGCTGGTGACCAGCGCATAGGAATCACTGCCGATTGACCCAAGCGGGCAGGTGCTATGTGGTGAGACCCGTGACAACTATCAGTCACATGTTCATTTGGACTAATTGATCCCTCTACTTATAAGTTCATTTGAATGATGCTGGCATATCCCTGATGAAAGACGCTGCAAGTTTCTGAAACGTATCGGATTATGGACTATCAGCTCCCTGTTTACCCGAGCACTTGCCCTGGAGTGAGGTCACTATCCTGACCCATCAGCAGTGGATTGCCACTTGGGTCAACCAGCAGTGATTCCTTTGCGCTGGCCACCAGCCGAGGCTGCCCAAATCTCCTCTTTTCACTGCACAGCGTTTTTATTTGAACTTCTATACCCCACAGCCCTGCAGGCCATCGTAACGAGATCAATCCATCACGATACTCACCACGGCATCCTCATAGATATCCCTGGCTGACTATTGAGAGAGCGCAGCATTCATCCACCTCCGTGTGAAGCTCCAGCGGAGGTCACTGGATCGCATTCCTTCATCCACATCGGAGACTCAATTACGGCTTATGCTGAACTCGTATACTTCCAGGATCTCATTACCGCACACATCAACTGGTCTTCAGTGACTCCACACCGGGTCTCATACTATATGATCCTGTCTCTATACCTCTTCCATTACTTAGGAATTGGAAAAAGTGCACGGAGCGCGCCCCTCACATTGCCACAGACACAGGTAACTACCTTATACCTTTAGTTATCTGTAATGTGTGATTGTGCTGTTATTTATTTTTCTCTTCATTGCTATTTATATCATCGTCTCCTTACACAAACATCTTCTCCTTCACCGCAAACATCTACATATATGCAGCTACACCGCAAGGTATCTGGAATTTGACAACAAAGATTTATTTTAGTGACCATGCACCCTTACTCTGTAGCCCTAAGCACCGTTTGGATATATACATAGTTTTAAAGATAATTATTAAAATCACCATTATTAGAAATGGATTACAGGACATATCCTATGGCAAACATTTGATCAATCACACTTTCAAAAAGGAAAAAGGGAAGACCAGTGCTTCAGTTTCATATTGTGATTCTAATATTGCCTGACAGAGCATCAGCACCTGGGCAGGGCAAGTGTTGGGGGGCCCTAAGCAGGCGAGGGGGCCCACTTGCCTTCAGGGACAGCAGGGCGCTATGGGGGCCCTGTGCCAGAACCAGTGCCCGCAAGTGGGCAACCCCGCCCGCTTGTTCAGGGTCCCGGTTCTTGTGATACTTACCTCTCCCTGTTCCTCAGCTGCGGTGTCTGAGATTTCAGGTCAGAGGGCTTGATGACATGACTAGTGTGCGCCCTCTGCCTGAACAGTCACAGTGCAGAGAGACAGAAGACGTTGGGGAGTCCGGAGCAAAGAAGCGGCCAGCAAGGAGAGGTGAGTATTTCATTTTTGTTTTATGTTTGGTGCAATATATGGGGCCCATCATATGCGGCCCATTATACATGGAGCATTATATGGGGCCCATCATACATTGGAGCATCATATATGGGGCCCATTATATATGGAGCATTATATGGGGCACATCATACACTGGAGCATCATATGGGGACCATTATATCTGGAGCATTATATGGGGCACATCATACACAGGAGTATCATATATGGTGCCCATTATATATGGAACATCATTTGGGGCCCATTATATATGGAATATAATACAGGGCTCATTATATATGGAACATATTATGTGGCCCATTATAAATTATAAATGGAGCATTATATGGGGCCCATTCTGTTTGGAGCAAAGTATGGGGCCCATCATATACTGTATGGAGCATTATATGGGGCCCATTATTATGTAGGGAGAACTATATAGGGTTCACTATTCGCGTGCGGGTCAGGCACGCGTCTCCCGGCAGCAAAGTATCACGGCAGCTAAAGTATTGTGAAGTGCAGTTATTTCAACGGCAGTTAGTCAGGGCAGGAGTCAGGACCCCTCTCTATGTATCTGTCTCTTTTGGGTATGTCTGCAGAGTAAGCACTTCTTATTACTTGTATCTAGCTTTTCTATTAACCCATCTTACTCATTCACCATGTTTACATATGCCTTTAAAGTGTTTGCTCCACTAATCCTCACTCTCCTTCACTATCCACAAACCCCAGCACCTTCTAACCGAATAATCATCTCCCCTTCCCTCTTACCTACCCACCTGTCCTCCTCTGCTGACCTGCCCCTCAACCTCAAATCTGTCCTAGTAAAACATAAAACAAGCCACCCACTCTCCTTCTCCCACCTGCTCTCCCTTTCTCTGCTTCTCACTACTGGTGACATATCTCTCAACTCTGGACCCACAGCTCATGCCTCCCATTACTATCCCCTCCTACCGCTCCCTATCTAATATGAACTACCGCAATCTTTCCAACATAAAACCCGTGCCCCTGATGCCCACCCCTCCTCCCTCTCTCTGGAGCACTCTGGAATGCCCGCTTAATCTGCAGTAAGCTTCATGTGAATCATGACCTTTTTCTCTCTCACAAGCTTGCCTTCCTTTGCCTCACAGAAACATAGCTAACACCCTCTGACACTGCCTCCCCTGCTGCACTGTGTAACGGCAGCCTCCACTTCACCCACACCCCTCGCCCCGGTAACAGACATGGTGGAGGAGTGGGTCTTCTCCTTTCTTCTAACTGCACCTTTAACCCAATCCCACCTCTACCCTCCCTTATCCTCCCCTCTTTTGAAGTCCACTCTGTCCACATCTACTCTCCCTCCAACCTCCAAGTGGCCATCATATACTGACCTCTGGGCCCGGCCACTCCTTTTATTGACCAATTCTCCACCTGGCTTCTTCAATTTCCCTCTGCTGACATTCCCACCATCATCATGGGTGACTTCAACATCCCCACTGATTACCCTTCAGTCAACAGCCTCCAAACTTCTGTCCCTTACTTCATCTTTTGGACCTACTCAGTGGTCCTCCACAGCCACCCACACAGACGGACATACACTAGACCTGGTCTTCACCCGTCTCTGCTCTCTACCTAACTTCACCACCTCCCTTCTCCCTCTATCCGACCACCATCTGCTCATTTTCTCATCCCTGTCCTCCTCACCTGTCACCCATGCCCAGCAACATATGCACCCCCACAGAAACCTCGCACACCTAGACACCCACACGCTCTCTGACTCTATCCTACCACTGGCATCCATATCCTCCCTCCACGACACAAACAGTGCCACTGTTTTCTACAATGCCACTCTCGCATCATCTATTGACATAGTTGCCCCTCTCGTTCATGGCAGAGTGCAACGTATCAATAGACAACCTTGGCACAATAACATCACTAAAAAACTCCGGCAAGTGTCCAGGGTTGCGGAGCAGCATTGGAAGAAAACACATTTGCAAGACGACTTCACTGCACTCAAACAGGCAACACTTGCTTTCAAATCTGCTCTCACCTCTGCTAAACAGGCCTACTTCACAACCCTCGTATCTTCTCTATCCTACAACCCCAAACAGTTATTCAAAACCTTTAACTCCTTCCTCCGGCCCCCACTGCCCCCTGCAACCTCCCTCATCTCTGCTGAGGACTTTGCCACACACTTTAAAAATAAGATCGACCAAACAAGGCAAGTCTTCATTGTTCAACTACCACAACCCCTTTGTATACCAGACCAATGCCCAAATCCCATAACGTCCCTATCCAACATCACTGAAGGGGGAGCTTAATTGTCTCCTCTCCAAATCGCACCTCAATACCTGTGCACTCGACCCCATCCCATCCCACCTCCTCCCCAACCTCACCACCACACTTATCCCATCTCTAACCCATCTCTTCAACCTATCACTAACTTCTGGCACCTTCCCTTCTGTGTCATGATTCTCAATGGCGAGAGAACATAGCCCAGCATATATGAGAACTAGCTCTTGGAAGATGGAAACTATACTGACCATGAACTAAACCTGCCGCACAACTAGAAGTGGCCGGGTAGCATGCCTACGTTTTTTTATCCCTAGATGCCCAGCGCCAGCCGGAGAACTACCTAATCCTAGCAGAGGAAAAGACAGTCCTGGCTCACCTCTAGAGAAATTTTCCCAAAAGGCAGACAGAGGCCCCCACATATATTGGCGGTGATTTTAGATGAAATGACAAACGTAGTATGAAAATAGGTTTAGCAAAAATCGAGGTCCGCTTACTAGATAGCCAGAAGACAGAAAGGGCACTTTCATGGTCAGCAGAAAACCCTATCAAAACACCATCCAGAAATTACTTTAAGACTCTAGCATTAACTCATAACACCAGAGTGGCAATTTCCGCTCACAAGAGCTTTCCAGACACAGTAACGAAACAGCAGCTGTGAACAGGAACAAAATGCAAAAACACACAAGGACAAAAGTCCAACTTAGCTGGGAGTTGTCTAGTAGCAGGAACATGCACAGAAAGGCTTCTGATTACATTGTTGACCGGCATGAAACTGACAGAGGAGCAAGGTTATATAGCGACTCCCACATCCTGATAGGAGCAGGTGAACAGAGGGGATGATGCACACAAGTACAATTCCACAAGTGGCCACCGGGGGAGCCCAGAATCCAATTTCACAACAGTACCCCCCCCCTCAAGGAGGGGGCACCGAACCCTCACCAGAACCACCAGGGCGATCAGGATGAGCCCTATGAAAGGCACGGACAAGATCGGAGGCATGAACATCAGAGGCAGTGACCCAAGAATTATCCTCCTGACCGTATCCCTTCCATTTGACCAGATACTGGAGTTTCCGTCTGGAAACACGAGAGTCCAAGATCTTTTCCACAACGTACTCCAACTCACCCTCAACCAACACCGGAGCAGGAGGCTCAACGGAAGGCACAGCCGGTACCTCATACCTGCGCAACAATGACCGATGAAAAACATTATGAATCGAAAAGGATGCAGGGAGGTCCAAACGGAAGGACACAGGGTTAAGAATCTCCAATATCTTGTACGGGCCGATGAACCGAGGCTTAAACTTAGGAGAAGAAACCCTCATAGGGACAAAACGAGAAGACAACCACACCAAGTCCCCAACACAAAGCCGAGGACCAACACGACGACGGCGGTTGGCAAAAAGCTGAGTCTTCTCCTGGGACAACTTCAAATTGTCCACCACCTGCCCCCAAATCTGATGCAACCTCTCCACCACAGCATCCACTCCAGGACAATCCGAAGATTCCACTTGACCGGAGGAAAATCGAGGATGAAACCCCGAATTACAGAAAAACGGGGACACCAAGGTGGCAGAGCTGGCCCGATTATTGAGGGCGAACTCCGCCAAAGGCAAAAAAGCAACCCAATCATCCTGATCCGCAGACACAAAACACCTCAAATATGTCTCCAAGGTCTGATTAGTCCGCTCGGTCTGGCCATTAGTCTGAGGATGGAAAGCAGACGAAAAAGACAAATCTATGCCCATCCTAGCACAGAATGCCCGCCAAAATCTAGACACGAATTGGGTCCCTCTGTCAGAAACGATATTCTCCGGAATACCATGCAAACGAACAACATTTTGAAAAAACAGAGGAACCAACTCGGAAGAAGAAGGCAACTTAGGCAAGGGAACCAGATGGACCATCTTAGAGAAACGGTCACACACCACCCAGATGACAGACATCTTATGAGAAACAGGCAGATCCGAAATAAAATCCATCGAGATGTGCGTCCAAGGCCTCTTCGGGATAGGCAAGGGTAACAACAATCCACTAGCCCGAGAACAACAAGGCTTGGCCCGAGCACAAACGTCACAAGACTGCACAAAGCCTCGCACATCTCGTGACAGGGAAGGCCACCAGAAGGACCTTGCCACCAAATCCCTGGTACCAAAGATTCCAGGATGACCTGCCAACGCAGAAGAATGAACCTCAGAGATGACTCTACTGGTCCAATCATCAGGAACAAACAGTCTACCAGGTGGGCAACGATCAGGTCTATCCGCCTGAAACTCCTGCAAGGCCCGCCGCAGGTCTGGAGAAACGGCAGACAATATCACTCCATCTTTAAGGATACCTGTGGGCTCAGAATTACCAGGGGAGTCAGGCTCAAAACTCCTAGAAAGGGCATCCGCCTTAACATTCTTAGAACCCGGTAGGTAAGACACCACAAAATTAAACCGAGAGAAAAACAACGACCAGCGCGCCTGTCTAGGATTCAGGCGCCTGGCAGACTCAAGGTAAATTAAATTTTTGTGGTCAGTCAATACCACCACCTGATGTCTGCCCCCTCAAGCCAGTGACGCCACTCCTCAAAAGCCCACTTCATGGCCAAAAGCTCCCGATTCCCAATATCATAATTCCGCTCGGCGGGCGAAAATTTACGGGAAAAAAAAGCACAAGGTCTCATCACGGAGCAGTCGGAACTTCTCTGCGACAACACCGCCCCAGCTCCGATTTCAGAAGCGTCGACCTCAACCTGAAAAGGAAGAGCAACATCAGGCTGACGCAACACTGGGGCGGAAGAAAAGCGGCGCTTGAGCTCCCGAAAGGCCTCCACAGCATCAGGGGACCAATCAGCAACATCAGCACCCTTCTTAGTCAAATCAGTCAATGGTTTTACAACATCAGAAAAACCAGCAATAAATCGACGATAAAAGTTAGCAAAGCCCAAAAATTTCTGAAGACTCTTAAGAGAAGAGGGTTGCGTCCAATCACCAATAGCCTGAACCTTGACAGGATCCATCTCGATGGAAGAGGGGGAAAAAATGTATCCCAAGAAGGAAATCTTTTGAACCCCAAAAACACACTTAGAACCCTTCACACACAAGGAATTAGACCACAAAACCTGAAAAACCCTCCTGACCTGCTGGACATGAGAGTCCCAGTCATCCGAAAAAATCAGAATATCATCCAGATACACAATCATAAATTTGTCCAAATAATCGCGGAAAATGTCATGCATAAAGGACTGGAAGACTGAAGGGGCATTTGAAAGACCAAAAGGCATCACCAAATACTCAAAATGGCCCTCGGGCGTATTAAATGCGGTTTTCCACTCATCCCCCTGCTTGATTCGCACCAAATTATACGCCCCACGGAGATCAATCTTAGAGAACCACTTGGCCCCCTTTATACGAGCAAACAAATCAGTAAGCAGTGGTAACGGATATTGATATTTAACCGTGATTTTATTCAAAAGTCGATAATCAATACACGGCCTCAAAGAGCCGTCTTTCTTAGACACAAAGAAAAAACCGGCTCCTAAGGGAGATGACGAAGGACGAATATGTCCCTTTTCCAAGGACTCCTTTATATATTCTCGCATAGCCGCGTGTTCAGGCACAGACAGATTAAATAAACGACCCTTAGGGTATTTACTACCCGGAATCAAGTCTATGGCACAATCGCACTCCCGGTGCGGAGGTAGTGAACCAACCTTGGGTTCTTCAAAAACGTCACGAAAGTCAGACAAGAATTCAGGAATCTCAGAGGGAATAGATGATGAAATGGAAACCAAAGGTACGTCCCCATGAGTTCCTTTACATCCCCAGCTTAACACAGACATAGCTCTCCAGTCGAGGACTGGGTTATGAGATTGCAGCCATGGCATTCCCAGCACCAAAACATCATGTAGATTATACAGCACCAGAAAGCGAATAACCTCCTGGTGATCCGGATTAACACGCATAGTCACTTGTGTCCAGTATTGTGGTTTATTACTAGCCAATGGGGTGGAGTCAATCCCTTTCAGAGGTATCGGAGCCTCCAATGGCTCCAAATCATACCACAGCGTTTGGCAAAGGACCAATCCATAAGACTTAAAGCAGCGCCAGAGTCGACATAGGCGTCCGCGGTAATAGATGACAAAGAACAAATCAGGGTCACAGATAGAATAAACTTAGACTGTAAAGTGCTAATTGAAACAGACTTGTCAGGCTTCTTAGTACGCTTAAAGCATGCTGATATAACATGAGTTGAATCACCACAATAGAAGCACAACCCATTTTTTCGTCTAAAATTCTGCCGCTCGCTTCTGGACAGAATTCTATCACATTGCATATTTTCTGGCGTTTTCTCAGTAGACACCGCCAAATGGTGCACAGGTTTGCGCTCCCGCAGACGCCTATCGATCTGAATAGCCATCATCATGGACTCATTCAGACTCGCAGGCACAGGGAACCCCACCATAACATCCTTAATGGCATCAGAGAGACCCTCTCTGAAAATCGCCGCCAGGGCGCACTCATTCCACTGAGTAAGCACAGACCATTTGCGGAATTTTTGGCAGTATATTTCAGCTTCATCTTGCCCCTGAGACAAGGACATCAAGGCCTTTTCCGCCTGAAGCTCTAAATGAGGTTCCTCATAAAGCAACCCCAAGGCCAGAAAAAACGCATCCACATTGAGCAACGCAGGATCCCCTGGTGCCAATGCAAAAGCCCAGTCTTGAGGGTCGCCCCGGAGCAAGGAAATTACAATCCTGACCTGCTGTGCAGGG
Source organism: Ranitomeya variabilis (assembly GCF_051348905.1). Lineage (NCBI taxonomy): Eukaryota > Metazoa > Chordata > Amphibia > Anura > Dendrobatidae > Ranitomeya > Ranitomeya variabilis. The sequence goes on from NC_135233.1 coordinate 659,931,639, forward strand.
TCTCCGGCAGAGCGAGACTTCAGGGACAAAAACAATTTGCAATTATTTTTAAAATTTTGAAAGTGAGATCTATTCCCCGAGAAGAATTCAGGCAAAGGAATTCTAGGCTCAGACATAGGTGCATGAACAACAAAATCTTGCAAATTTTGTACCTTTGTGGCGAGATTATTCAAACCTGTAGCTACACTCTGAAGATCCATTTGAAACAGGTGAACACAGAGCCATTCAAGGATAAGAGGGAGAGAAAGAGAGGAAGGCTGCAGTATAGGCAGACTAGCAAGTGATTCAATTAAGAGCACACTCAGAACTAGAGAAAAAAAAAAAAAAAAATTGTAGCAGACTTCTTTTTTCTCTCCTTTCTCAGCCAGTAATTTAACCCTTTTTTTTGGGCCGGTCAAACTGTCATGATTCTCAATGGCGAGAGAACATAGCCCAGCATATATGAGAACTAGCTCTTGGAAGATGGAAACTATACTGACCATGAACTAAACCTGCCGCACAACTAGAAGTGGCCGGGTAGCATGCCTACGTTTTTTTATCCCTAGATGCCCAGCGCCAGCCGGAGAACTACCTAATCCTAGCAGAGGAAAAGACAGTCCTGGCTCACCTCTAGAGAAATTTTCCCAAAAGGCAGACAGAGGCCCCCACATATATTGGCGGTGATTTTAGATGAAATGACAAACGTAGTATGAAAATAGGTTTAGCAAAAATCGAGGTCCGCTTACTAGATAGCCAGAAGACAGAAAGGGCACTTTCATGGTCAGCAGAAAACCCTATCAAAACACCATCCAGAAATTACTTTAAGACTCTAGCATTAACTCATAACACCAGAGTGGCAATTTCCGCTCACAAGAGCTTTCCAGACACAGTAACGAAACAGCAGCTGTGAACAGGAACAAAATGCAAAAACACACAAGGACAAAAGTCCAACTTAGCTGGGAGTTGTCTAGTAGCAGGAACATGCACAGAAAGGCTTCTGATTACATTGTTGACCGGCATGAAACTGACAGAGGAGCAAGGTTATATAGCGACTCCCACATCCTGATAGGAGCAGGTGAACAGAGGGGATGATGCACACAAGTACAATTCCACAAGTGGCCACCGGGGGAGCCCAGAATCCAATTTCACAACACTTCTGCTTTCAAAGATGCCACAATCACGTCTATCCTTAAAAAGCCAACCCTCAATCCAATTGCTATGTCCAGCTATTACCCAATATCGCTGCTCCCATTCGCTTCCAAACTCCTGGAGCAGCACGTCCACGCTGAACTTTCCTCCCACCTCTCATCTAAATTGCTCTTTGACCATCTACAATCTGGTTTCCACCCCATCACTCAACTGAGACAGCCCTGACCAAAATTACTAACGACCTACTTACAGCCAAAGCTAATGGACAATACTCTGTACTCCTCCTTCTAGACCTGTCCTCTGCTTTCGGCACAGTTGACCACTGCCTCCTACTACAGATCCTCTCCTCCTTTGGCATCAAAGACCTCGCTCTATCCTGAATCTCATATCTTTCCAACCGCACATTCAGCGTCTCCCACTCCCACACTACCTCCTCATCCCATCCTCTCTCTGTTGGAGTCCCCCAAGGCTCTGTTCTAGGACCCCTACTCTTCTCAATCTATACACTCGGCCTGGGACAACTCATAAAGTCCCATGGATTCCAGTACCACCTTTATGCTGATGACACTCAGATCTACCTTTCTGACCCTGACGTCACCTCTCTGCTGTCCAGAATCCCAGAGTGTCTATTAACCATATTCTCCTTCTTCTCCACTTGCTTCCTCCAACTCAATGTGGACAAATCTGAACTCATCATCCTTCCTCCATCTCATAGATCTTCCTTACCTGACTTATATATTGCAATTAACAACATTATGCTCTCCCCCATACCGGAAGTCCGCTGCCTCGGAGTAACCCTTGACTCTGCCCTGTCCTTCAAACTGCACATCCAAGCTCTTGTCACCTGTTGTCACCTCCAGCTCAAAAATATCTCTAGAATCCGTCCTTTCCTTAACCGTCAATCTACTAAAATGCGTGTGCTTGCCCTCATCATCTCCTGCCTTGACTACTGCAACATTTGTTTCTGTGGCCTCCCTGCTAACACCCTCGCACCTCTCCAGTCCATCCTTAACTCTGCTGCCTAACTAATTCATTTCTCTTCTTGCTAGTCCTCCGCTTCCACCCTCTGCAAATCTCTTCACTGGCTTCCATTCTCTCAGTGTATCTGGAGCGCCCCCAGACGCAGGGCCGCGGGGTACTCGGTACCGGGCCTCTCTGTCTCAGTTCTGGGGTTGTCACGGTGGCTAGACCCGGTCCGTGACCCTGCTAAGGGGTGTCCAATGAAAGTTGTAGGTGGTGGTGCGTGGTGCAAGTCGCGATGAATAACGAGGACACAGGGTTGCAGTCTCTTTACCTCTTTACTGAAGGCTTCAAGATCCTCAATCCAGAGTACGGTTAACAGGGCTGTCTGAGACCGGCAGGTCCGATGGCACCTCCAGAGTTCCCTTTGCAGGTGAAAATCTGTGCCTACCTTCTAGCGCCTGTGTGTTGTAGTACTTCCCTGCTGAGCACCACGGGATAGTCCTCACAACTGTTGTGTCTGTTTCTGATGTTCTTTCCCACAACTTATGTCTGTTCTGATGTTCTTCTCCGTCCCTCAGATGATATGGATAGGACGCACCCGTATAACGGGTAGGCCTGGAGTTCTTCCGGGACCCTAGTGACGCCCCTCTCCCACAGTTGCCCTCTATGTCTGCTTAGGTGATTTAGGTGAGACAGCCAACCTATAATTAACTGTCCTGCCGTTGGTTTGAAGTAATGCTTGGAGCCCAATACTTCCTCGGCGTTCTGGCCACCGGCTACGCGCCTCAGTAGGATGTTGCCTCGATCTTACAGCACGACTCCTACTGGTGTTATCTCCTTTTTGCTTTGATCTCATTTCTCACTCCACAATAAACCTCGCTTCTTGTCCTTTCTTGAGATACCGCCGTGATGTAGTGCAGGCGCGGTTCCTTAATGTTCTGTCCTTTTCGCTAGGCCTCTGTCAGGATCCCACCCCTGACAGGGACCCCCCTGAATCTTCCCCTGCAACACCCTCTGCCACAGGATGTTGCCTGGTTCCAACCCAGTCAGCTTCTCGCTAACTTTCTATCCAACCCCCAGTTTTACCAGATTGTGAGGAGTGGCCTAATACATAGCACCCTTAGCTCCCGCTGGAGGCCAGACTATGAAGTGTATTGGTGTCTGTGATACCTGGTCAGGTGAACTCCTTCAGTGCCATCAGACATACCATCACTCCCCTTAGCGGCGGAGCGACAGTACTGAAACGACCAGGACTCTGGGGCGCTGCATATCCAGTTCAAATTACTAATACTGACCTACAAAGCCATCCATAACCTGTCTCCTTCATATATCTCTGAACTAATCTCCCGATATCTTTCCTCGCGTAATCTCTGATCCTCCCAAGACCTCCTTCTCTCCTCCAAACCGCCTCCAAGACTTCTCCCGAATATCCCCCATCCTCTAGAATTCTTTGCCCCAACACGTCCGAATATCAACCACATTCGGATCTATCATACAGAACCTGAAAACATCTTCAGGAAAGCCTACAGCTTGCACTGACCCCGCTGCCTCCTCACCACTACCGAAGCTACCGCCTCACCAACACCGGAGCTGCTGCAACCCTCAACCAATGGTCTCCTTCCCCATCATCCTGTAGAATATAAGCCCGCAAGGGCAGGGTCCTTGCCCCTCTGTATCAGTCTGTAATTGTTAGTTTTCTTACTGTAAGTGATATCTGTAATTTGTATGTAACCTCTTCTCATGTACAGCACCATGGAATCAATGGTGCTATATAAATAATTAATAATAATTATTCAGTATTGAGCACTATGTGGTTCCCATAATACTGTATGGAGGACTATACTGTCCGGTTTCTGAGCTATTGTATAATTTACAATAGATATCACTCATGTAATATAAGAAGTAAGTGAAATAGTTAGCATTGTACTATACCTATATTTCTCTGTCGTATTTGTGCATCATGAATTGTGGTATGTGTTAAAGGGGCCCACTGAGACTCTTTCGCCCGGGACCCACAAAAACCTGGAGCCGGCCCTGTTACCAGACAATCTAATTTGGTTGAAATCAATATTTCTAAGTCTCCTGTTGCATTTACCACTCCATTCAGTCCACAATTTTATGAAATAAAAAATATAATTTTGAAATATTTATGGGTTGTCAATCAGGATGATACTCTCAGACAAGTGATTGAAGATGGTTGCAGATGTGTGGCCAAATGAGGGAGACCCTTGGGGAATATGCTTTCTCCTACTCTTTTCAGCAAGACCCCCTCTTGTCCAACTTGGCTTCCTCTAAAGTCTTTTCTGTGATCTTAAAATTCTCCACGATAGAACTAAAACTCAATTCACAAACAAAAAATAGAGTAGGGAAGAGTTTAGGGCTATAAAGGAATTGCAATACATTTGTAATTTAATTATCTGCCAATCATTTGCATTTATTTGCATCTTATTATTTCGGAGATTGGTTCAGTGAATGGTTGGATGGCTACTTACAACCCTTAGTCACCAGACTACCATGATACTTAAGGATAGTGCCAGTATCCTTCAAAGACACATTTAATTGGAAACAGGATTTTTCCTTTCTTACCTGTGATGTAATTACTCTATTCTGCAATTCCTCATACATTAGCCATGATTGCTATTCAACACCATCTGATTCACTACAGTAACTCCGCATGTGTGCTATAGCAATTTATTCTTTCTGTGTTACATTATTTATTAGATCATATTTTTTGTGTTCAATCTCGAGTTTTTTCTACAAATACGAGGTAACCCGATGGGTTTGAAATTTTCCTCGTCTTTGGCAATCCTCTTCATGGCTTGGTAGGAGGAAATTCACATCTTCATACCAACAATCACTTTTTTTCCAATCTAATATGGTACGGCTGATATGTGGATGACCTCCTCATTGTGTGGTTTGGTGATATGTCGACCGTTCCTGATTTCATTAATTATCTGAACACCAATAAGTTTAATCTACGTTTCACTCTGGGCCCATGTGACCATTAGGTACACTGTTTGAACAAGTTATTAACACAAAATTTCTTCTGTGGTAAGGTGGAGACATCTTTTCATAGAAAGGATATTTCTGGGAATACTATTCTACAATGCACAGGTTGTCATCCGCAACACACGACACGAGCCATTCCCAATGGTGAGTTCCTACTGATCAGGCATACCTGTTCCAGAAATAGCACTTTCCACTATGAGGGCACCATTATTAGAAACAAATTATGGGACAGAGCCTATGGAAAATATTAAATCAATTTTTGAAAAAGATCTAAGCACAGACTAGTGCTTCAGTTTTATATGGTGATTCTAATATTTTCCAGGCAACATATTTCAGTTGAAATCAATATTTCTAAGTCTCCTGTTACATTTACCACTCCCTTCAGTCCACAATTTTATCAAATAAAACATACTATTCTGAGACATTTACCAGTTGTCAACCAATATGCTCAAACAAGTGATAGAAGGTGTTTGCAGATGTGTGGCCAAAAAAGAGAGATCTTTTGGGAATATGCTTTCTCCCAGATTTTTCAGAGGCACCCACTTTTCTTCAACCTGGCATCCCTCTAAAGGGTTCTATGAATGTTCTGGTAGTTGGTGTAATGTATGCGTGTTTACCATAAAACAAAGTTTCTGTGCCTTCTGTTAGTGATCATGTTATACAGGAATTCCTAAACTGTAATTCACATCATGTAGTGTATTGTGTTGAGTGCAGTTCATGTACCGTAATTTGCGGTACATAGGTCACACTACTATAAAGCTGAAAAAATGCATTGCTGAACATATTTCCAACATTAATAATCACAATGGGTCATATTCAGGAGCAACCAAGCATTTTGTTAATGTCCACAAATGGGATATTTCTCATTTCAGATTTTATGCCAGAGGAAAAGTTTTACCATCCATTAGATGCGGGTCTTGGCAGCAGTATCTTGCACTACAAGAGGCATACTGGATTCTCTATATAAATACGAAATTTCCCTATGGCATAAACTTCAGGAATAATTTATTTTTCATTAATTGATTCATTTATTGACTTTTTTTGTACTCTACCTTGGAGTGCACATTTTCGGCTATGTAATTATATTGATTTAAATGTATTTATTTCAAATACCTGCTCCATTCCCATTTTGATATGCATGCTGTTCCCCTACTAGTTCTTTGCAATTTGTGATTTGCCTACATATTTAACTCCTTCACCACATTGGGTTTTTCCATTTTTCCATTTTCGCTTCTTGCTTCCCTTCTTGCCAGAGGCATAACTTTTTTATTTTTCTGCCAATGGCCATGTGAGTACTTATTTCTTGCGGGACAAATTGTACTCTGCACTGCACCATTGGTTTTACCACATAGTGTACTGGAAAACAGGAAAAAAATTCGAAGTGCTGTGAAATTGCAAAAAAGTGCAATCCCACAATAGTTTTTTTTTCCCCTTTTTGCCATGTTCACTAAATGCTAAAACTGACCTGCCATTATGATTCTTCAGATCATAACGAGTTTGCAATATAATATTTTTATTTTTCCATCAATATGGCCATGTGTATTTTTTGCGGGAGGACTTGTACTTTTGAATCACACCATTGATTTTACCATGTCGCGTACTAGAAAACGGCAAAAAATTCCAAGTGCAGTGAAATTGCAAAAAAAGTGCAATACCACAGTTGTTTTTTGTTTGGCTTTTTTGCTAGGTTTACTATATGCTAAAAGTGACCTGACAATATGATTCTCCAGGTAATTATGATTTCATAGACACCAAACATGTCAAGGTTATTTTTTAATTAAGTGATAAAAAAAATTCCAAGCTTTGCTAAAAAAAAAAAAAAACAGCAATTTTGCGAGACCTGTAGCGTCTCTCCATTTTTCGAGATCTCGGATTGGGTGAGGGCTTATTTTTTGTGTGCCGAGATGCTGTTTTTAATGATACCATTTTGGTGCAGATGCGTTTTTTTGATGGCCCATTATTGCATTTTAATGCAATGTCACGGCGACCAAAAAACGTAATTCTGGCGTTTTAAATTTTTTTCTCGGTACGATGTTTGGCGATCAGGTTAATTCTTTTTTTTATTAATAGATCGGGCGATTCTGAGCGTGGCGATACCAAATATGTTGTAGGTTTCTTTATTTTATTGTAATATTTTGAATGGGGCAAAAAGGAGGTGATTTGAACATATATATTTTTTTTATTTTTTTCATATTTTTAAAAACTTTTTCTTTTACTTTTGCCATGCTTCAATAGCCTCCATGGGAGGCTGGAAGCTGGCACAACTCGATCGCCTCTGCTATATAGAGGCAATGCTCAGATCGCCCCTATGTAGTAGAATTATTGCATTGCTATGAGCGCCGACCACAGGGTGACGCTCACAGCAATCTGGCATCAACAACCATAGAGGTGTCAGCAGAGCTCTGGTTGTCATGCGGTCAGTGGTGCGAGCATTTTCGGCCACATGGCCGGAAGCGCTTGTTAAATGCCGCTGTCAGAGTTTGACAGCGGCATTTAACTAGTTAATAGGCGCGGGCAGATCGCGATTACGCCCCTGCCTATTGCAGGCACATGTCAGCTGTTCAAAACAGCTGACATGTCCCGGCTTTGATGCGGGTTCACCGCTATTCCGTCCGATGGCAGAAAAGGGTTAATGCAATGTTGCAGTGGCCTTTAAAAAGTTATAATTAAGAATGCTTTCGTTCGAAACGCGTAATCCATCACTCACTATTTTAACAGCATGTTTTTAAAGGCATTGTAATAATATGAAGTTTTTAACGTCCACTCAATAACCTGATTTTGGATGTCTGGTGCTGGAACTTTTTTGCTTGATTACCACAGCCACTTTTTCCGAGCACCATCCTGGAGTCCACACCCAAAGCCAGAGAAATTCATCTAAGGCCGGCGTCACACCTAACGTATAAAAATACTGTCCGTTTTTTACTGCCGAGATACGCAGAAAAGTTGCAGATCACTGATCCATATTCAATACGAGGATGCGATTTTTTTCTCCAAAAATTATCCGTGTGTCATCCGTATGGCATTCGTATGGCAAGATTTTCTCGCCGGCTTGCAAAATGGACATAGAATGGATCCATGGGCTCAAATATTCGTGAAAACACATATACAGTATATATCTACTATATAATTGTCTAAGGGTCACTTCTGTCCTTCTGTCTGTCTTTCTGTCTGTCACGGATATTCATTGGTTGCGGCCTCTGTCTGTCATGGAATCCAAGTCGCTGATTGGTCTCGCCAGCTGCCTGTCATGGCTGCCGTGACCAATTTGCGACGGCCACAGTCTGATTAGTCCCTCCCTACTCCCCTGCAGTCAGTGCCCGCTCCATACTCCCCTCCAGTCACTGCTCACACAGGGTTAATGCCAGCAGTAATGGACCGGGTAACTCACTCCGTTACTGCCGCTATTAACCCTGTGTGACCAAGTTTTTTCTATTGATGCTGCCTATGCAGCATCAATAGTAAAAAGATCTAATGTTAAAAATAATAAAAAAAAAAAATTATATACTTACTCACCTTCCGCTGCCTTTCCCGCTCCTCGAGACGCTCTGGTGACCGCTCCATGCAAGCGGCAGGTTCCGGTGGCAAGGATGGTATGCGAGAAGGACCTGCCATGACATCATGGTCATGTGACTGCGACGTCATCACAGGTCCTGCGAGAAGGACCTGCCATGACGTCACGGTCATGTGACCGCGATGTCATGGCAGGTCCTGCGCTCATACCAACCCTGGGACCGGAAGCTGCCGCGTGCACCGCACACAGGGCCAGGACTTCAACGGGCCTTTGGAAGGTGAGTATATCGTGGCTCTGTGCTGTATACTCCGTCGCTGTGCAATATACTATGTGGCTGGGCAATATACTACGTGGCTGGGCAATATACTATGTGACTGAGCAATATACTACGTGGCTGGGCAATATACTACATGGCTGGGCAATATACTACGTGGCTGGGCAATTTACTACGTGGCTGGGCAATATACTACGTGACTCGGCAATATACTACGTGGCTGGCCAATATACTACGTGGAGATGCATATTCTAGAATACCCGATGCGTTAGAATCGGGCCACCATCTAGTATATATATATATATATATATATATACACACATATATACTGTACATATATATGTCAGTGAGACACATATATATATATATATATATATATATTTAATACAGAGCTAGATGGCATAAAAGCCGATAATTCAATTGCCGGCTTTTGCTATCTCCTTACTAAACCCGACAGGATATGAGACATGGCTTACATACAGTAAACCATTTTGTATCCGTTATATTTTTACATATTCCTCACTAATAATGTTAGTAGTGTGTGTTTGTGTGCAAACTTTGGGAGCTCTAGGTGTTAAAATAAAGGGTTAAATCACGAAAAAAACTGGCGTGGGCTCCCGTGCAATTTTCTCCACCAGATTGGGAAAGCCAATGACTGAGGGCAGATATTAACCCCTTCACCCCCAAGGGTGGTTTGCACGTTATGGACCGGGCCAATTTTTACAATTCTGACCACTGTTCCTTTATGAGGTTATAACTCTGAAACGCTTCAACGGATCCTGGTGATTCTGACACTGTTTTCTCGTGACATATTGTACTTCATGATAGTGGTAAAATTTCTTTGATATTACATGCGTTTATTTGTGAAAAAAAATGGAAATTTGGCAAAAATTTTAAAAATGTTGCAATTTTCCAACTTTGAATTTTTATGCAATTAAATCACAGTGATATGTCACACAAAATACTTAATAAGTAACATTTCCCACATGTCTACTTTACATCAGCACAATTTTGGAACCACAATTTTTTTTTGTTAGGGAGTTATAAGGGTTAAAATTTGACCAGCAATTTCTCATTTTCACAACACCATTTTTTTTTAGGGACCACATCTCATTTGAAGTCATTTTGAGGGGTCTATATGATAGAAAATACCCAAGTGTGACACCATTCAAAAAACTGCATACCTCAAGGTGCTCAAAACCACATTCAAGAAGTTTATTAACCCTTAAGGTGTTTCACAGGAATTTTTGGAATGTTTAAATAAAAATGAGCATTTAACTTTTTTTTCACACAAAATTTACTTCAGCTCCAATTTGTTTTATTTTACCAAGGGTAACAGGAGAAAATGGACCCCAAAAGATGTTGTGCAATTTGTCCTGAGTACGCCGATACCCCATATGTGGGGGTAAACCACTGTTTGGGCGCATGACAGAGCTCGGAAGCGAAGGAGCGCCATTTGACTTTTCAATGCAAAATTGACTGGAATTGAGATGGGACGCCATGTTGCGTTTGGAGAGCCCCTGATATGCCTAAACATTTAAACCCCCCACAAGTGACACCATTTTGGAAAGTAGACCCCATAAGGAGCTTATCTAGAGGTGTGGTGAGCACTTTGACTTACCAAGTGCTTCACAGAAGTTTATAATGCAGAACCGTAAAAATAAAAAATCATATTTTTTCACAAAAATGATCTTTTCGCCCCCAATTTTTTATTTTCCCAAGGGTAAGAGAAGAAATTGGACTGCAAAAGTTGTTGTACAATTTGTCCTGAGTACGCTGATACCCCATATGTGGGGGTAAACCACTGTTTGGGCGCATGGGAGAGCTCGGAAGGGAAGGAGCGCCGTTTGACTTTTCAATGCAAAATTGACAGGAATTGAGGTGGGACGCCATGTTGCGTTTGGAGAGCCACTAATGTGCCTAAACATTGAAACCCCCCACAAGTGACACCATTTTGGAAAGTAGACCCCCTAAGGAACTTATCTAGAGCTGTGGTGAGCACTTTGACCCACCAAGTGCTTCGCAGAAGTTTATAATGCAGAACCGTAAAAATAAAAAATCATATTTTTTCACAAAAATTATCTTTTCACCCTCAATTTTTTATTTTCCCAAGGGTAAGAGAAGAAATTGGACCCCAAAAGTTGTTGTACAATTTGTCCTGAGTACGCTGATACCCCATATGTGGGGGTAAACCACTGTTTGGGCGCATGGGAGAGCTCGGAAGGGAAGGAGCGCCGTTTGACTTTTCACTGCAAAATTGACAGGAATTGAGATGGGACCCCATGTTGCGTTTGGAGAGCCACTGATGTGCCTAAACATTGAAACCCCCCCACAAGTGACACCATTTTGGAAAGTAGACCCCCTGAGGAACTTATCTAGAGGTGTAGTGAGCACTTTGACCCACCAACTGCTTCACTGAAGTTTATAATGCAGAGCCGTAAAAATAAAACAAACATTTTTTTCCCAAAAAATTATTTTTTAGCCCCCAGTTTTGAATTTTTCCGAGGGTAACAGGAGAAATTAGACCCCAAAAGTTGTTGTCCAATTTGTCCTGAGTACGCTGATACCCCATATGTGGGGGGGAACCACTGTTTGGGCGCATGGGAGGGCTCGGAAGGGATGGAGCGCTATTTTGAATGCAGACTTAGATGGAATGGTCTGCAGGCGTCATATTGTGTTTGCACAGCCCTAATGTACCTAAACAGTAAAAAAAAACCACAAGTGACACCATTTTGGAAAGTAGACCCCCTAAGCAACTCATCTAGATGTGTTGTGAGAGTTTTGATTACTCAAGTGTTTCACTACAGTTTATAACGCATAGCCGTGAAAATAAAAAATAAAAAATTTCCCCCCAAAATTATTTGTTAGCCCCCAGTTTTGTATTTTCCCAAGGGTAACAGGAGAAATTGGACCCCAAAAGTTGTTGTCCAATTTGTCTTGAGTACGCTGATACCCCACTTGTGGAGGGGAACCACCGTTTGGGCGCATGGGAGGACTCGGAAGGGAAGGAGCGCCATTTTGAATGCAGACTTAGATGGAATGGTCTGCAGGCGTCACATTGTGTTTGCAGAGCCCCTAATGTACCTAAACAGTAAAAAAAACACAATTGACACCATTTTGGAAAGTAGACCCCCTAAGCAACTCATCTAGATGTGTTTTGAGAGTTTTGATCCCTCAAGTGTTTCACTACAGTTTATAACGCATAGCCGTGAAAATAAAAAGAAAAAATTTTCCCCCCAAAATTATTTGTTAGCCCCCAGTTTTGTATTTTCCCAAGGGTAACAGGAGAAATTGGACCACAAAAGTTGTTGTCCAATTTGTCTTGAGTACGCTGATACCCCACATGTGGAGGGGAACCACCGTTTGGGTGCATGGGAGGACTCGGAAGGGAAGGAGCGCCATTTTGAATGCAGACTTAGATGGAATGGTCTGCAGGCGTCACATTGTGTTTGCAGAGCCCCTAATGTACCTAAACAGTAAAAAAAAACACAATTGACACCATTTTGGAAAGTAGACCCCCTAAGCAACTCATCTAGATGTGTTGTGAGAGTTTTGAACCCTCAAGTGTTTCACTACAGTTTATAACGCATAGCCGTGAAAAAAAAAATAAATAAATTTCCCCAAAAAATTATTTGTTAGCCCCCAGTTTTGTATTTTCCCAAGGGTAACAGGAGAAATTGGACCCCAAAAGTTGTTGTCCAATTTGTCTTGAGTACGCTGATACCCCATATGTGGAGGGGAACCACCATTTGGGCGCATGGGAGGGCTCGGAAGGGAAGGAGCGCCCTTCCCGTCACATTGCGTTTGCAGAGGTCCTAATGTACCTAAACAGTAGAAACCCCCCACAAGTGACACCATTTTAGAAAGTAGACCCCCTAAGGAACTCATCTAGATGTTTTGTGAGAGCTTTGAACCCCCAATTGTTTCACTACAGTTTATAACGCAGAGCCATGCAAATAAAAAATATTTTTTTTTCCACAAAAATTATTTGTTAGCCCCCAGTTTTGTATTTTCCCAAGGGTAACAGGAGAAATTGGACCGCAAAAGTTGTTCTCCAATGTGTTCCGAGTACGCTGATATCCCATATGTTGGGGTAAACCCCTGTTTGGGCGCACGGGAGAGCTCGGAAGGGAAGGAGCACTGTTTTACTTTTTCAATGCAGAATTGGCTGAAATTGAGATCGGACGCCATGTCGCGTTTGGAGAGCCCCTGATGTGCCTAAACAGTGGAAACCCCCAATTATAACTGAAACCCTAATCCAAACACACCCCTAACCCTAATCCCAACGGTAACCCTAACCACACCTCTAACCCAGACACACCCCTAACCCTAATCCCAACCCTATTCCCAACCGTAGATGTAATCCAAACCCTAACCCTAACTTTAGCCCCAACCCTAACCCTAACTTTAGCCCCAACCCTAACTGTAGCCTTAACCCTAACCCTAGCCCCAACCCTAACCCTAGCCCCAACCTAGCCCTAGCCCCAACCCTAGCCCCAACCCTAACCCTAGCCCCAACCCTAGCCCTAACCCTAGCCCCAACCCTAACCCCAGCCCTAACCCTAGCCCTAGCCCCAACCCTAACCCTAGCCCTAACCCTAGCCCTAACCCTAATGGTAAAATGGAAATAAATACATTTTTTAAATTTTTTGATTTTTCCCTAACTAAGGGGGTGATGAAGTGGGGTTTGATTTACTTTTATAGCGGGTTTTTTAGCGGATTTTTATGATTGGCAGCTGTCACACACTGAAAGAAGCTTTTTATTGCAAAAAATATTTTTTGCGTTACCACATTTTGAGAGCTATAATTTTTCCATATTTGAGTCCACAGAGTCATGTGAGGTCTTTTTTTTTGCGGAACGAGTTGACGTTTTTATTGGTAACATGCTCGGGCACGGGAGATTTTTTGATCGCTTTTTATTCCGATTTTTGTGAGGCAGAATGACCAAAAACCAGCTATTCATGAATTTCTTTTGGGGGAGGCGTTTATACCGTTCCGCGTTTGGTAAAATTGATAAAGCAGTTTTATTCTTCGGGTCAGTACGATTACAGCGACACCTCATTTCTATCATTTTTTTTATGTTTTGGCGCTTTTATACGATAAAAACTATTTTACAGAAAAAATAATTATTTTGGCATCGCTTTATTCTGAGGACTATAACTTTTTTATTTTTTTGCTGATGATGCTATATGGCAGCTCGTTTTTTGCGGGACAAGATGTCGTTTGCAGCGGTACCATGGTTATTTATATCTGTCTTTTTGATCGCGTGTTATTCTACTTTTTGTTTGGCAGTATGAGAATAAAGCTTTGTTTTTAGCCTCGGTTTTTTTTTTTTTTTACGGTGTTCACTGAAGGGGTTAACTAGTGATATAGTTTTATAGGTGGGGTCGTTACGGACGCGGCGATACTAAATATGTGTACTTTTATTGTTTGATTTTTTTTATTTAGATAAAGGAATGTATTTATGGGAATAATATATATATTTTTTTTATTTATTTAGGATTTTTTTTTTCTTTTTTTATTACACATGTGGGAATTTTTTTTTTTACTTTTTTACTTTGTCCCAGGGGGGGACATTACAGATCGGTGACCTGACAGTGTGCACAGCACTCTGCCAGATCACCGATCTCACTTACAGCCGTGCAGGCTGCAGCTTTCATCTGCAGCCTGCACGGCACCCGGAAGTAATCCCTGCAGGACCCGGATGCAGCCCCGCGGTCATTTTGGATCCGGGGCCTGCAGGGATAGGAGGTAGGAGACCCTCGCAGCAACGCGATCACATCGCGTTGCTCCGGGGGTCTCAGGGAAGCCCGCAGGGAGCCCCCTCCCTGCGCGATGCTTCCCTGTACCGCCGGCACACCGCGATCATGTTTGATCACGGTGTGTCGGGGGTTAATGTGCCGGGGGCGGTCCGTGACCGCTCCTGGCACATAGTGCCGGATGTCAGCTGCGATAGGCAGCTGACATCCGGCCGCGATCGGCCGCGCTCCCCCCGTGAGCGCGGCCGATCGCGCTGGACGTACTATTCCGTCCTTGGGAATTAGGGCCCACCCCACATGGACGGAATAGTACATCCAATGGCAGAAAGGGGTTAATAGCCTAGAGAGGGACCATGGTATTGCCCACCGACTAAAAACATCTGTCCCCAGGCACCTCAGAAAAGGCACATCTGTAAGATGTGCCTATTCTGGCACTTAGCCTCTCTCTTCCAACTTCCCTGTAGTGGTTGGATATGGGGTAATAAGGGGTTAATGTCACCTTGCTAATGTAAGGTGACATTCAGCCTGGTTCATAATGGAGAGATGTCAATAAGACACCTATCCATTATTAATCCAATAGTAATAAAGGGTTAAAAATACACACACACATTATGAATAAAGTATTTTAATGAAATAAATAAGCACATGGGTTTTTAATATCTTTATTGTACTTTCAATCCAACTGACCACCCTCCGGTCACTGGCGTCGGCTGATGGGCCTACTACTCCCTTCAGCCTATGCCTGCTGCCGCTAATAAATAAATAATAAAAAATAAAAAAAAATGGTGTGAGTTATTCTGTATTTTTGATAACCAGCCAGGCAAAACTGACAGCTGCGAGCTTCAACCCTCAGCTGTCAGATTTAGCAAGGTTGGCTATCAAGAATAGAGGGGTCCCCATGCTCTTTTCTTTAAAATTATTTAAATAAATAATTTTAAAAAACTTAATGGAGCCCCCTTCAATTTTGACAACCAGCAAAGCTAAAGCAGACAGCTGGGGGCTGCTATTCTCAGGCTGATAAGGGGCCATGGATATTGACCCCTTACAGCCTAAAAATAACAGCCCACAGCTGCCCATGACCCCTTATCAGCCTGAGAATACCAGCCCCCAGCTTTCTGCTTCAGCTTGCCTAGCTGTCAAAAATGGTGGGCCAAGATCCATTTTTTTAATTACTTATTTATATAACTTAAAGAGACAGTGTGGGGAGGGACCCCTCAACTCTTGATTACTAGCCATGATAAAGCTGACAGCTGAGGGTTGCAGCCCGCTGCGCTCAGTTTTGCCTAGATGGTTATCAAAAATATAGGGGAACCCATGCCATTTTTTAAAATGTATTTATTTATAGCGCATACTCCCATCAGCCACCGCCTTCTCTTGCTGTTATCAGTAGTAGTCTCATCAGCCAACGCCTGTGACTGGAGGTGAACTTTTTACCTCTGGTCACAGCTGCTGGCTCATGCTGTCATCTGACAGCGTGGGAACCGCAGCTCTCTGACCGATAGTAATAATCTTACAGCCAATCAGAGCCAGTATTTGTTGCGCTGTCATGCAGATGTAGTGCTCAATAATGTGCAATGCATTCAAGTTAATGGGGTCTGGGTTCAGGTTCGAGGACTGTTCTGGTACCTGAATCAAACTTTTCTTTAACTGTTCAGCCATACCCGCTGGACCTGATCATTCAGGGGTTCGCTCACCACTAGTAGTAAAACATAGAAAAATAAATGTCAATTTTGCATCAACATAATTGTAACAACTAAAAAACAACAACAAGACATACTGTACCTAGAAAGTCATTCAGAGAATACACTACCAAATTATGGGAGAATTTCAGGTTTTTCCTTACAACTGTCGAAAACAATTGATAAAAGCCATCACATTATAGAGTGGGTACGGAAACTATTCAGACCCCTTTAAATTTTTCACTCTTTGTTTGGTAAATTCAAAAAATTTCATTTTTTTCTCTTCAATGTACACTCTGCACCCTATCTTGACTGAAAAAAGCAGAAATGTAGAAATTTTTGCAAATCTATTAAAAAAGAAAAACTGAAATATTACATGCTCAATTGTTCATAAGTATTCAGACCCTTTGCTCAGTATTGAGTTGAAGCACCCATTTGAGTACAGCCATGAGGCTTCTTGGGAATGATGTAACAAGTTTTTCACACCTGGATTTGGGGATCCTCTGCCATTCTTCCTTGCAGATCCTTTCCAGTTCCGTCAGGTTGGATGTTGAACGTTGGTGGACAGTCATCTTCAGGTCTCTCCAGAGATGCTCAATTGGTTTTAGGTCAGGGCTCTGGCTGGGCCAGGCAAGAATGGTCACAGAGATGTTCTGAAGCCACTCCTTTGTTATTTTAGCTGTGTGCTTAGGGTCATTGTCTTGTTGGAAGGTGAACCTTTGGCCAAGTCTGAGCTCCAGAGCACTCTGGAAGAGGTTTTCATTCAGGATATCTCTGTGGTTGGCTGCATTCATGTTTCCTTGCATGGTAACCAGTCGTCCTGTCCCTGCAGCTGAAAAACACCCCTATAGCAGGATGCTGCTACCTCCATGTTTCACTGTTGGTATTTTATTGGGCAGGTGATGAGCAGTGCCTGGTTTTCTCCACTCATACCTCTTAGAATTATCACCAAAAAGGTCTATCTTCATCTCATCAAACCAGAGAATCTTATTTCTCATAGCCTGGGAGTCCTTCATGTGTTTTTATTTAGCAAACTCTATGAGGCCTTCATATGTCTTGCACTGAGGAGAGGCTTCCATCGGGCCACTCTGCCATAAAGGCCCAACTGGTGGAGGGCTGCAGTGATTTTTGACTTTGTGAAACTTTCTCCCATCTTCCTACTGCATCTCTGGAGCTCAGCCCCAGTGATATTGGGGTTCTTCTTTACCTCTCTCACCAAGGCTCTTCTCCCATGATTGCTCAGTTTGGCTGGATTGCCAGGTCTAGGAAGACTTCTGGTGGTTCCAAACTTTTTTCATTTAAGGATTATGGAGGCCACTGTGCTCTTAGGAACCTTGAGTACTGCAGAAATTCTTTTGTAACCTTGGCCAGGTCTGTACCTTGCCACAATTCTGTCTTTGAGCTCCTTGGCCAGTTCCTTTGACCTCATGATTCTCATTTCGTCTGACATGCACTATGAGCTGTGAGGTCTTATATAGACAGGTGCGTGCCTTTCCAAATCAAGTCTTGTCAGTTTACTTAAACACAGCTGGACTCCAATGAAGGAGTAGAACCATCTCAAGGAGGGTCACAAGGAAATGGACAGCATGTGACTTAAATGTGAGTGTCCGAGCAAAGGATCTGAATACTTATGACCATGTGATATTTCAGTTTTTCTTTTTTTAATACATTTGCACAAATTTCTACATTTCTGGGTTTTTTTCAGTCAAGATGGGGTGCAGAGTGTACATTAATGAGAGAAAAATTAACTTTTTTGAATTTACCAAATGGCTGCAATGAAACAAAGAGTGAAAAATTCTGAATACTTTCCATACCCACAGTATGTACATAAAAACGGCATTAAAAATTCAAGACCTCATATAGCTATGTCAGTGGAAAAATTGAAAAGTTATAGATATTCAAATGAAATGATAAAAAAATTAAAATAAAAAACAACCTATACCCACCTCAATCAATCTCAGATCCCTATTTAAATTGCCATCCTCAATGTATAATGCGCATTCTGACAGGCTGCTTTCTCTGCTCAGTGATCTCATCTCCCTTCAGTTGAGGAGGAAGCATGTTCAGTACAAACTGATGTACTACAGAATAGGATCAGCTCCTGTTATCATTCTCTTATGGACTGTGCCTGCTGTAAAGCCATCTATAGTTCGTGCGCTACCAGGGCAGCGGGGTTCTTGGCACCGGGTCCGGTCTCTCTTAAAGGGGATGTCACAGCGGCGGTGACTAGGTCCGTGGCCCTGGGCACCCAATAAAAAGGGGAAACGGTCTTTAAAGAGGTTTTTGTATAAAGTTTGTCGTACCTGTGGTATTCGGTCAGTGGGGACCGACGCTGCTTTAAAGGGGTCCTCTGGGGGATGTTGTTGCAGCAATGATGGTAACGCTTCCCACAGTTGAATCGGGGTCCCCAGGGCTCCCAAGGTGTGTGGCAAGGTGGTGAATGCCGACGAATAAGTGGAGGACACAAGTTGTAAAGTCTTTACCTGGTTTACTGTAGTTGGCAGGCCACAGTCCAGGGTACCAGGTATGGACAGTGATGAGGCCCGGCCGGCTCAGAGGCAATGGGAGAATCTCTTTTCTAGTTGAGGTCCGTGAGCCTTTCCAACTAGTGCCGTTCTATGTGAGATCCCTGCTGCCTGAAGCTTACTGGCAAAGTCTTCTTTTCCCCTGTCCTTGGACAGGTACCTGCATGACGGGCAGCTTGAGCCGTTTTACAGGGACTCTATCATGCCTCGGGCTCCTCAGGTGCTGCTGTGTCTCAGGTGTGGTGTGGGTCGTTCACTTAAAGTTCTAAGCCCTCCGGTTTTACCAAGTTCTATTATAGTCTCAGGCTCCTGGCACTCTGGGGGTGCCCTGTCACAATTCCCCTCTGAGCCCTGTTCCTCTCCTCTGCTCCTTTCCTTTGAAGCTCCACCACATAAAACCCTTCGGGTCTTTCTCCTTCCAGAGGCTGCAGCTCCCACGTGGCTGCTGGGCCTCTCTGTCTGCTCTCTCAGACTTCCTTCTCCTTCTGTGTCTCTCCCAGACTGGCTAACTCCTCCTCCAGACCAGGACATGTATCCATATTTGAGGGAAGCTCCCCTGAATCCCTTTCCTGAGCTCCTCCTCCTGGTCTGGATTTGGAATATGTTGCATGTGAGTGCCTTATCTGACAAAGGGAATTCCATTGCCTCTGAGCATGATATCACCCTCCCCGAAAGGAAGGCAACATCACTGCAATAACCAGCTACCTGGGGTGTTGCAGAACTGCTGCTTCTATCTTGGAACAACAACTCTATAGAATATGGCTGCCCCCATAAAATAAATTAAAAATTAAAACAGAAATATAAAAGCATAAAATAGAATGTGCTGACAATAAAACATATAATGTAATAAATGCTTTTCATAATAAAACAAATCGTTTCTAGAATCCCTTAAGCTGTGTATCCAATGATTATTTTTTGGGCGCCTGAAAACTAACAGGCAATTAGTTGCTAACTACTTACCAGTAGTGTTGAGCGATACCTTCCGATATTTGAAAGTATCGGTATCGGATTGAAAAATATCGGATATCGCCGATACCGATACCCGATACCAATACAAGTCAATGGGACACAAATATCGAAAGTGATCCTGGATGGTTCCCAGGGTCTGAAGGAGAGGAAACTCTCCTTCAGGCCCTGGGATTCATATTCATATCGGAACTTGGTATCGGAATTCCGATACCGCAAATATCGTCCGATACCCGATACTTGCGGTATCGGAATGCTCAACACTACTTACCAGTTCTGCCTAGCGCTGACTCAAAATGGTCATAGATAGCTCCTTCTGGTGATTCTGCTGCTCCAAGTCAACAGTGCATCTCTTCCTGTTCCAGGCTGCTCTGTCATTGGGGCATGACTGCCAACATCATGCTGATTGACAAACGGCTTCCTGTTATTAGGCAGTGGGGAGTTGACTGTCAATCAGCATGATGTGGGCAGTCATACAGTGTCAGCAGAGGCGGAAGAGCAGCCCTCGCTCTGGTGACATGATGTCAGTGGAAGTTGCTGAATCTCCTGCAGAAATGATCCATAACTTCCCTGTACCGGCAGAGATCTGGGCTGAGCAGAACAGGCAGGTAGTTAGCAACTACCTATCTGTTAGTTCTTAGGCCCATAGTAAAAAAAAGAATTAGTCCTGAATAACCCCTTCAGATGGAGGAGCTGTAAGTAGGCTCAGAATGATTATGAATGCTGACTAACAATTCTCTAGAAATGTTTGTAGCCAAGTAATTTCAGCACCAAATGTGGACCTCGTCTGGTTTTTCAAAAACCATTCCTACTAAATCTGCCAAATGACATTTTGAAGTCTAGAAATTCAGTGCATTCTACAGGTTACTCATGTAAAAAAAACTTGATAGTTTTTGCAAGGATGTGATAATGAGCTAGACTGCCTGTAGTGATGGACTGCAGCCTCTCGGTGTCAATGTTGTATCATTTGTCCTATAAATTGAGTAGACATTGCTTGTGTTCAATCTCAAAAGGAGGTAAATATCTGATTATAGCACTATGACTGACAGTTTAAGGCTTGGTAGGAGAATCAGTATGCGAATTAGGCAAAACATACAAATAAAAATTACATAGTCGGGGTGCACCATGAAATATTCACCAGTAAAGTGGTGACCACATTCTAACTTCAAAGAGTTCTCCACTTACTCTTTAAAAAAATGAAGGAAGAAAAGTTTTTTGTGACGTTCCCATGGGGATTTTTTTGAGAAGAAGAAGGCCAATGGACTGTCTCCATCTGCAGCCATTTTTAGAATAGGAAAAGCTGTGCGGTCTGGCGAAGAAATATGTGGTGAGTCACAAATGAGGAGGACCACAGAGTAATAATTATAGGGGATAACTCAGGAGACTCTTTGCGTGGAACAAGACAACTACAGGACACAGTTTTATAAGTGGTAAAGTCTATATTATCACACAGTGATTCAAACAGGTGCAGAGAGAAACTCAAGTCCACAACACTTGGAGTAAATATTAAATGCAGCTTAGCAGTCTATAGGAAACTTCAGAGGAACATGCAATCACGCAGAAAGTCTATGAAGCACAATTATTCTTGAGGATCCTTGACACGAATAAGTCCTTGCTTAGTCCAAAACACAGATAGATATGCTTATAAGGCAGTTCAAATAATATCTTAGCTCAACCAGGGAGGCCTGGGTAATAGTCTCAGGTTCTTGCAGAGCAGCAACAGCTTACATGTCCAGCAAATGCAGATGGAAGTAAACACAAGCAGCAGATGAAGGAGGATTACTGGAACTGGTGTATGCAGCAGGAACTCAGAGTAGAGTAGCAGGATAACCCCACAGGTTCACAGGAGCAGGTATATAGCCAGGGAGTCACCAGAAGTCAGGAGCTGGATGCAAGGCAGAATACTCTAGCACAGACTGAAGGCTGGGGTGGAGTTTTATAGCAGGAAAACACAGTGCACATGAGACCAAAGACGCCATCTTGGAAAAGGGCAGTAATGCACAAAAGGTAATACAAAATGTTCAGAGTCCTGACATTACTCCCTCCTTAGAAGCGGCCTCAGGACGATCCTGGACCTGGTTTCCCAGGGAATCTCTGATGAAAACGAGAAATCTTCTGTTGGTCATTGATGTTTTCCACAGGTTCCCAAGAGTCTTCCTCAGGGGGATATCCCTGCCATCTTATCAGATATTGGAGCCGATTCCTGCGAATCCTGGAATCAACAATTTCCTCCACCACAAATTGTTCTTGCCCATCAATCACCACAGGCTGCGGAGGTGGCACAACCCATCCCTGGATGGTATTAGGAGATACAGGCTTTAGTAAAGATACATGAAAAACTGGGTGTACCTTCATAGTCCTAGGCAGCTTCAGCCAGCAGGCCACAGAGCTCACAATACCGTTGATCTTGAAAGGGCCAATGAATTTCTGTCAAAGTTTTTGTGAAGGAATGTTTAACTTCAGATTCTTAGCTGCTAACCACACGGAATCTCCTACCTTGAACATGGGTGCAGGTTTACGGAACCTATCAGCCGATCTCTTATAACATTCTTGAGCTGTGGTCAGGGATTCCTTCAGAACCTCCAGATTTTGCCTCATCGCAGTCAGCCTTTCCTCCACTGCCGGAACCGGAGAATTAATTGGAGACCTAGGTAAGATACACGGATGATAACCCAGATAGGCAAAGAAAGGTGTAAATTTAGTGGAGGCGCACTGAGAATTGTTATATGAAAATTTGGCTAACGGCAGCAACTCCAACCAATCATCCTGGAGATGGCTGACATAGCATCTTAGATATTGTTCCAGCATCTGGTTGGTACGCTCAGTCTGACCATTTGTCTGGGGATGGTAAGCGGAAGAGAGACAGACATTAATATTGAGCGCAGAGCAAAACCCCTTCCAGAATCTTGAAGTGAACTGCACTCCACGGTCAGAGATGATCTCATCCGGAACCCCATGCAACCGAAAGACATTCTGTATAACCAAGTTCACTGTATCTTTAGCTGAGGGGAGGCTGGTGCATGGAACAAAATGAGCAGCTTTAGTCAGGCGATCAACTACCACCATGATTGTATTCATGCCCCCCGATGTAGGCAGCTCCACAATAAAGTCCATTGATATAGACCCCCAAGGGCGGGACGGAACAGGTAATGGTTGGAGAAGACCCGTAGGTGCCACATGAGGAGTCTTGTAACGAGCACATACCTCGCAAGAGAGAACATAGTCCTTGGTATCCTTCAGGCAAGTTGGCCACCAGAAGAATCGGCTCAGGAACTCGTGTCTTTTGTACCCCCCTGTGACCAGCCAACTTGGAGTCATGTACCAACTTGAGGATCTGCAGACGGACGACCTCAGGGATGTAGATACGTCGATCTCTGAACCACATGCCACCCTTAAAGACAAGATTAATATCCACAGGTGGGTTGGCCAGAAATACATCACAGTCATAGGCCTCCCTGCACTCCTTCCACAAGTCCTGATCGTGGATAACGCCAATGAAATTGGCATGAGATAGAATGGTCTTGGACGGGGCTCCAGGTACAGAATCCGCAGCATGGATTCGGGATAAAGCATCAGCTTTCCCATTACGAGAACCTGGATGGTACGAGATAACAAAGTTAAATTGATTTAAAAATAAGTTCCAACGAGCCTGATGAGGAGAAAGACATCTAGTGGATCTAAGGAACTCTAAATTGCGATGGTCAGTTAGCACTATGATCTGTTGTGCAGCTCCTTGCAGATGATGCCTCCTGTCATGATTCTCAATGGCGAGAGAACATAGCCCAGCATATATAAGAACTAGCTCTTGGAAGATGGAATCTAAACTGACCATGAACTAAACCTGCCGCACAATTAACAGTGGCCGGGTAGCGTGCCTACGTTTTATCCCTAGACGCCCAGCGCCAGCCGGAGGACTAACTAATCCTAGCAGAGGAAAATACAGTCCTGGCTCACCTCTAGAGAAATTTCCCCAAAAGGCAGACAGAGGCCCCCACATATATTGGCGGTGATTTTAGATGAAATGACAAACGTAGTATGAAAATAGGTTTAGCAAAATCGAGGTCCGCTTACTAGATAGCAGGAAGACAGAAAGGGCACTTTCATGGTCAGCTGAAAACCCTATCAAAACACCATCCAGAAATTACTTTAAGACTCTAGTATTAACTCATAACACCAGAGTGGCAATTTCAGATCACAAGAGCTTTCCAGACACAGTAACGAAACAGCAGCTATGAACTGGAACAAAATGCAAAAACAAACAAGGACGAAAGTCCAACTTAGCTGGGAGTTGTCTAGTAGCAGGAACATGCAAAGAAAGGCTTCTGATTACATTGTTGACCGGCATGAAACTGACAGAGGAGCAAGGTCATATAGAGACTCCCACATCCTGATGGGAACAGGTGAACAGAGAGGATGATGCACACAAGTTCAATTCCACCAGTGGCCACCGGGGGAGCCCAGAATCCAATTTCACAACAGTACCCCCCCCTCAAGGAGG
The DNA here is from genome assembly GCF_051348905.1 of Ranitomeya variabilis. Classification (NCBI taxonomy): domain Eukaryota; kingdom Metazoa; phylum Chordata; class Amphibia; order Anura; family Dendrobatidae; genus Ranitomeya; species Ranitomeya variabilis. The sequence continues at coordinate 659,955,951 of NC_135233.1, forward strand.
GGGCACCGAACCCTCACCAGAACCACCAGGGCGATCAGGATGAGCCCTATGAAAGGCACGGACAAGATCGGAGGCATGAACATCAGAGGCAGTCACCCAAGAATTATCCTCCTGACCGTATCCCTTCCATTTGACCAGATACTGGAGTTTCCGTCTGGAAACACGGGAGTCTAAGATCTTTTCCACAACGTACTCCAACTCACCCTCAACCAACACCGGAGCAGGAGGCTCAACGGAAGGCACAACCGGTACCTCATACCTGCGCAATAATGACCGATGAAAAACATTATGAATAGAAAAAGATGCAGGGAGGTCCAAACGGAAGGACACAGGGTTAAGAATCTCCAATATCTTGTACGGGCCGATGAACCGAGGCTTAAACTTAGGAGAAGAAACCCTCATAGGGACAAAACGAGAAGACAACCACACCAAGTCCCCAACACAAAGCCGAGGACCAACACAACGACGGCGGTTGGCAAAAAGCTGAGTCTTCTCTTGGGACAACTTCAAATTGTCCACTACCTGCCCCCAAATCTGATGCAACCTCTCCACCACAGCATCCACTCCAGGACAATCCGAAGATTCCACCTGACCGGAGGAAAATCGAGGATGAAACCCCGAATTACAGAAAAACGGGGACACCAAGGTGGCAGAGCTGGCCCGATTATTGAGGGCGAACTCCGCCAATGGCAAAAAAGCAACCCAATCATCCTGATCCGCAGACACAAAACACCTCAAATATGTCTCCAAGGTCTGATTAGTCCGCTCGGTCTGGCCATTAGTCTGAGGATGGAAAGCAGACGAAAAAGACAAATCTATGCCCATCCTAGCACAGAATGCCCGCCAAAATCTAGACACGAATTGGGTCCCTCTGTCAGAAACGATATTCTCCGGAATACCATGCAAACGAACAACATTTTGAAAAAACAGAGGAACCAACTCGGAAGAAGAAGGCAACTTAGGCAAGGGAACCAGATGGACCATCTTAGAGAAACGGTCACACACCACCCAGATGACAGACATCTTCTGAGAAACAGGCAGATCCGAAATAAAATCCATCGAGATGTGCGTCCAAGGCCTCTTCGGGATAGGCAAGGGTAACAACAATCCACTAGCCCGAGAACAACAAGGCTTGGCCCGAGCACAAACGTCACAAGACTGCACAAAGCCTCGCACATCTCGTGACAGGGAAGGCCACCAGAAGGACCTTGCCACCAAATCCCTGGTACCAAAGATTCCAGGATGACCTGCCAACGCAGAAGAATGAACCTCAGAGATGACTCTACTGGTCCAATCATCAGGAACAAACAGTCTACCAGGTGGGCAACGATCCAGTCTATCTGCCTGAAACTCCTGCAAGGCCCGCCGCAGGTCTGGAGAAACGGCAGACAATATCACTCCATCCTTAAGGATACCTGTGGGCTCAGAATTACCAGGGGAGTCAGGCTCAAAACTCCTAGAAAGGGCATCCGCCTTAACATTCTTAGAACCCGGTAGGTATGACACCACAAAATTAAACCGAGAGAAAAACAACGACCAGCGCGCCTGTCTAGGATTCAGGCGCCTGGCAGACTCAAGGTAAATTAAATTTTTGTGGTCAGTCAATACCACCACCTGATGTCTGGCCCCCTCAAGCCAGTGACGCCACTCCTCAAAAGCCCACTTCATGGCCAAAAGCTCCCGATTCCCAATATCATAATTCCGCTCGGCGGGCGAAAATTTACGGGAAAAAAAAAGCACAAGGTCTCATCACGGGGCAGTCGGAACTTCTCTGCGACAACACCGCCCCAGCTCCGATTTCAGAAGCGTCGACCTCAACCTGAAAAGGAAGAGCAACATCAGGCTGACGCAACACAGGGGCGGAAGAAAAGCGGCGCTTAAGCTCCCGAAAGGCCTCCACAGCATCAGGGGACCAATCAGCAACATCAGCACCCTTCTTAGTCAAATCACTCAATGGTTTAACAACATCAGAAAAACCAGCAATAAATCGACGATAAAAGTTAGCAAAGCCCAAAAATTTCTGAAGACTCTTAAGAGAAGAGGGTTGCGTCCAATCACAAATAGCCTGAACCTTGACAGGATCCATCTCGATGGAAGAGGGGGAAAAAATGTATCCCAAGAAGGAAATCTTTTGAACCCCAAAAACGCACTTAGAACCCTTCACACACAAGGAATTAGACCGCAAAACCTGAAAAACCCTCCTGACCTGCTGGACATGAGAGTCCCAGTCATCCGAAAAAATCAGAATATCATCCAGATACACAATCATAAATTTATCCAAATAATCGCGGAAAATGTCATGCATAAAGGACTGGAAGACTGAAGGGGCATTTGAAAGACCAAAAGGCATCACCAAATACTCAAAGTGGCCCTCGGGCGTATTAAATGCGGTTTTCCACTCATCCCCCTGCTTGATTCGCACCAAATTATACGCCCCACGGAGATCAATCTTAGAGAACCACTTGGCCCCCTTTATACGAGCAAACAAATCAGTCAGCAGTGGTAACGGATATTGATATTTAACCGTGATTTTATTCAAAAGCCGATAATCAATACACGGCCTCAAAGAGCCATCTTTCTTAGACACAAAGAAAAAACCGGCTCCTAAGGGAGATGACGAAGGACGAATATGTCCCTTTTCCAAGGACTCCTTTATATATTCTCGCATGGCAGCGTGTTCAGGCACAGACAGATTAAATAAACGACCCTTAGGGTATTTACTACCCGGGATCAAATCTATGGCACAATCGCACTCCCGGTGCGGAGGTAGTGAACCAAGCTTGGGTTCTTCAAAAACGTCACGATAGTCAGACAAGAATTCAGGAATCTCAGAGGGAATAGATGATGAAATGGAAACCAAAGGTACGTCCCCATGAGTCCCTTTACATCCCCAGCTTAACACAGACATAGCTTTCCAGTCGAGGACTGGGTTATGAGATTGCAGCCATGGCAATCCTAGCACCAAAACATCATGTAGATTATACAGCACCAGAAAGCGAATAATCTCCTGGTGATCCGGATTAATACGCATAGTTACTTGTGTCCAGTATTGTGGTTTATTACTAGCTAATGGGGTGGAGTCAATCCCCTTCAGAGGTATAGGAGCTTCCAAAGGCTCCAAATCATACCCACAGCGTTTGGCAAAGGACCAATCCATAAGACTCAAAGCGGCGCCAGAGTCGACATAGGCGTCCGCGGTAATAGATGATAAAGAACAAATCAGGGTCACAGATAGAATAAACTTAGACTGTAAAGTGCTAATTGAAACAGACTTGTCAAGCTTCTTAGTACGCTTAGAGCATGCTGATATAACATGAGTTGAATCACCACAATAGAAGCACAACCCATTTTTTCGTCTAAAATTCTGCCGCTCGCTTCTGGACAGAATTCTATCACATTGCATATTTTCTGGCGTCTTCTCAGTAGACACCGCCAAATGGTGCACAGGTTTGCGCTCCCGCAGACGCCTATCGATCTGAATAGCCATTGTCATGGACTCATTCAGACCCGCAGGCACAGGGAACCCCACCATAACATCCTTAATGGCATCAGAGAGACCTTCTCTGAAAATCCCCGCCAGGGCGCACTCATTCCACTGAGTAAGCACAGACCATTTACGGAATTTTTGGCAGTATATTTCAGCTTCATCTTGCCCCTGAGATAGGGACATCAAAGCTTTTTCCGCCTGAAGCTCTAAATGAGGTTCCTCATAAAGCAACCCCAAGGCCAGAAAAAACGCATCCACATTGAGCAACGCAGGATCCCCTGGTGTCAATGCAAAAGCCCAATCTTGAGGGTCGCCCCGGAGCAAGGAAATTACAATCCTGACCTGCTGTGCAGGATCTCCGGCAGAGCGAGACTTCAGGGACAAAAACAATTTGCAATTATTTTTAAAATTTTGAAAGCAAGATCTATTCCCTGAAAAAAATTCAGGCAAAGGAATTCTAGGTTCAGACATAGGTGCATGAACAACAAAATCTTGCAAATTTTGTACCTTCGTGGCGAGATTATTCAAACCTGTAGCTACACTCTGAAGATCCATTTCAAACAGGTGAACACAGAGCCATTCAAGGATTAGAAGGAGAGAAAGAGAGGAAGGCTGCAGTATAGGCAGACTAGCAAGTGATTCAATTATGAGCACACTCAGAACTAGAGAGAAAAAAAAAAAAAAAAAAATTTTCAGCAGACTTCTTTTTTCTCTCCTTTCTCAGCCAATAATTTAACCCTTTTTGGCCGGTCAAACTGTCATGATTCTCAATGGCGAGAGAACATAGCCCAGCATATATAAGAACTAGCTCTTGGAAGATGGAATCTAAACTGACCATGAACTAAACCTGCCGCACAATTAACAGTGGCCGGGTAGCGTGCCTACGTTTTATCCCTAGACGCCCAGAGCCAGCCGGAGGACTAACTAATCCTAGCAGAGGAAAATACAGTCCTGGCTCACCTCTAGAGAAATTTCCCCAAAAGGCAGACAGAGGCCCCCACATATATTGGCGGTGATTTTAGATGAAATGACAAACGTAGTATGAAAATAGGTTTAGCAAAATCGAGGTCCGCTTACTAGATAGCAGGAAGACAGAAAGGGCACTTTCATGGTCAGCTGAAAACCCTATCAAAACACCATCCAGAAATTACTTTAAGACTCTAGTATTAACTCATAACACCAGAGTGGCAATTTCAGATAACAAGAGCTTTCCAGACACAGTAACGAAACAGCAGCTGTGAACTGGAACAAAATGCAAAAACAAACAAGGACGAAAGTCCAACTTAGCTGGGAGTTGTCTAGTAGCAGGAACATGCAAAGAAAGGCTTCTGATTACATTGTTGACCGGCATGAAACTGACAGAGGAGCAAGGTCATATAGAGACTCCCACATCCTGATGGGAACAGGTGAACAGAGAGGATGATGCACACAAGTTCAATTCCACCAGTGGCCACCGGGGGAGCCCAGAATCCAATTTCACAACAGCCTCCATTCTTTGAAAGCCGCAATAATAGGCAGCAATTCTTTGTCTCCCACATCGTAATTCCTCTATGCTGAGGTTAGTCTATGGGAAAAGAAAGCACAAGGATGTAGCAGACCCTTCTCTCCAGTCCTTTGGGAGAGAATAGCCCCCAAAGCATTATCAGAAGCGTCCACCTCCACAATGAAAGAAAGTGTTGGATTTAGGTGTATCAACAGCGGTGCTGATGTGAAACAGATCTTAAGCCGATCAAAAGCTTCTTGAGCCTGTGATGACCACTTAAAGGGCTTTTCCCTCTTTGTCAAGGAAGTAATGGGATGGACAATATCAGAAAAATTTCGAATGAAGTGTCTGTAGAAATTTGCAAAACCAATAAAACGTTGGACCTCCTTAACGTTCTTGGGTACCGGCCAGTCAAGGATAGCCTGAATCTTACCAGATTCCATGTTCAGCCCCTGGGGAGAAATGATATAACTTAAGAACTGTATCTCAGAATGATGGAACTCGCATTTCTCTGGCTTAATATACAGATGGTTCTCTTTCAGACGTCTTAAAACAGTTTTGACATGTTCTTCATGTTCCTGTAGAGAGTCAGAAAAGATTAGTATATCATCCAAATAGATCACTACAAACTGGTCCAACAAATCTCTGAAAATGTCATTAGCAAGGTGTTGAAACATTGCAGGGGCGTTACAAAGCCCGAAGGGCATCACAAGATATTCAAAGTGTCCATACCGGCATCTGAATGCTGTCTTCCACTCATCCCCTAGACGAATATGCACCAAATTATAAGCCCCACGAAGATCCAGTTTAGAGAGCACCTTAGCATGGCGGACTCTTTCCAGGAATTTGGGAATCAGAGGCAAAGGGTAACGGTTTCATACGATTACCTTATTGAGTTCCCGATAGTCAACACAGGGTCTCAGGGTCCCATCCTTCTTCTTTACAAAAAAGATAGGTGCCCCTGCTGGTGAGGAAGAAGGACGCATGAGCCTTTGACCAGATTTTCATCAATATACTCCTTTAAGGCTTGAAGCTCAGGTGCCGCCAAAGGGTATACGTTACCAAAAGGAATAGCTGCCCCAGGAAGCAACTCAATGGGACAGTCATAATGCCTGTGTGGAGGAAGCTGATCTGCATTCTTCTTGTCACAGATGTCAGAGAACTCTTTATATGCTGTAGGTAAAGAAAATACCTGTACATGTGGTTCCGTAGCCGTGCACTCAGGGACAGCTTCTGTTAACGCTGAGTTGCTCCTTGTTGGAAAAGATAATCTCCTTGGTCTCCCAGTTCATAATTGGGTTCTGAGAACGCAACTAAGGAATGCCTAAAATCACAGGAAAATGAGGAGAAGAAATTAGCGAGAAAGAAAGTTGCCCCTGATGATTAGGCTCCAAAAAAATTTCAAGTTTCCATGGTAATTGGAGAGGCTCTTTGCTGAATTTCAATACCATGTTCTTTGGCAAATGCGATATCCATGAAATTGCCACCTGCACCAGAGTCAATCATAGCTGCACTGGAAATCCACTGTCCTGAACACAGGATCTTAATAGGGAGAGAACAGTGAGAGTTCTTTTCCTTAAGCTCCTTGGGGGGGGTGAAGTTATAGAAAGTGAATGGAATACAGCGTTTAAAGGCAGGCTACATTCAGAGATGTCAGATTCATTATCACAGTTGTTATACTCCCCTACCGCTGCTAGCACCTTGTTAGGCTACATTCACATTAGCGTCTTTGGGCACAGCGTCGTCGACGGATACCGACGCATGCGTCACGCGCCTCTATCTCTAACATGGGGGGCGCATGGACATGCGCCGGTATGCGTTGTCAAGCGTTGTACGACGCATGCGTCATTTAGGAGCACCAGACAGGGCGTGGCCGACGCTACATGTTGCATTTTTCCTGCGCCAAAATTCCGGTAAACAACGCATGCAACGCACTTGCGTCATAAATGCGCCAAAAAACCACATTACTGTCTATGTACAATGCATAGGGCGCAGGTGCCTGCGTTGACTCGCGTTGTTCGACGCATGCGCCTTTTGAGTAAAAAACAAGTGATGAAGTGTCTAGACAGTGACAAGACCACCCCATAGCTATAAAAAAAAGGGTGATTGCATTGTATTTCACTTGCCTGCACGTCTGGAAACAGAGAGTACACGAGACACAGCTCTGCCTTCAAGAGATGTAAGTATATAATTTCTCTGCCCATTTTTTTTTATTCTTTGCAATGTTTGTTGTTTTTTTTTATGTGTGTGACTTTTTTTTTTTCTTGCAATTTATGGTGGTTTACTTAATTTTTATTGGGTTGTTCTGCGTTGACCGCATGCGTCAAAAAATGCTGCGTTGTGTATTGCATTTTGGGTTGCGTCGACGATGCTGCGCCCAAATACGCTAATGTGAATGTAGCCTTAGGCCATCTGGGACACTTAGGACAATTGATCAAGAAGTGGTCAGACTGGCCGCAGTAGAAATATAGACTTTCACGAAGGCGATGCTCCCGGCGCTCATTGATCTCGCGTCTCTGAACGGAATCAATTTGCATGGGCACCTCCTCCACCTCCTGAGATGTTTTACCTGCAGGCTCTTTGGAAGGAAGGGAAAAGTTAGAAATACGGTTATATGCAGCAAACGTCTCCTGCCTACGCTCAGTAAGGCGAATGTCAATGCGCACACAATGCTGTATAAATGTCTCTAGCTCTTGTGGTGACTCAGAGCGAGCTAGTTCATCTTTTACAATACTAGACAGACCCCTTTTAAAAATAGGCAATTGTGCATAACTGTCCCAATTGGTATCTACCGTTAATCTCCCGAATTCAGTAGCATACTCAATAACAGAACATTTTGCCTGGCGTAAAGACAATAAAGCAGATTCAGCGGTTGCACGGCGATTAGGATCATCAAACATTAATGCCATAGCGGCCAAGAAATCATCCAAGTTATTTAACCGTGGGTCACGAGACTCAATCATCGGATTTGCCCAGGCGAGCGCTCGTGCGGTCAGCAGCATTATTACACACAATACTTTGGATCTATCATTAGGAAAATGGTCAGCATGCACATCAAAATATAGCATACATTGATTCACAAAGCCACGAAATTTGTCGCGATCATCATTAAATCTGAATGGGGGCAACTTAGGTGGGCTAGCTGGTGGCGGTTGCCCAGAGGGAAAAGTCGCTTGTGCAGCTATTTGCGTGCTTATGTCCTGAAAAGCCCGTCCATACTGGGACTCTATGCCAGCAAGTTTGTTTTCCTGAGCTGCCATGTGGGTGCTTATGTCCTGCAAAGTCTGTCCAAACACTTGTTGATTGTGTTCAAAGCTTCCAAACTTCTTTTGCAGACCTTCCACATCTTTCTGCAGTGATCTAATTATGGAAAACACCTGCTCTAGTCTGCTTTCTGCAGTCATTGTTCCAGCAGTCTCCTTTTTTTTTTTAGGCTAGAGTATCCTGTAATAATTATAGGGGATAACTCAGGAGACTCTTTGCGTGGAACAAGACAACTACAGGACACAGTTTTATAAGTGGTAAAGTCTATATTATCACACAGTGATTCAAACAGGTGCAGAGAGAAACTCAAGTCCACAACACTTGGAGTAAATATTAAATGCAGCTTAGCAGTCTATAGGAAACTTCAGAGGAAAATGCAATCACGCAGAAAGTCTATGAAGCACAATTATTCTTGAGGATACTTGACACGAATAATTCCTTGCTTAGTCCAAAACACAGATAGATATGCTTATAAGGCAGTTCAAATAATATCTTAGCTCAACCAGGGAGGCCTGGGTAATAATCTCAGGTTCTTGCAGAGCAGCAACAGCTTACATGTCCAGCAAATGCAGATGGAAGTAAACACGAGCAGCAGATGAAGGAGGATTACTGGAACTGGTGTATGCAGCAGGAACTCAGAGCAGAGTAGCAGGATAACCCCACAGGTTCACAGGAGCAGGTATATAGCCAGGGAGTCACCAGAAGTCAGGAGCTGGATGCAAGGCAGAATACTCTAGCACAGACTGAAGGCTGGGGTGGATGTTATGAACCTGGTGGTTAGGTGCACCTGGAATGACCTGATGGTTAAACTAAAAGACAGGACAAGCTCTGGGAAGTGGGAACTCTGCTGACCGCAATCCTAATCCTATAACACACACACTAGAAATAGCTGTGGAGCGTACCTAACTCTCCCTAGACGCCTCTTCACAGCCTAAGAGCTAACTACCCCTAAAGATAGGAAAATAAGCCTTTCCTTGCCTCAGAGAAATTCCCCAAAGATAAAGGAAGCCCCCCACATATATTAACTGTGAGTTAAGAGGAAAGTCACAAACACAGGGATGAAACAGGTTTCAGCAAAGGAGGCCAGACTTACTAAATAGACTGAGGATAGGAAAGGGATCTATGCGGTCAGCACAAAAATCTACAAAAAGCCACGCAGAGTGTGCAAAAAGACCCCCGCACCGACTCACGGTGCAGAGGTGCCACTCTGCAACCCAGAGCTTCCATCTAGCAAAGCAATATCATGTTAGCAAGCTGGACAAGAACTTAGCAAGTACCAAGAAATATATTCAGTACACAATGAACAACAAATGAACTAGCAGGGACTTAGCTTCTGCTGGAGTAGACAGGTCATCAGAAAGATCCGAGAGAGATCTGAACCAGTGCAGATACATTGACAGCTGGCATGGAGTAAGGATCTGAGTGGAGTTAAATAGAGAAGCCAACCTAGCCGCAAACGAGTGCAGCTGAGGAAGCAACCTCAGAACCAGCAGTTCCACTCACAGCCACCAGAGGGAGTCCACGGACAGAACTCGCCGAAGTACCATTCATGACCACAGGAGGGAGTTCGAGAACGGCATTCACAACAGTACCCCCCCTTGAGGAGGGGTCACCGAACCCTCACCAGAGCCCCCAGGCCGATCCGGACAAGCCAAATGAAAGGCACGAACCATCTCGGCCGCATGGACATCGGAGGCAAAAACCCAGGAATTATCCTCCTGACCATAGCCCTTCCATTTGACCAGGTACTGAAGTTTCCGTCTCGAAATACGAGAATCCAAAATCTTCTCCACCACATACTCCAACTCCCCCTCGACCAACACCAGAGCAGGAGGGTCAACGGAGGGAACCATAGGCGCCACATATCTCCGCAACAACGACCTATGGAACACATTATGGATGGCAAAAGAAGCTGGAAGGGCCAAACGAAACGACACAGGGTTGAGAATTTCAGAAATCTTATAAGGACCAATGAAACGAGGCTTAAACTTAGGAGAAGAAACCTTCATAGGGACATGACGAGACGACAACCAAACCAAATCCCCAACACGAAGTCGGGGACCAACACAGCGACGGCGGTTGGCGAAACGTTGAGCCTTCTCCTGGGACAATGTCAAATTGTCCACTACATGAGTCCAAATTTGCTGCAACCTGTCCACCACAGAATCCACACCAGGACAGTCCGAAGGCTCAACCTGCCCTGAAGAAAAACGAGGATGAAAACCAGAGTTACAAAAAAAAGGCGAAACCAAAGTAGCCGAACTGGCCCGATTATTAAGGGCGAACTCAGCCAATGGCAAGAAGGTCACCCAATCATCCTGATCAGCAGAAACAAAGCATCTCAGATAGGTCTCCAAAGTCTGATTAGTTCGTTCGGTTTGGCCATTTGTCTGAGGATGGAAAGCCGAAGAGAAAGACAAATCAATGCCCATCTTAGCACAAAAGGACCGCCAAAACCTTGAAACAAACTGGGAACCTCTGTCCGACACGATGTTCTCCGGAATGCTAAGCAAACGAACCACATGCTGGAAAAATAGTGGAACCAAATCAGAGGAGGAAGGTAATTTAGGCAAGGGTACCAAATGGACCATCTTAGAGAAGCGATCACAAACCACCCAGATGACCGACATCCTTTGAGAGACAGGGAGATCTGAAATAAAATCCATGGAAACATGCGTCCAAGGCCTGGCAAGGGCAAAAGTAACCCACTGGCACGAGAACAGCAGGGGTTGGCCCGAGCACAAGTCCCACAAGACTGCACAAAAGAACGCACATCCCGCGACAAGGAAGGCCACCAAAAGGACCTAGCCACCAAATCTCTGGTACCAAAAATCCCAGGATGACCAGCCAACACCGAACAATGAATCTCAGAGATAACTCTACTAGTCCATCTATCAGGGACAAACAGTTTCTCTGCAGGACAACGGTCAGGTCTATCAGCCTGAAACTCCTGCAGCACCCGCCGCAAATCAGGCGAGATGGCAGACAGAATTACCCCCTCTTTGAGAATACCAGCCGGCTCAGGAACTCCCGGGGAATCAGGCACAAAACTCCTTGAAAGGGCATCGGCCTTCACATTCTTAGAACCCGGAAGGTATGAAACCACAAAATTGAAACGGGAGAAAAACAGCGACCATCGAGCCTGTCTAGGATTCAACCGCTTAGCAGACTCGAGATAAGTCAAATTCTTGTGATCCGTTAAGACCACTACACGATGCTTGGCTCCCTCAAGCCAATGTCGCCACTCCTCGAACGCCCACTTCATAGCCAACAACTCCCGATTGCCAACATCATAATTACGCTCAGCAGGCGAAAACTTTCTAGAAAAGAAAGCACATGGCTTCATCACAGAGCCATCAGAACATCTTTGAGACAAAACAGCCCCTGCTCCAATCTCAGAAGCATCAACCTCGACCTGAAAAGGGAGCGAAACATCTGGCTGACACAACACAGGGGCCGAAGAGAAATGACGTTTCAACTCCCGAAAAGCCTCAACGGCCGCAGAGGACCAATTCACCACATCAGCACCTTTCTTGGTCAAATCAGTCAACGGTTTAACAACACTAGAAAAATTAGCGATGAAGCGACGGTAAAAATTAGCAAAGCCCAGGAATTTCTGAAGGCTCTTCACAGATGTAGGCTGAGTCCAATCATAAATGGCCTGAACTTTAACAGGATCCATCTCGATAGTAGAAGGGGAAAAAAATGAAGCCCAAAAAGGAAACCTTCTGAACTCCGAAGAGACATTTGGACCCCTTCACAAACAAAGAATTAGCACGAAGAACCTGGAACACCATTCTGACCTGCTTCACATGAGACTCCCAATCATCCGAAAAGACCAAAATATCATCCAAATATACAATATTGAATCTATCCAAATACTTTCGGAAGATGTCATGCATAAAGGACTGAAACACAGATGGAGCATTAGAAAGCCCGAATGGCATCACCAAGTACTCAAAATGGCCCTCGGGCGTATTAAATGCTGTTTTCCATTCATCGCCCTGTTTAATACGCACAAGATTATACGCCCCTCGAAGATCTATCTTGGTGAACCAACTAGCCCCCTTAATCCGAGCAAACAAATCAGACAGTAGAGGCAAAGGGTACTGAAATTTGACCGTGATTTTATTGAGAAGGCGGTAATCTATACAAGGTCTCAGAGAACCATCCTTCTTGGCCACAAAAAAGAACCCTGCTCCCAACGGTGATGACGACGGGCGAATATGCCCTTTCTCCAAGGACTCCTTTATATAACTCCACATAGCGGCGTGTTCCGGCACAGATAAATTGAAAAGCCGTCCCTTAGGAAATTTACTACCAGGAATCAAAGTAATAGCACAATCACAATCCCTATGAGGAGGTAGGGCACTGGATTTGGGCTCATCAAATACATCTCGGTAATCCAAGAAAAACTCAGGGACTTCAGAAGGAGTAGAAGGAGAAATAGACAATAACGGAACGTCACCATGTACCCCTTGACAACCCCAACTGGACACAGACATCGATTTCCAATTCAATACTGGATTATGGACCTGTAGCCATGGCAAACCCAACACGACCACATCATGCAAATTATGCAACACCAAAAAGCGAATATCTTCCTGATGTGCAGGAGCCATGCACATGGTCAACTGAGTCCAGTACTGAGGTTTATTCTTGGCCAAAGGCGTAGCATCAATTCCCCTTAATGGAATAGGATACTGCAAGAGCTCCAAGAAAAAACCACAGCGCCTGGCAAACTCCAAGTCCATCAAATTCAGGGCAGCGCCTGAGTCCACAAATGCCATAACAGAGTAGGATGACAAAGAGCAAATCAGAGTAACGGACAAAAGAAATTTAGGCTGTACAGTACCAATGGTGACAGACCTAGCGAACCGCTTAGTGCGCTTAGGACAATCAGAGATAGCATGAGTGGAGTCACCACAGTAAAAACACAGCCCATTCTGACGTCTGTGTTCTTGCCGTTCAGCTCTGGTCAAAGTCCTATCACATTGCATAGACTCAGGCCTCTGCTCAGAGGATACCGCCAAATGGCGCACAACCTTGCGTTCACGCAAGCGCCGATCGATCTGAATGGCCAAGGACATTGATTCATTCAGACCAGCAGGCGTGGGAAACCCCACCATAACATCCTTAAGGGCTTCAGAGAGACCTTTTCTGAAAATTGCTGCAAGGGCACACTCATTCCATTGAGTAAGCACAGACCACTTTCTAAACTTCTGGCAATATACCTCCGCTTCATCCTGACCCTGACACAAAGCCAGCAAGACTTTCTCTGCCTGATCCACAGAGTTAGGTTCGTCATAAAGCAATCCAAGCGCCAGAAAAAATGCATCTACATTAAGCAATGCAGGATCTCCTGGCGCAAGGGAGAATGCCCAGTCTTGAGGGTCGCCACGTAACAAAGAAATAATGATTTTTACTTGCTGAATGGGGTCACCAGAGGAGCGGGGTTTCAAAGCAAGAAACAGTTTACAATTATTTTTGAAATTCAGAAATCTAGATCTATCCCCAGAAAACAAATCAGGAATTGGAATTCTAGGCTCTAACATAGGATTCTGAACTACATAATCTTGAATGTTTTGTACCCTTGCAGTGAGTTGATCAACACAAGAGGACAGACCTTGAATGTCCATATCTACACCTGAGTCCTGAACCACCCAGAGGTTAAGGGGAAAAGAAAGAAAAGACACACTGAAGAGAAAAAAAAAATGGTCTCAGAACTTCTCTTATCCCTCTATTGAGATGCATTAACACTTTGTTGGCCAGCTGTACTGTTATGAACCTGGTGGTTAGGTGCACCTGGAATGACCTGATGGTTAAACTAAAAGACAGGACAAGCTCTGGGAAGTGGGAACTCTGCTGACCGCAATCCTAAGCCTATAACACACACACTAGAAAAAGCTGTGGAGCGTACCTAACTCTCCCTAGACGCCTCTTCACAGCCTAAGAGCTAACTACCCCTAAAGATAGGAAAATAAGCCTTTCCTTGCCTCAGAGAAATTCCCTAAAGATAAAGGAAGCCCCCCACATATATTAACTGTGAGTTAAGAGGAAAGTCACAAACACAGGGATGAAACAGGTTTCAGCAAAGGAGGCCAGACTTACTAAATAGACTGAGGATAGGAAAGGGATCTATGCGGTCAGCACAAAAATCTACAAAAAAAGCCACGCAGAGTGTGCAAAAAGACCCCCGCACTGACTCACGGTACTGAGGTGCCACTCTGCAACCCAGAGCTTCCAGCTAGTAAAGCAATATCATGTTAGCAAGCTGGACAAGAACTTAGCAAGTACTAAGAAATATATTCAGTACACAATGAACAACAAATGAACTAGCAGGGACTTAGCTTCTGCTGGAGTAGACAGGTCATCAGAAAGATCCGAGAGAGATCTGAACCAGTGCAGATACATTGACAGCTGGCATGGAGTAACGATCTGAGTGGAGTTAAATAGAGAAGCCAACCTAGCCGCAAACGAGTGCAGCTGAGGAAGCAACCTCAGAACCAGCAGTTCCACTCACAGCCACCAGAGGGAGTCCACGGACAGAACTCGCCGAAGTACCATTCATGACCACAGGAGGGAGTTCGAGAACGGAATTCACAACAGGTGGAGTTTTATAGCAGGAAAACACAGTGCACATGAGACCAAAGACGCCATCTTGGAAAAGGGCAGTAATGCACAAAAGGTAATAAAAAATGTTCAGAGTCCTGACACACAGTTCCACAAAATCATGTCTCCAACACATTTGTTAAAATAAAGTGGACAACTCCTTTAAAGGAAACTTGTAAGCCTGATTTTACTATTGAACCTAATAATGTGGCTGTATATATCTAAGCACAACAATAAATGTATATTTGTTGTTTTTTAGCTATCTGAACTAAAACATGAAGTTTTGAACCAAATAGTTTTAGATGGTTGTTGGGGAGGTGGGGGGGGGGGGGGGGGGGGCTGTTGATGTTCTTCAAGTGCATTGGCATGCCCCCGAGGTACTTCCAGACTAATTAGCATGTGGCTTCACAGCTCAATTTCTTAGCACTGGCTCATTGGATGGATTAAAACAGCTTTCACTTGTATTTGGTCCAAATTGTTCCAGAACCACTTGTAATTAAGGTGAAAATCTGGACTTTTGTTCTTTATTAGAATAGGTGCTAAAACAATTTGGAATTGACTTAAGGTCCTGGTACAATAACAATGACATTTGTTTTCGTGTATCCATTGTACAAATGCTCGGAAATTTAGCTTTGAAATTGTGATAGACCCATTGGTACTATTAATAGGGGTACACTATTGAAATGGATATTCTGACCTTTACAGCGTCAATGCTGACAGATACTGTGGGATATGGGTTGAGAGGGAAGCAGTTTAAGGGATTATTCGACACCTAAAATGCCCTGTATACATTTTTTTTGTTCAATGCTCAACCACTTTTGTAATTTGCTTTATTTTTTAAATTTCTTACTGATCTCCCTATCCTGTTATTCACTATATGTGTTTTTTTAACTTTCTGTGACATTTTGTTTAAGGTGAGTCTTCTTCCTTCTAAGATCCCGCCTGGAACATCATCAGGAGTGGGTCAATGCAGACACTTACTACAGTTTCTTTTATCTCCACCCTCTGATGACATTGGGAATCAATATTGATGATGCAGGGTGTAAGAGAGATGAACGCAATGTTGTTACACATCTTCTGTCACTGTCAGTCCTCAGCTTGTTTCTCTGAAACAGGGCAGGGGGTGGTGAAGAATGAGTAACTCTTCTGCATTCCCCTGATGACTATTCCTTTTATGATGGTAATAGAAGCAAGGTGAGTGATATCAGTGCTGCCCCACAGCTTCTATCACTACCCTGAAATGAATTGTCATCTGAGGGCATCACCCATGTCCTCTACCCTTCTTCTATCATCATCCCCTGATGACATCCTGTTGCAGAGAAACAGCCTGCAGGATGATGGTGACAGACAGGGCTGCCACCATGAAATTCAGAGCCTCATACTTGGAAAATGTTTGGGCCCCTTGAGACTCCGCCCAGGCTCCACAATAGCTCCACCTCCACCACTCGAACCTTCTACAGTCCCACTGCCCTCTCTTGGAAAAACTCCACTTCTGCACCACATCCTCACCAATCACACATTAACAGTTTCCATTGAGCACCATATCACATACGTAGCCTTTAGGTTTTGTTTTGGCCAAAAGGTTTTTTAAGTCTGCTATTCTACTCTAATCTATTAACATTTCTTAAAATACCCAATACTCTCATTAGGTAAAGTTTTATTTATTTTTCTTTAAGGGAATGTGTCACACACATTTTTTTAAATGATCAATAATGACACATACAATGGGCAAATACCATCACACAATGGCAGGACTACATATTACCACCATATAGTGACTGAATAATACCACATAAAAGTGACAAATACCATCACACCATGACCAGACCACATATTACCACCACGTAGTGACTGAATAATACCACATACAAGGGACAAATACCACCAAACCATGACCAGACCACATATTACTACCACACAGTGACTGAAAAATATCACGTACAGGGAACAAATACTAACACACCATGACCAGATCATATATTACCACCACATAGTGACTGAATGATACCACGTACAATGAACAAATACAGTCACACTATGACCAGACAACATTACTACCACATAGTGACCAAAAACTACAATACTAATCAAAAAACAATTCTAATATTACCATAAGTACCATTATACACATGAGCTCTGTACATACAGTAGTATACAGTATGTAGTGTCAGTGTAGAGGTAATACAGGGATCACCAGTGAAATTATACACAGGAGCTCTGTATATAGTGCTGGTGTAGAGGTAATACAGAGACACCAGTGACATTATACACAGGAGATGGGCGAACTCGAACATTCAAGTTTGGCATCTGTATTGAACACCTACTGTTCAGGCACAGACACCAAACCCGGACTTCACCAGGATGTCCGTGTTACTATTCAGGTTCAGAACCCAAACCACGGGGGTTTGTCACACTGTTAACGCAGCAAACATTGCTTCTGAGTGGTGGTAAAATCTTTACCGCCCGTCAGAGAGTTGTGATTCCCATGCTGTCAAATGACAGCTTAAGCCCGAACTTGTGGTCAAAAGTAAAAATGTACCTCGGGTCACTGGCATTGGTTGATGAAACTACTGTTCCCATCAGCCTTTGCCTAATAACAGCAAGAGCAGGCGGTGGCTGATGGGAATATTCATCAGCCGGCGCCTGCGTTCTAAATAAATAATAAAATAACGTGGTTCCCCTGTATTTTTCATAACCAGACAGGCAAAACTCACAGCTTGGGGGCTGCAACTCTTAGCTGTCAGCTTTAGCAAAGCTGGTTATCAAGTATAGAGGGGTCCCCAGTCCAATTTTTCAAATTATTTAAATAAATAATTAATAAAAATGGCAAGGGGGTCCCCCTTATTTTTTACAACCAACCAAGCAAAAGCAAACAGCTGTGGGCTGGTATTCTCAGACTGGTAAGGGGCCATGGAGATTAACCCCCAGCCTAAAAATGATCTCAATGTGAATAAAGGTCAAGCAGAACTGGGTCCCGTCTGTGGACACCCCACCATGGGAAGTTATATAGACGTAATGCCCAGCTCATAGAAAGGCAGACTATGTGCCTTGTTTACACTGAGCTTGTACATTGACGTTTATATAGCTTACCATTTCTGGTTGTCCATAGACGAGCTCTGGTCCAACTCGGCCCTTATTCACATTGAGGTCACTTTTGACACATGGTAAGGTTTTAATACTAGAGGTTAGGATCGTCCCATTTGGGTACACTTTGTTGAAGGTGGGGTGGCTTATATACTTTTTTATCAAAACCAGTGTCTACTAAGTGCCCTATGATATTTACATGCACTATTGCTTTTTTACTTACTTACTGCAGGGTACATACCGTATATACTCGAGTATAAGCCGAGATTTTCAGCCCACTTTTTTGGGCTGAAAGTGACCCTCTCGGCTTATACTCGAGTCAGTGTCGGCGGGGGGGTGGCGGGTGAGGGGGAGTGGCGCGGTGACATACTCACCTGCTCCTGGCGCTGTCCCTGCATGTCCGATGGTCTCCGGGCAGCTCTTCCTGTGCTCAGCGGTCACGGGGTACCGCTCATTAAAGTAATGAATATGCACGCATATTCATTACTGTAATGAGCGGTACGTGACCGCTGAACATAGGAAGACGTCTTCCGTCCTCTGGCTGTGACTGTTCAGGTCAGAGGGCGCGATGACGCGATTAGTGTGCGCGCCGCCCTCGGCCTGAACAGTCAGTGCAGAGGATGGAAGACAGAGCAGCGCGCAGTGGTGGAATGTGGAAGGTGACTATCGCAAGTGCCTGGGGCCTGAGCGAAGAGAGGTGAGTATGTGATTTTTTTTTATTTTAATCGCAGCAACAGCAAATGGGGCAAATGTGTGGAGCATCTTATGGGGTCACAATGTATGGAGCATCATATGGGGCCACAATGTATGGAGCATCTCATGGGGCCATAATGTATGGAGCATCTCATGGGGCCATAATGTGTGGAGCATCTCATGGGGCCATAATGTGTGGAGCATCTCATGGGGCCATAATGTGTGGAGCATCTCATGGGGCCATAATGTGTGGAGCATCTCATGGGGCCATAATGTATGGAGCATCTTATTGGGCCATAATGTGTGGAGCATCTCATGGGGCCATAATGTGTGGAGCATCTCATGGGGCCATAATGTGTGGAGCATCTCATGGGGCCATAATGTGTGGAGCATCTTATGGGGCCATAATGTATGGAGCATCTTATTGAGCCATAATGTGTGGAGCATCTTATGGGGCCATAATGTGTGGAGCATCTTATGGGGCCATCAACCTTTATGCAGCATTGTATGGGGCAAATGTTTCTATGGAGCATCTTATGGGGCCATTATTAACCTTTGTGCAGCATTATATGGGGCATATTTTAATATGGAGCATTATGTATATGGGGCGCATTTTGTATGGAGCATCTTATGGGGCCCATCATGAACTGTATAAAGCATTATATGGGGCTCCTGATTCAATATGGATATTCAAAAACACTTAAACTACTGATGTCTCAATTAATTTTACTTTTATTGGTATCTATTTTTATTTTTGACATTTACCGGTAGCTGCTGCATTTTCCACCCTAGGCTTATACTCGAGTCAATAAGTTTTCCCAGTTTTTTGTGGCAAAATTAGGGGGGTCGGCTTATACTCGGGTCAGCTTATACTCGAGTATATACGGTATTTTCATTTTGTTCCTATCTTAGGTTTTGTCTATTTAATGGCCAGTATGAAGATGCACCTGCTGGCAGGTCCACCTTTATGTGGTTTGAAAAGAGAAGTGAGGTATGTCTACAGCTCTGGCAAAAATTTAAAGAAATGTTCAGTTTGTCTGATTTTTCTCTTTATAGGTATATTTTTGAGTAAAATGTAAATTGTTCTATTATTCTATAAACTTCTGTCAACATATCTCCAAATTTCCAAGCAATACATTTTGTAATTTTTTTCTGACAAAGAAAAATGGTCAAAATTGAAAAAAAACAGTGCTTTCAGACCTCAAATAATGCAAAGAAAACAAGTTCATAATCATTTAGAAGCAACAATACTAATGTTTTAACTCGGGAAGAGTTCAGAAATCAATATTTTGTGGAATAACCATAATTTTTAACCACAGCTTTCATGCGTCTTGGCATGCTTTCCACCAGTCTTTCACACTGCTTCTGGCACAAAAATGTAAGCAGTTCTTCTTTGTTTGATGACTTGTGACTATCCATCATTCTCTTGATTACATTCCAGAGGTTTTCAATGGGGTTCAGGTCTGGAGATTGGGTTGCCCATGACAGCTTTTGATGTGGTGATCTTTTAATTTTTGCCAGAGCTGTAAATAGGTTTTCATACTTTAGGAAATATAGTACATTCTTAAATTGTAATTTTAAGAAGAATAGCATGCGTATTTGTTCTATTGGTAATCTTTCATTTACCTTCCCGAATATATAATTGCTCCGTTTCTCCATGCAGGAACATGCTTTACAAAAATGTCATAACTTCCAGCATGAACATAATGCCTGTGTTTGTTACATAAGGAAATTCTGACATGCATGACATTTACACTCATTGGTTTAATGCCAGGAAGCTTTGTACCAAGTGTTCTTCTTATAGAAGTCCTCATAACAAGCTTCTGAAATCTGTTCCTAGCAGATTGAGACATTTTCATGTATGGAATATATTTGTAACCAATTAACATAGCGTACCATATATTTTTTTTCTATTTCATATTTATTTATTTTGATTTCTTCTTTTTGTGCCTGATGATGCAGTGAAAGTGTGAGCAGGCTGGCAGATGCAGTGACAGACAGGAGGCAGATCAAGGGTTAACAGGTTTTAATAAACCAAGGAGTTACTCCACGTATGGAGATAGGAAACATGAGATCCGGTGTGGTACTGAAGAAAGCGATGATATGTTCCCAGCTGGCAACGTTGAGTCTTTGAAACATCCCGTGGAGTCCTCAGTAACGAGACTCTGGTGACCAGCAATGTATAGGCCACAGTCCTGTCAAAATTAAGCAAAGCTCGACGAATATGCAGCGGGATTCAGGTAGCAGTACTCGGTCCATGTCTCAGTCTCTGTCAGTCGGCACACGAGCAGCACTAACCGTTATAGAGCGATTGGCAACTCGATGTCTTGGAGCCAACCTGCACATGGCGGGTTTCTCATCAGAGTCTCTGTGGTAGGTTTCTCTCATGGCCGGGCATGCATCTCCGCTCCTAACGGTCCCTGAAGCCGGAGCTCTCAGTCTCCTCAGCCGCGCGCTGCACCTTCCCACCAACTCTGTCTGTTCCCACGCTCTGCGCTGCCCCTGGTAACTCTTAGCCACGCCCCATGTCAACCCATACAAAGATTGATCTGGTTGCCTAAATGCCTGCATCCCCCAGACAGCAAAGGAGACAGCCCGAAAGTTCCGTACCCTAGTGCAATTGTTGGAGGCCCTGAACAGGTAAGCATCTCTGCCTGTTTTCTGGTGTTTCCTGCAGAAGAATGGCACCCCAGCCTGGTTTCTTTTCTTACAAAGTAATCTCAGAAACTGCATCTGATGGAGATTACTACAATCCCCAGGGCCGGCGTCAGCACCTGCTAAGTGTCGGTGCCCTGAGCAAGCGGGGGAACCCAATCGACGTCGGGGACACCAGCGCACTATGGGTGTCCGGTCGCCTGCGATTAGGCCACCCCACTTGCAATACTTACCTCTCCCTGTCCCCATGCTTCATCATCTTCTGCATCCTCTGACTGCGAATTTCAGGTCAGGGGTGCGTGACGTCACTAGTGTGCGTCCTCTGCCTGAGCAGTCACATTGCAGAGAGTCGTAAGCCGCTGACGCTGAGGAGCCGGAGCAGAGCAGTGGCCAGCAAGGAGAGGTGAGTATTTCATTTTTTTAATGTTTGGAGCATCTTACGGGGCCAATTACATATGAATCATCTTATGGGGCTAATTACATATCGAGCAGTATATGGGACCCATTTCATATGGAGCATCTTATGGGGCCAGTTACATATGGAGCATGTTATGGGGCCAATTATATATTGAGCAGTATATGGGGGCCATTCTGCTTGGAGCAATATATGGGGCTCATTATTCTATATGAAGCATTATATGGGGCCCATTATACTGTATGGAGCAATAGATGGGGCTCATTATTCTGTATGGAGCACTATGTGGTACCCATAATACTGTATGGAGCAAAATATCGGGCTCATTGTTCTTTATGGAGCGCTATGCGTTGCAAATAATACTGTAAGGAGGACTATACAGTCCAGGTTATGAGCTATGAGCCAAGTGAAATCTTTGGCGGATGATTGCAGATGGAGTGCGTCACAACAACGCATTACTGTCTATGGGAACATATTGGTACGCAAGGACATGAGTACGCATGCGTTCGATACGCATGCGTGCTTCACACTAACCATGTCCAGGAAACTATGTGACCACCTTCAAAATCACTGATGTATAAAAGGGGGTCTGGAGACAGATAGTCCATTACTCTCAAGACACTGGAGCTGACAGCAGCACTGGCTATGTAAGTATAGAACCTGTGTAATGTCTGTCTCTCTCACTGCAGTCTGTACTTTGTACTAATTTTTTTCTCTGTTCCTTGTAGACTGGTGGAATCTCCTGGTGCTGCGGTGTGTATCTCCTTGTGCTCCTGGGTCTCCTGGTGCTGCCGTCTTTCCTGGTGAGGACAACACTGTCTATGTAAGTATAGACTTTTTGAAAATGTCTTTCTGTTTCTCTAATCCTTTTTCTGTTCCTTGTAGACTGGTGGAATCTCCTGGTGCTGCGGTGTGCCTCCTTGTGCTCATGGGTCTCCTAGTGCTGCCGTCTGTCCCTTGCCTGTTCTGACTGCTGTGCTGTTGTACTACTGCCTGTAATGTAAATGGAGCGCCCCGAGACGCAGGGCCGCGGGGGACTCGGTACCAGGCCTCTCTGTCTCGGTTCTGGGGTTGTCACGGTGGCTAGACCCGGTCCGTGACCCTGCTAAGGGGCGTCCAATGAAAGGTGTAGGTGGTGGTGCGTGGTGCAGGTCATGATGAATAACGAAGACACAGGGTTGCAGTCTCTTTACCTCTTTACTGAAGGCTTCAAGGTCCTCAATCCAGAGTACGGTTAACAGGGCTGTCTGAGACCGGCCGATCCGATGGCACCTCCAGAGTTCCCTTTGCAGGTGGAAATCTGTGCCCACCCTCTAGCGCCTGTGTTGCTGTAGTACCTCCCTGCTGAGCACCTGGGATAGTCCTCACAACTGTTGTGTCTGTTTCTGATGTTCTTCTGATGTTCTTTCCCACAACTTATCTCTGTTCTGATGTTCTTCTCCGTCCCCCAGATGATATGGATAGGACTTCCAGGACCCTAGCGTCGCCCCTCTCCCACAGTTGCCCCCTATGTCTTCTTAAGTGTTTTTGGTGAGACAGCCAACCTAAAATCAACTGTCCTGCCTCTGTTTGAAGCACTGCCTGGAGCCTAACACTTCCTCGGCGCTCCGGCCACCGGCCACGCGCCTCAATAGGATGCCGCCTCGATCTTACAGCACGACTCCTATTGGTGTTATCTCCTTTTTGCCTTGATCTCGTCTCTCACTCTCCACAATAAACCTCGCCTCCTGTCCCCTTCCGAGACACCGCCGCGATGCAGTGCAGGCGCGGCTCCCCAACGCTCTTTCCTGTTCGCTAGGCCTCTGTCAGGATCCCACGCCTGACAGGGACCCCCCTGAATCTTCCCCCGCAACACCCTCTGCCACAGGATGTTGCCTGGTTCCAACCCAGTCAGCTTCTGTCTAACTTTCTAACTAACCCCCAGTTTTACCAGATTGTGAGGAGTGGCCTAATACATAGCGCCCTTAGCTCCCCCTGGAGGCCAGACTATGAAGTGTATTGGTGTCTGTGATACCTGGTCAGGTGAACTCCTTCAGTGCCTTCAGACGTTCCATCACTCCCCTTAGCGGCGGAGCATCAGTACTGCAACAACCAGGACTCTGGGGTGCTGCATTCCCCCCCGGTTAAATCCAGTACTCCCGGACTGGGAAGAAAACAATAATACATGTCAGCAAAAGACATACAAATTTTGAAATGCAAATAACAAGTAATAAGTCGAAATAACAGTGCTTCCCTTTATGGGAGGTGAGGACTCTTGAACGTTACAAACATGGTTAAATATTTTTAAATAACAGTCTATAAATAACTTAATACCTAGCCGGGTATTCTACTGAGTGCAAATTCTGAACAATAATTTAACTTTGCCTCTAGGCCTATGATAAACTCCTAAAATATAAATTAACTTTTTCCTTATTTTTCTATTTTAAGTGCAACATTTTCTTTTTACTTTCTGATTTGTCTTATGCAGGACCGCCTGTCTATCTGCCCAGGCCTACTGCCTCTCTCTTAGTACAGGATCATCGAGCCATCTCTGTATGGCTCCTAGGAGGACTCACCCACTAACCCCTACAGGTTCACTTTCCTGTCCTCATTCTCTAACACATTATTAAACATTTTCTATAATTAACTAGCTAACTACATATAACTTTTCTATGTAAAACATTATTCTTAAGGTAACATTGTACATTAAGTGCAAACGGTGAACATTCCCTTTAAGAGGGAACCAAGTCTCTTTGAGGTAATGCAACTACTCATGTTGCAAGTCCGTGTAGGCAGGAACTCTGATACTGTTTCCAGGAACAGTTTCTTCACAAAAAATTCTCTTTGTTGTAAAACCAGTAGAGGGCACCCTTAAGAGGGTGCGAACTATTTACAAAACAGTTTGTGAATCATTCACCGTCCATGATTCGGTAGTCTTTAAAACAGTGATGAACCAATCAAAAAGGCAAAATAGGGATCCCGGGTCAACTAAGGGATCCCTTTAAGAGAAAACCCTGGTCGGGTTATAGCAGCAAAATAACAGCAGGAAAGTAAACAATTAACTATTTACATTACTCGTGGTTTTAGGGCTTCATCTTTACTGATCAGGAGGTGGCCTCCTTGTCCCAGACAGGGGTCTGGGTGGCCACCGTTTTGGTTCCGACACCAACTTGGGCACCAGCTACCACCGCGGCCAGGCTTCCGGCCACCACAGTGGTGGTGGTAGCAACGGTGTGGTTGTGGTCTTTACCACGGTGTAAGTGGGAGTAACCGCCGTGGTCTTTGTAGTAACGGTGGATCGGTCACAGGAGGGCGTCTTCACTGCAGGGGACTGTTTTGCTGGCACCTTGGTTGGGGGTGTCATGGGGTCTCGCCTCTTGTGGACATTCAGAGCGAACCACCCCTTCTCCCCAAAGTGCCGGGTGTAGGTGACTTGGTCCCCTGGGTAGAGGTCCCGGTCCGGATGACCCTCCCTCAGGTGGGACTCGACATCCCTCCGGTTAACAAACACTTCAGCGTACAAGTCCGGTTCTTTAATAAAGCCCAAGCCTCCACGGAGCTTAAAGGCGATGACGATGCCCTGCCTGCGTGGGGCCTGATGAGTGGTGGGGTCCTGGCGGGCCCGGTCCTTCACGGCTAAGTGTTTTTGGTGATGGGCCTCCATCCCGGCCTGGTACGCCTCCTCCCGCTTTGCCCACTGCCGTTCTAGCTGGGCCTGATATTTTTCCCAGCTGAGGGCTTGCACCATCTCTCCTTCTTGGGTCGCCACCCCGGGGAACCCCATAAAGTCAGACCCGGGGTTCACCCAGCGGCACACCGTGCGCTCGGTATAGACCGCGCCCGGCAGGGTGACTGGTGCGATCGGGGCCTTTAGAAGGTGCTCCATGCCAGTGGCCTGGTCCCAGGGAGGTAGGTGCTGGAGTCGGTAGGTCCCAGGGGGAGGTGGCACTGCAACTGGGCCTATCAGCAGGTCCTCTGCTAATGGGGCAGGGTCGGGGAGCTTACCGGCCGGTGCAATGTCCTCCCGCGCGGCTGGCTCCGTTGGTGGTGACATCGGTGGAGACATCAGCAGTAACCCGAGCAGCGGTGCAGGGACCGAGGTCAGGGGATCCTCCGCCGGCGTTTCCTGGGATGCAGTCTTGGCTTCCACCCGCAGCTGAAGAAGTTGTTCGATTAGGTCCTCCATCTCAAGTTGCAGGAGACCCACATCGGCTGTGGAGACGGGGCCGCTACGCTCCTCCGGGTAGTTGGGGGAGTTCTCCACTTCAACCCCACATTCCGGGTCCGAGCGATCAGCCATCTCATCCTCCACGTGGGTGGCTCCCTGGTCTTTTTCCCGCTCTCTCCTTCGTGGGCGGTTTTGTTTCCTCTGCCTCCGCTCACCATTGAGAATCAGGAGGCGGATCTCGGCTGCTGACGGACACGTCCTCACGGTGCAATAATATTTAGACTGGGCGGCCATGATTTTTCGCGCTCTTCAGCTTGGTTACACCCACTTCGACTCCCTTCTTCTCCTGCGCTCCTCTTGGCGCTATAATGGCGGCGGCTTTGGCGGGAACTTTTGGCGGTGATGGCAATGCACAGTCTTTGCAATAAATCACAGTTTAAGCACAGTTCAATCACAGTTCTAAGGCAGACATGACCTGATTCTTCAGGCTTAAGTAGATCCTGTTCGTGATGCCAAGTTTGCAGCGCCCCCAGACGCAGGGCCGCGGGGGACTCGGTACCGGGCCTGTTATGGACCTGGTGGTTAGGAGCACCCGAAATGACCTGATGGTTAAAATGGAAAAACCTGGGACAAGCTCTGAGGAAGTGGTAACGCTACTGACCGCAATCCCTAATCCTATCACACACACTAGAAATAGCCGTGGAGCGTACCTAACTCTCCCCAGATGCCTCTTCACAGCCTAAGAGCTAACTACCCCTAAAGATAGAAATAGCAGCCTACCTTGCCTCAGAGAAATTCCCCAAAGTAAGGGTAGCCCCCCACAAATATTGACTGTGAGTTAAGAGGAAGTAACAAACACAGGAATGAAACAGATTTTAGCAAAGGAGGCCGAATCTTCTCTAGATAGACAGAGGATAGGAAAGGGAACTATGCGGTCAGTATTAAAAACTACAAAAACCATGCAGAGTGTGCAAAAAGACCTCCACACCGACTCACGGTGAGGAGGTGCAGCTCTGCACCCCCAGAGCTTCCAGCTAGCAAGGAAATATCATAATAGCAAGCTGGACTAGAAAAATAGCATGTACTGAGAAATATATTCAAAAACCAATGAACAGCAAATGGACTAGCGAGGACTTAGCTTCTGCTGGAGTAGACAGGTCATCTGAGAAATCCAAGAGAGATCTGAACCAGTACTGAGACATTGACAGCTGGCATGAACTAACGACCTGGGCAGAGTTAAATAGGGAAGCCAGCAGCAGCAATAAACAAGGGCAGCTGAGAAAGCCAACCTCAAAGATCAGCAGTTCCACTTAAAGCCACCAGAGGGTGTCCAAGGACAGAACTCACCAAAGTACCATTCACGACCACAGGAGGGAGCCCGAGAACGGAATTCACAGCAGTACCCCCCCCCCCCCTTGAGGAGGAGTCACCGAACCCTCACCAGAGCCCCCAGGCCGATCAGGAGGAGCCAAATGAAAGGCACGAACCAAATCGGCAGCATGGACATCGGAGGCAACAACCCAGGAATTATCCTCCTGACCATAGCCCTTCCATTTAACCAGGTACTGAAGCTTCCGTCTCGAAATACGAGAATCTAAAATCTTCTCCACCACATACTCCAACTCCCCCTCAACCAACACCGGAGCAGGAGGATCAACGGAAGGAACCATAGGCGCCACATATCTCCGCAACAAAGACCTATGGAACACATTATGGATGGCAAAAGAAGCTGGAAGGGCCAAACGAAACGACACAGGATTGATAATTTCAGAAATCTTATAAGGACCAATGAAACGAGGCTTGAACTTAGGAGAAGAAACCTTCATAGGAACAAAACGAGAAGACAACCAAACCAAATCCCCAACACGAAGTCGGGGACCAACACAGCGACGGTGGTTAGCAAAACATTGCACCTTCTCCTGAGACAACGTAAAATTGTCCACCACGTGAGTCCAAATTTGCTGCAACCTGTCCTACAGTTTACAGAGCCATCTTGGTCCGACTCTGCCCTGCAAGATAAAGTGCAAAAAAAACCGCATATCAATGTATGTAAGGTATTAAGCTTTTTTCTCTGTGATTTTTTTTGTCAATTTTCTGGAGGATTTCTAAGTCCTCTTTGTGCGTCTGTGAGCTTTTACTCAATGATTAGCGTTTAGGACCGGCAAAAATGTAAGGACCCTTGACGTGGGTTGCCAGCTTACGTATTGAGGCCCCAATATAAACTAATACCTTACATACATTGATATGTGTTTTTTTCGCACTTTATCTTGCAGGGCGCAGTCGGACCAAGATGGCTCTGTAAACTGTAGGCCTCTATTCACACAGCATGCATTTTGTAGCACAGGGCAGCCCGCCTGTATGTGCGTTAGTAATAGGCTGTAGACCAGATGCTCTGCATTGCTTGTGTGAACAATGCCACATACAGACTATTGTCGCTTATCTTTTTGTGCACTAATGCCAAACAACCAATACTGGATTGAAAGTGATTGTTTCATCGGTATTTTTTTTGCACCTGTGTTGTTGCCATCATTAATCGGGTCCGATGCGCCCTGCTGGTGCATTTGTTTGGAGGCTTCAGCAGGTAAACATCTCTGCTTTTTTCTCTGTGATTTTTTTGTCAATTTTCTGGAGGATTTTTAAGTCCTCTTTGTACGTCTGTGAGCTTTTACTTCTGAGTGGGCCCCTATCCAGGTAACCTTGATTACAACTGATGCGCCCTAATACTGGAGGAGAACCTCAGCAGATTACTGCGCTATTACTGAAAATAATCTCTATATAAAGACCAACATGGATATTACCACCATATGGTCAGTGGTAGATACCAATCCTACAGAACATATGAGATCACAGCACAGTTACAGATAAAGACTTACCGCTGACGTTCTTTATGATGGAGTCGTCACTTTTCCCGTCTTTTCCATCTGGCCCAGACCGACATGACAACTTCTTCGAGGAACGACTCGGCTGCAGAGAATACAGCAAAGACACATTTCACTTCTCATATTCCAGCACCATCACCATCTATTCCCAACCTGCACAAACTCCTCATCCTGCTGATACCCCAATACTGAGCCACTGCTGCCGTATGTGTCCCTATTACTGCACCTGCTACCCCAATACTGAGCCGCTGCTGCTGTATGTGTCCCTATTACTGCACCTGATACCCCAATACTGAGCCGCTGCTGCCGTATGTGACCCTATTACTGCCCCTGATACCCCAATACTGAGCCGCTGCTGCGGTATGTAACCCTATTACTGCACCTGATACCCCAATACTGAGCCGCTGCTGCCGTATGTGTCCCTATTACTGCACCTGATACCCAATACTGAGCCGCTGCTGCCGTATGTGTCCCTATTACTGCACCTGATACCACAATACTGAGCCGCTGCTGCCGTATGTGACCCTATTACAGCCCCTGATACCCCAATACTGAGCCGCTGCTGCCGTATGTGTCCCTATTACTGCACATGCTACCCCAATACTGAGCCGCTGCTGCTGTATGTGTCCCTATTACTGCACCTGATACCCCAATACTGAGCCGCTGCTGCCGTATGTGACCCTATTACTGCACCTGATACCCCAATACTGAGCACTGCTGCCGTATGTGACCCTATTACTGCACCTGATACCCCAATACTGAGCCGCTGCTGCCGTATGTGACCCTATTACTGCACCTGATACCCCAATACTGAGCCGCTGCTGCCGTATGTGTCCCTATTACTGCACCTGATACCCCAATACTGAGCCGCTGCTGCCGTATGTGTCCCTATTACAGCCCCTGATACCCCAATACTGAGCCGCTGCTGCTGTATGTGACCCTATTACAGCCCCTAATACCCCAATACTGAGCCGCTGCTGCCGTATGTGTCCCTATTACAGCCCCTGATACCCCAATACTGAGCCGCTGCTGCCGTATGTGTCCCTATTACTACCCCTGATACCCCAATACTGAGCCGCTGCTGCCGTATGTGACCCTATTGCTGCCCCTGATACCCCAATTTTGAGCCGCTGCTGCCGTATGTGTCCCTATTACTGCACCTGATACCCCAATACTGAGCCGCTGCTGCCGTATGTAACCCTATTACTTCACCTGATACCCCAATACTGAGCCGCTGCTGCCGTATGTGTCCCTATTACTGCCCCTGCTGTGTGGTTCTCTGTGTCCTCTAAATTCTAAGGCACCCCTCTGTAATATAGCAATGCCAGGTGCAAGTGCCCTAGAAAACAGAGCCTATATTTTGCCCCCTAGAAAGTAATATTGTCCTGTGTGCCCCTTTGATAGTCACAGTAACCCGAGTTCCCCTATAACAATAAGTGCCCACTTTACATTTAATAATGTCCCGAGCCTCCCCCTGTACAGCTCCCCTATACACAGTATGATGCTCTGTTATACACAGTATACTGACCCCATATTAACCTCCAAACTGATGGCTCCAACACTAATCCCCACATTGTATGATGCCCCTCTAGATAGCCTCCATATAGTATAAAGCACCAGATAGTCCTCAATATAGTATAATGTACCAGATAATCCTCAATAAAGTATAATGCACCAGATAGTCCTCAATATAGTATAATCTA
This sequence comes from Ranitomeya variabilis, assembly GCF_051348905.1. NCBI lineage: Eukaryota > Metazoa > Chordata > Amphibia > Anura > Dendrobatidae > Ranitomeya > Ranitomeya variabilis. The sequence goes on from NC_135233.1 coordinate 659,986,373, forward strand.
CCAGATAGTCCTCAATATTGTATAATGCACCCCCCATAGGCAGACCCTGTAGTATAAGGTAGCACCCGCAGGCAGGCCCTGTATAAAGCAGCACCCCTATAGGCAGACCCTGTAGTATAAGACAGCACCCCTATAGGCAGACCCTGTACTATAAGGCAGCACCCCTATAGGCAGACCCTGTACTATAAAGGCAGCAACCCTATAGGCAGACCCTGTAGTATAAGGCAGCACCTCCAAAGGCAGACCCTGTAGTATAAGGCAGCACCCCATAGGCAGACCTTGTAGTATAAGGCAGACCCCCCATAGGCAGACCCTGTAGTATTAGGCAGACCCCCATAGGCAGACCCTATAATATAAGGCAGACAACCCCATAGATAGACCCTGTAGTATTAGGCAGACCCCCCATAGGCAGACCCAGCAGTATAAGGCAGACTCCCCACAGGCAGACCCTGTAGTATTAGGCAGACCCCCCAAAGGCAGACCCTGTAGTATAAGGCAGACCCCCATAGGCAGACCCTGTAGCATTAGGCAGACCCTCCCATAGGCAGACCCTGTAGTATTAGGCAGACCACCCATAGGCAGACCCTGTAGTATAAGGCAGACCCCCACAGGCAGACCCTGTAGTATTAGGCAGACCCCCCATACGCAGACCCTGTAGTATTAGGCAGACCCCCCATAGGCAGACCCTGTAGTATTAGGCAGACCCCCTCCCATAGGCAGACCCTGTAGTATTAGGCAGACCCCCCATAGGCAGACCCTGTAGTATTAGGCAGACCCCATCACAGGCAGATCCTGTAGTATTAGGCAGACCCCCCATAAGCAGACCCTGTAGTATTAGGCAGACCCCCCCTATAGGCAGACCCCCCCATAGGCAGACCCTGTAGTATTAGGCAGACCCTGCCATAGGCAGATTGTGTATTATAAGGCAGCACTCCTTAAAAAAATAAATAAATACTCACCTCTTCTTCCTGGTTCCTGCGCTGCTCTGAGCTCCCACTCGCCTTGGCAACGGGCAGTGACTCATCGCATCCCCTGTCAGCGTCAGCGTCGCCGACGTCAGATGCTGACAGAGGGATGATGGGGGAAGGAGCGCAGTGCAGTGCTCCTTCCCTCATCATTGCGGTCAGCTGTATCGGCTAAATGCCGGTACAGCTGACCCTGCGATGACAGGCGGGGGGCCCACTGCTGGCACCGAGGCTCCCCCGCCTGCTCAGGGGCCCCATAGTGGCCGGCGGCAGAGCAGGGAGATCGATTCTCCCTGCTCTGCTGCAGAATGTAACTGTATCGGCGCGCTGCGCGTGCCAATACAGTTACAGTAGCGTAGCTCCGGGTGGGCCCCCTCAGAGCACCAGGCCCGGGGCGCCTGCACCCTCTGCCCCCCGGTAGCTATGCTACTGAATGTAAGTATTGGTGTCCATGGATTTTTTATTTTTTTTGTCTACATAGTGTTTTGCTCATAACAAGTTTAATTTGTCTTCTCTGTTTTTTTCTGTAGTGTTTCACTGGACTGCTGCCTGCTTTTCCAACATGTCCTCCTCCAGTGAAGCCTCCCAGAGTGGACTTGACCCTGATTATGTAATCACATTTGATATACTGATTGGTATGTATTGACTGGCAATACTATAAATGTGGTAAATCCTGTATTTTCAGATACCTTCCAGTGTGGAAGAGCAGGAGCAGTCGAGTGGAAATTAAGCTTCCCAGGGTCGTCGGGCTCAAGTTTCTGAGGAGGAAAGACGGGGTGTAAGTAATCTTTTCATCAGAATTGTAATAGAATTTATTTGCAGCTTTACTTAAAAATCTTTTTTTTTCAATTTGATCTATAGGTTCCACAAGGGGAAGAAGCCATCTTGGAAATTGACAAAAAAATTCTGTTGGTAAATATTGCCAGAAATTCTGTTGGTAAGTATTGCAATGTGGTCTGACATGGCAGTGAACCTGTTAATGTATGTGCATTGTTTTCCATTTGCGTTTTTTGCCGCTGCGTTTTAGCGCAAAAAAAGCATGCGTTTTTTTCCTATATTTAACATTAAAAACGCATGCGTTTTTTTTGTATGCGTTTTGCCGCGTTTGACGACGCAAGCGTCGTTTCTATGCTCGCGTTTTGTTGCATAAATGCAACATGTAGTAATTTCTAGAGGCGTTTTTTTGCCGCAAAAAAACGCATGCATTTTTTTGTGGCAAAAAAACGTATTGCTGTCTATGTAAATGCATGCGTTTTTAAGCACATGCGTTTGGTTGCGTTTTTAAACGCATGCGTTTCCATAGAAAAAAACAAGAATACACACTGATAAGCCACCCCCCACCATCAAGGTGATAAAGGGATCCAAACCCTAACCGTACCCCTAACCCTACCACTAACACTACCCCTAACCCTAGGGATCCTAACCCTAACCCTACCCCTAACCCTACCCCTGACCCTAACCCTACCCCTAACCCTAGGGATACTAACCCTAACCCTAACCCTACCCCTAACCCCAGGGATCCTAACCCTACCCCTAACCATAACTCTACCCCTAACCCTAGGGATCCTAACCCTACCCCTAACCCTAACCCTAACCCTAACCCCAACCATAGCTATTTCTATTTATAGTGGGTTTTCTTGTTGATTTTGATGATTGGCAGCTGTCACACACTTCTCAGCATGCGTTTCAAAAACGCAAATGCAGGAAAAAATGCATGTAAACGCTTCAAAGCGCCGCGTTTTTATACCGCATGCGAAAACGCATGTGTCTAACAAGTGCAGCGTTTGCACGCGTTTACATGCGTTTTTTTCACCACCTGCGTTTGCATTTTAAATGCTGCGTTTTTAAACGCAAATATGAAACTAGCCTAAGATGTAGCATTTTGCTCGATTTCTCTTGACCAGTTGCAACATTTTGTGTGCCTTGCCTGGCCTTGCTTTCACTTATGTATGTCAAACATTGCATTGCATTCAATATGCAATCAATCAATCAATCATTCAATCAATTTGTCTTTACTGGTTGCTGCAACAGGTGTGTTAAGATGTAGGCCTGTGTTAGGCCTTTGTAACAGTGTTGCAAATATACTGTGCCATCTACAAAATTAGGCCCCTGCTGTCAGTACTTGGTGACGTTTCAATTGAAGTACAATGAGTAGTTCTGCCATACATACCGCATTTCTGACCGCATGAATTCTTTTGTGAAACATTGTCTCCCTCTTGTGGACCACCGACTTTTCAATGCGGTGTATTATATGCATTTAAAAAAAAAAAAAAAAAAGTAAAAATGGTGCCTGTGCTGATCTTGAATCTGCTTGTCTTGTCCATCTACACCTGTGTGAGTATTCTAATGCTTTTGACCAACCAGGTGCGCTGCCTGCAGTAGATAGAATCTTAACACGGAACATTCATGTGCAGTCACAATGGGGATGGAGGGTGTGGTCAAAGTAGGCGGAGTTATGCAGATTCAAAACGCGTTGTGCACAGCTTGAACACACACACACAGCAGAACTGTCATTGAGAATGCATCCCAGAGTTTCTGGAAATGTCTTCTGTTGTGAACTCTGTGTTCAGGCTCCCTCTTGTGGTCACTGGTGGTATGGTGTGACTTTTGCTTTGTGCTCCCCCTGGTGGCTTTGTCTGTTATCCTGCTGGTCTCTGGCTATCAGCTGGTTCGTTATCCTCTGGGAGTCCTTGGCCCTGTGTCATTTCGTCTGGACCTCCCAGCATCATTTGCTATTCATAATGTGTTCCATCGCTCGTTGTTGCGGAGGTATGTGGTGCCTGTGGTTCCTACGGTTGAGCCTCCTGCCCCGGTGCTGGTTGAGGGAGAATTGGAATACGTGGTGGAGAAGATCTTGGAGTCTCGTATTTCTAGACGGAGGCTCCAGTATTTGGTTAAATGGAAGGGCTATGGTCAGGAGGATAATTCTTGGGTTGTCGCCTCTGATGTTCATGCGGCCGATTTGGTTCGTGCCTTCCATGTGGCTCATCCTGATCTCCCTGGTGGTTTTCATGAGGGTTCGGTGACCCCTCCTCAAGAGGGGAGTACTGTTGTGAACTCTGTGTTCAGGCTCCCTCTTGTCACTGGTGGTATGGTGTGACTTTTGCTTTGGGCTCCCCCTGGTGGCTTTGTCTGTTATCCTGCTGGTCTCTGGCTATCAGCTGGTTCGTTATCCTCTGGGAGGTTCCTATATAGCTCTGTTTTACTTCCACTTGTTGCCGGCTGTCGATGTAATCAGTGCTACTCAGATTCCTTCTGACTACCTTGCTCCCAGTCCATCCAGGACAAGCTAAGTTTTGTTTGCTCATTTTTTGATCAGCATTGTTTATCATGTTTTCTGTTCCAGCTTGCTAAAATGTAATGCCCTTGCTTGCTGGTTGCTCTAGTGGGCTGAGTTTCTCCCCACACACCGTTAGTTGGTGTGTGGGTTCTTGAAATCTCAGGATGGATATTTTGTAAGGGTTTTTTATTGATCGCATAGACCCCTGCTCTATTTTCTGCTTTCTAGTACTAGTGGGCCTCTTTTTGCTGAATCTGATTTCATCCCTATGTATGTGCCTTCTTCTTACTTCACCGTTAATATTTGTTGGGGGCTTCTATATCTTTGGGGATTATTTCTCTGGAGGCAAGCGAGGTCTTTCTTACTCTTTAGGGGTAGCTAGTTCCTCAGGCTGGCTCGAGACGTCTAGGTATTTTTTAGGCACGTTCACCGGCTACCTACAGTTGTGTTGGATAGGTTCAGATTTGCGATCAGTCCAGTTACCATCTCCCTAGAGCTCGTCCTTAGTTTAATCACTTGCTGGTCTATTTGTGATCCTCAGCCACTAGGGATCATAACAGTACAGCCGGCCAGCAAAGTGTTAATTGCATGGCAGAAGCAGGAGAAAAGAAGCCTTGAGAAAATTTTTTTTTTTTCTTTTTGTTGCCGTGTGTCTAGCTGCTGTGCTAGCTTCTCTCCTCCTCTTAATCTTGGTGTGGCTCTGAGTTCAGCTGCTGACATGGATGTCCAGAGCTTGGCTTCCAGTCTGGATCATCTTGCTGCTAGGGTTCAAAGTATTCAGGATTTTGTTGTTCACAGTCCTATGTCTGAGCCTAGAATACCTATTCCGGAGTTGTTTTCTGGAGATAGATCTAGGTTCCTGAATTTTAAGAACAATTGTAAGTTGTTTCTTTCTTTGAAACCTCGTTCCTCTGGTGATGCCGTTCAGCAAGTTAAGATTATCATTTCCTTTTTGCGTGGTGACCCTCAAGATTGGGCCTTCGCATTGGCGCCAGGGGATCCCGCATTGCTCAGTGTGGATGCGTTTTTTCTGGCCCTTGGATTGCTCTATGAGGAACCTAATCTTGAGAACCAGGCTGAAAAAGCGTTATTGGCCCTCTCGCAGGGGCAAGATGAAGCAGAGGTGTACTGCCAGAAATTTCGGAAATGGTCGGTGCTTACTCAGTGGAATGAGTGTGCTCTGGCTGCAAATTTCAGAGAAGGTCTTTCTGAAGCCATTAAGAATGTCATGGTGGGGTTCCCTACGCCTGCAGGTCTGAATGAGTCAATGACTCTGGCCATTCAGATTGATCGGCGGTTGCGGGAGCGCAAACCTGTGCACCATTGTCTTCTGAACAGACACCTGAATCTATGCAATGTGACAGAATTCTGACCAGAAGTGAACGGCAAAATTATAGACGGCAAAATGGGTTGTGCTTTTACTGTGGTGACTCAGCTCATGTTATCTCAGCATGCTCTAAGCGCAAAAAAAAGGTTGATAAATCTGTCACCATTGGTACTTTTCAGCCTAAGTTCATTTTGTCTGTTACCCTGATTTGTTCCCTGTCATCTTACCCGGTTAATGCCTTTGTAGATTCAGGTGCTGCCCTGAGTCTGATGGATTGGTCATTTGCCAGGCGCTGTGGTTTTGATTTGGAGCCTTTAAAATTCCCTATTCCACTAAGGGGAATTGACTCTACGCCATTGGCTACGAATAGACCTCAGTACTGGACACAAGTGACCATGTGCATGACTCCTGTTCATCAGGAGGTGATTCGCTTTCTTGTATTGCATAATTTGCATGATGTTGTCGTGTTGGGTCTACCATGGTTGCAGACTCATAATCCAGTCCTGGATTGGAAAGCTATGTCTGTGTCAAGTTGGGGTTGTCAGGGAATTCATGGTGACGCTCCTGTGGTGTCAATTGCTTCGTCCACTCCTTCTGAAGTCCCTACGTTTTTGTCAGACTACCAGGATGTATTTGAGGAGCCCAAACTCAATTCTCTACCTCCTCATAGGGACTGTGATTGTGCTATAAATTTGATTCCTGGTAGTAAGTTTCCTAAGGGACGACTTTTCAATTTATCTGTGCCGGAGCATGCTGCCATGCGGAGTTATATAAAGGAGTCTTTGGAGAAGGGACATATTCGCCCGTCCTCTTCCCCTCTTGGTGCGGGATTCTTTTTTGTGGCTAAGAAGGATGGTTCCCTGAGACCTTGTATTGATTATTGTCTTTTGAATAAAATCATGGTAAAATTTCAGTATCCTTTGCCATTGTTTACTGATTTGTTTGCTTGCATTAGGGGGTCTAGTTGGTTCACCAAGATAGATCTTCGTGGTGCATATAACCTTGTGCGTGTAAAACAGGGTGATGAATGGAAAACTGCATTTAATACGCCTGAAGGCCATTTTGAGTACCTGGTGATGCCTTTTGGACTTTCTAATGCTCCTTCAGTCTTTCAGTCCTTTATGCACGACATCTTCCGTGAATATCTGGATAAGTTTATGATTGTGTATCTGGATGATATTCTGTTTTTTTTTCGGATGATTGGGAGTCTCATGTTAAGCAGGTCAGGATGGTCTTTCAGGTCCTGCGTGACAATGCTTTATTTGTGAAGGGCTCAAAATGTCTTTTTGGAGTCCAGAAGATTTCTTTTTTGGGTTTCATTTTTTCTCCTTCTACTATTGAGATGGACCCAGTCAAGGTTCAGGCTATTCATGACTGGACGCAGCCTACATCTGTTAAGAGTCTTCAGAAGTTCTTGGGTTTTGCTAATTTTTACCATCGCTTCATAGCTAATTTTTCTGGTGTTGTTAAGCCTTTGACGGATTTGACCAAGAAAGGTTCTGATGTGACTAATTGGTCCTCTGCGGCTGTGGAGGCCTTTCGGGAGCTGAAGCGCCGTTTTTTTTCGGCTCCGGTCTTATGTCAGCCAGATGTCTCACTTCCCTTCCAGGTGGAGGTTGATGCTTCCGAGATTGGAGCGGGGGCTGTTTTGTCGCAGAGAAGCTCCGATGACTCTGTGATGAAGCCATGTGCTTTCGTTTCAAGAAAGTTTTCGCCTGCCGAGCGGAATTATGATGTCGGTAATCGGGAGTTGTTGGCTATGAAGTGGGCATTTGAGGAGTGGCGACATTGGCTCGAGGGAGCTAAGCATCGTGTGGTGGTCTTGACTGATCACAAGAATTTGATTTATCTCGAGTCGGCCAAGCGGCTGAATCCCAGACAGGCTCGTTGGTCGTTGTTTTTCTCTCGTTTTGATTTCGTGGTTTCGTACCTGCCTGGTTCGAAGAATGTTAAGGCTGATGCTCTTTCTAGGAGTTTTGTGCCTGACTCTCCTGGAGATTCAGAGCCGGCTGGTATTCTTAGAGAAGGGGTGATTTTGTCTGCCATCTCCCCAGATTTGCGACGTGTGCTGCAAGAGTTTCAGGCGGATAGACCTGATCGCTGTCCACCGGAGAGACTGTTTGTCCCGGATAGATGGACCAACAGAGTCATCTCCGAGGTTCATTCTTCGGTGTTGGCGGGCCATCCTGAAATATTTGGTACCTGAGACTTGGTGGCCAGGTCTTTTTGGTGGCCTTCCTTGTTGCGGGATGTGCGTTCCTTTGTGCAGTCTTGTGGAATTTGTGCTCGGGCTAAGCCTTGCTGTTCTCGAGCCAGTGGTTTGCTGTTACCTTTGCCTGTCCCGAAGAGGCCTTGGACGCACATTTCCATGGATTTTATTTCAGATCTCCCTGTCTCTCAGAGAATGTCTGTCATCTGGGTGGTGTGTCATCGTTTTTCTAAGATGGTCCATTTGGTGCCCTTGCCTAAGTTGCCTTCCTCCTCCGAGTTGGTTCCACTGTTTTTTCAAAATGTGGTTCGTTTGCACGGGATTCCTGAGAACATTGTTTCTGACAGAGGATCCCAGTTTGTGTCTAGATTTTGGCGGACCTTTTGTGCTAAATTGGGCATTGATTTGTCTTTTTCGTCGGCCTTCCATCCTCAGACGAATGGCCAAACCGAGCGAACTAATCAGACCTTGGAGACTTATTTAAGATGTTTTGTTTCTGCTGATCAGGACGACTGGGTTACTTTTTTGCCGTTGGCCGAGTTTGCCCTTAATAATCAGGCTAGTTCTGCTACTTTGGTTTCTCCTTTCTTTTGTAATTCGGGGTTTCATCCTCGTTTTTCCTCGGGTCAGGTGGAGCCTTCTGACTGTCCTGGAGTGGATGTTTTGGTTGATAGGTTGTATCAGATTTGGAATCATGTGGTGGACAATTTGAAGCTGTCTCAAGAGAAGGCTCAGCTCTTTGCCAACTGCCGTCGCTGTGTGGGTCCCCGACTTCGTGTTGGGGACTTGGTGTGGTTGTCTTCTCGCTTCGTTCCTATGAAGGTCTCCTCTCCTAAGTTCAAGCCTCGGTTTATCGGTCCTTATAAGATTCTGGAAGTCCTTGGCCCTGTGTCATTTCGTCTGGACCTCCCAGCATCATTTGCTATTCATAATGTGTTCCATCGCTCGTTGTTGCGGAGGTATGTGGTGCCTGTGGTTCCTACGGTTGAGCCTCCTGCCCCGGTGCTGGTTGAGGGAGAATTGGAATACGTGGTGGAGAAGATCTTGGAGTCTCGTATTTCTAGACGGAGGCTCCAGTATTTGGTTAAATGGAAGGGCTATGGTCAGGAGGATAATTCTTGGGTTGTCGCCTCTGATGTTCATGCGGCCGATTTGGTTCGTGCCTTCCATGTGGCTCATCCTGATCTCCCTGGTGGTTTTCATGAGGGTTCGGTGACCCCTCCTCAAGAGGGGAGTACTGTTGTGAACTCTGTGTTCAGGCTCCCTCTTGTCACTGGTGGTATGGTGTGACTTTTGCTTTGGGCTCCCCCTGGTGGCTTTGTCTGTTATCCTGCTGGTCTCTGGCTATCAGCTGGTTCGTTATCCTCTGGGAGGTTCCTATATAGCTCTGTTTTACTTCCACTTGTTGCCGGCTGTCGATGTAATCAGTGCTACTCAGATTCCTTCTGACTACCTTGCTCCCAGTCCATCCAGGACAAGCTAAGTTTTGTTTGCTCATTTTTTGATCAGCAGTGTTTATCATGTTTTCTGTTCCAGCTTGCTAAAATGTAATGCCCTTGCTTGCTGGTTGCTCTAGTGGGCTGAGTTTCTCCCCACACACCGTTAGTTGGTGTGTGGGTTCTTGAAATCTCAGGATGGATATTTTGTAAGGGTTTTTTATTGATCGCATAGACCCCTGCTCTATTTTCTGCTTTCTAGTACTAGTGGGCCTCTTTTTGCTGAATCTGATTTCATCCCTATGTATGTGCCTTCTTCTTACTTCACCGTTAATATTTGTTGGGGGCTTCTATATCTTTGGGGATTATTTCTCTGGAGGCAAGCGAGGTCTTTCTTACTCTTTAGGGGTAGCTAGTTCCTCAGGCTGGCTCGAGATGTCTAGGAATTTTTTAGGCACGTTCACCGGCTACCTCTAGTTGTGTTGGATAGGTTCAGATTTGCGATCAGTCCAGTTACCATCTCCCTAGAGCTCGTCCTTAGTTTAATCACTTGCTGGTCTATTTGTGATCCTCAGCCACTAGGGATCATAACAGTCTTCCATGCGGCACTCTTTTTGCTCTGTCTCCACAATGGGTGTCAGTTTTAGGCCTAGGTGCGTCAGAAGTGGCAAACCATTTCTGGTTATCGCTTCTCGGCCTTTTGCATCCGTCGTAGTCGCCGCCGCTGCCCAAGGTGTAGTGTAGTATCTGTTCTTATCAGTTTAATATCTGATACATCTGGAGACCATATATTAAATGGATTTTTAGCCAAGGGAGCTAGAAATGGAGCTTGCTCTGTCCACTCTACGCATTGACCCGTTATTGCAGTATCTCCGGGAACAGTGCACTCCTTCTCTGATCCGGTTTCTGAAAACAGATTGGATTGAAATCAGCGCAAGTTGTCTTTTAACCCTTTATGTGAATACTTTTCAGTATCAGCGAAGCACATTTCAGATGCCAAATGTAGCATTTTGCTTGATTTCACTTCACCATTTGCAACATTTTGTGTGCCTTGCCTGGCCTTGCTTTCACCTATGTGTGTCAAGCATTGTATTGCATTCAATATGCAATCAATCAGTCAATCAATTTGTCTTTACTGGTTGCTGCAACAGGTGTGTTGAGATGTAGGCCTGTATTAGGCCTTTCTTACAGTGTTGCAAATATACTGTGCCATCTACAAAATTAGGTCTCTGCTGTCAGCACTTGGTATTTACATTGAAGTATCCAATGAGTAGTTCTGCCATACGTACCGCATTTGTGACTGCATGAATTCTTTTGGAAAACATTGGGTCCCTCTTGTGGACCACCGACTTTTAAATGTGGTGTATTATATGTCTTTGAAAAAAAAGGAAAACTGGTGTCTGTGGTGATCTCGAATCTGCTTGTCTTGTCCATCTACACCTGTGTGAGTATTCTAATGCTTTTGACCAACCAGGTGCGCTGCCTGCAGTAGATAGAATCTTAGCACGGAACATTCATGTGCAGTCACAATGGGGATGGAGGGTGTGGTCAAAGTAGGCGGAGTTATGCAGATTCAAAGCGCGTTGTGCACAGCTTGAACACACACACAGCAGAACTGTCATTGAGAATGCATCCCACAGTTTCTGGAAATGTCTTCCCTGCGGCACTCTTTTTGCTCTGTCTCCACAATGGGTGTCAGTTTTAGGCCTAGGTGCGTCAGAAGTGGCAAACCATATCTGGTTATTGCTTCTCGTCCTTTTGCATCCGTCGTCGCCGCCGCCGCTCAAGATGTAGTGTAGTATCTGTTCTTATCAGTTTAATATCTGATACGTCTGGAGACCATATATTAAATGGATTTTTAGCCCAGGGAGCTGGAAATGGAGCTTGCTCTGTCCACTCCACGCATTGACCCGTTATTGCAGTATCTCCGGGAACAGTGCACTCCTTCTCTGATCCGGTTTCCAAAAACAAATTGAATTGAAATCAGAGCAAAGTTGTCTTTTAACCCTTTATGTGAATACTTTTCAGTGTCAGCGAAGCACATTTCAGATGCCAAATGTAGCATTTTGCTTGATTTCACTTGACCATTTGCAACATTTTGTGTGCCTTGCCTGGCCTTGCTTTCACCTATGTGTGTCAAGCATTGTATTGTATTCAATATGCAATCAATCAGTCAATCAATTAGTCTTTACTGGTTGCTGCAACAGGTGTGTTGAGATGTAGGCCTGTATTAGGACTTTCTTACAGTGTTGCAAATATACTGTGCCATCTACAAAATTAGGCCTCTGCTGTCAGCACTAGGTATTTAAATTGAAGTATCCAATGAGTAGTTCTGCCATACATACCGCATTTGTGACCGCATGAATTCTTTTGGAAAACATTGGGTCCCTCTTGTGGACCACCGACTTTTAAATGTGGTGTATTATATGTCTTTGAAAAAAAAGGAAAACTGGTGTCTGTGCTGATCTCAAATCTGCTTGTCTTGTCCATCTACACCTGTGTGAGTATTCTAATGCTTTTGACCAACCAGGTGCGCTGCCTGCAGTAGATAGAATCTTAGCACGGAACATTCATGTGCAGTCACAATGGGGATGGAGGGTGTGGTCAAAGTAGGCGGAGTTATGCAGATTCAAAACGTGTTGTGCACAGCTTGAACACACACACAGCAGAACTGTCATTGAGAATGCATCCCACAGTTTCTGGAAATGTCTTCCCTGCGGCACTCTTTTTGCTCTGTCTCCACAATGGGTGTCAGTTTTAGGCCTAGGTGCGTCAGAAGTGGCAAACCATTTCTGATTATCTCTTCTCAGCCTTTTGCATCCGTCGTCATCGCCGCCGCTGCTCAAGATGTAGTGTAGTATCTGTTATCAGTTTAATATCTGATACGTCTGGAGACCATATATTAAATGGATTTTTAGCCCAGGGAGCTGGAAATGGAGCTTGCTCTGTCCACTCCACGCATTGACCCGCTATTGCAGTATCTCTGGGAACAGTGCACTCCTTCTCTGATCCGGTTTCCAAAAACAGATTGAATTGAAATCAGAGCAAGTTGTCTTTTAACCCTTTATGTGAATACTTTTCGGTGTCAGCGAAGCACATTTCAGATGCCAAATGTAGCATTTTGCTTGATTTCACTTGACCATTTGCAACAGTTTGTGTGCCTTGCCTGGCCTTGCTTTCACCTATGTATGTCAAGCATTGTATTGCATTCAATATGCAATGAATCAATCAGTCAATCAATTTGTCTTTACTGGTTGCTGCAACAGGTGTGTTGAGATGTAGGCCTGTATTAGGACTTTCTTACAGTGTTGCAAATATAATGTGCCATCTACAAAATTAGGCCTCTGTTGTCAGCACTTGGTATTTAAATTGAAGTATCCAATGAGTAGTTCTGCCATACATACTGCATTTGTGACCGCATTAATTCTTTTGGAAAACATTGTCGCCCTCTTGTGGACCACCGACTTTTAAATGTGGTGTATTATATGTATTTGAAAAAAAAGGAAAACTGGTGTCTGTGCTGATCTCGAATCTGTTTGTCTTGTCCATCTACACCTGTGTGAGTATTCTAATGCTTTTGACCAACCAGGTGCGCTGCCTGCAGTAGATAGAATCTTAGCACGGAACATTCATGTGCAGTCACAATGGGGATGGAGGGTGTGGTCAAAGTAGGCGGAGTTATGCAGATTCAAAACGCGTTGTGCACAGCTTGAACACACACACAGCAGAACTGTCATTGCGAATGCATCCCACAGTTTCTGGAAATGTCTTCCCTGCGGCACTCTTTTTGCTCTGTCTCCACAATGGGTGTCAGTTTTTAACCTAGGTGCGTCGAAGTGGCAAACCATTTCTGGTTAGCGCTTCTCGTCCTTTTGCATCCGTCGTCGCCGCCGCTGCTCAAGATGTAGTGTAGTATCTGTTCTTATCAGTTTAATATCTGATACGTCTGGAGACCATATATTAAATGGATTTTTAGCCCAGGGAGCTGGAAATGGAGCTTGCTCTGTCCACTCCACGCATTGACCCGCTATTGCAGTATCTCCAGGAACAGTTCACTCCTTCTCTGATCCGGTTTCCAAAAACAGATTGAATTGAAATCAGCGCAAGTTGTCTTTTAACCCTTTATGTGAATACTTTTCAGTGTCAGCGAAGCACATTTCAGATGCCAAATGTAGCATTTTGCTTGATTTCACTTGACCATTTGCAACAGTTTGTGTGCCTTGCCTGGCCTTGCTTTCACCTATGTATGTCAAGCATTGTATTGCATTCAATATGCAATGAATCAATCAGTCAATCAATTTGTCTTTACTGGTTGCTGCAACAGGTGTGTTGAGATGTAGGCATGTATTAGGCCTTTCTTACAGTGTTGCAAATATACTGTGCCATCTACAAAATTAGGCCCCTGCTGTCAGTACTTGGTATTTAAATTGAAGTATCCAATGAGTAGTTCTGCCATACATACCGCATTTGTGACCGCATGAATTCTTTTGGAAAACATTGTCTCCCTCTTGTGGACCACCGACTTTTAAATGTGGTGTATTATATGTCTTTGAAAAAAAGGAAAACTGGTGTCTGTGCTGATCTCGAATCTGCTTGTCTTGTCCATCTACACCTGTGTGAGTATTCTAATGCTTTTGACCAACCAGGTGCGCTGCCTGCAGTAGATAGAATCTTAGCACGGAACATTCATGTGCAGTCACAATGGGGATGGAGGGTGTGGTCAAAGTAGGCGGAGTTATGCAGATTCAAAACGCGTTGTGCACAGCTTGAACACACACACACAGCAGAACTGTCATTGAGAATGCATCCCACAGTTTCTGGAAATGTCTTCCCTGCGGTACTCTTTTTGCTCTGTCTCCACAATGGGTGTCAGTTTTTGGCCTAGGTGCGTCAGAAGTGGCAAACCATGTCTGGTTATTGTTTCTGGTCCTTTTGCATCCGCCGCCGCTGCTCAAGATGTAGTGTAGTATCTGTTCTTATCAGTTTAATATCTGATACGTCTGGAGACCATATATTAAATGGATTTTTAGCCCAGGGAGCTGGAAATGGAGCTTGCTCTGTCCACTCCACGCATTGACCCGCTATTGCAGTATCTCCGGGAACAGTGCACTCCTTCTCTGATCCGGTTTCCAAAAACAGATTGAATTGAAATCAGCGCAAGTTGTCTTTTAACCCTTTATGTGAATACTTTTCAGTGTCAGCGAAGCACATTTCAGATGCCAAATGTAGCATTTTGCTTGATTTCACTTGACCATTTGCAACAGTTTGTGTGCCTTGCCTGGCCTTGCTTTCACCTATGTATGTCAAGCATTGTATTGCATTCAATATGCAATGAATCAATCAGTCAATCAAATTGTCTTTACTGGTTGCTGCAACAGATGTGTTGAGATGTAGGCCTGTATTAGGCCTTTCTTACAGTGTTACAAATATACTGTGCCATCTACAAAATTAGGCCTCTGCTGTCAGCACTTGGTATTTAAATTGAAGTATCCAATGAGTAGTTCTGCCATACATACCGCATTTGTGACCGCATGAATTCTTTTGGAAAACATTGGGTCCCTCTTGTGGACCACCGACTTTTAAATGTGGTGTATTATATGTCTTTGAAAAAAAGGAAAACTGGTGTCTGTGCTGATCTCGAATCTGCTTGTCTTGTCCATCTACACCTGTGTGAGTATTCTAATGCTTTTGACCAACCAGGTGCGCTGCCTGCAGTAGATAGAATCTTAGCACGGAACATTCATGTGCAGTCACAATGGGGATGGAGGGTGTGGTCAAAGTAGGCGGAGTTATGCAGATTCAAAACGCGTCGTGCACAGCTTGAACACACACACAGCAGAACTGTCATTGAGAATGCATCCCACAGTTTCTGGAAATGTCTTCCCTGCGGCACTCTTTTTGCTCTGTCTCCACAATGGGTGTCAGTTTTAGGCCTAGGTGCGTCAGAAGTGGCAAACCATTTCTGATTATCTCTTCTCAGCCTTTTGCATCCAGCGTCATCGCCGCTGCTGCTCAAGATGTAGTGTAGTATCTGTTCTTATCAGTTTAATATCTGATACGTCTGGAGACCATATATTAAATGGATTTTTAGCCCAGGGAGCTGGAAATGGAGCTTGCGCTGTCCACTCCACGCATTGACCCGTTATTGCAGTATCTCCAGGAACAGTGCACTCCTTCTCTGATCCGGTTTCCAAAAACAGATTGAATTGAAATCAGCGCAAGTTGTCTTTTAACCCTTTATGTGAATACTTTTCAGTGTCAGCGAAGCACATTTCAGATGCCAAATGTAGCATTTTGCTTGATTTCACTTGACCATTTGCAACATTTTGTGTGCCTTGCCTGGCCTTGCTTTCACCTATGTATGTCAAGCATTGTATTGCATTCAATATGCAATCAATCAATCAGTCAATCAATTTGTCTTTACTGGTTGCTGCAACAGGTGTGTTGAGATGTAGGCCTGTATTAGGCCTTTCTTACAGTGTTGCAAATATACTGTGCCATCTACAAAATTAGGCCTCTGCTGTCAGCACTTGGTATTTAAATTGAAGTATCCAATGAGTAGTTCTGCCATACATACCGCATTTGTGACCGCATGAATTCTTTTGGAAAACATTGGGTCCCTCTTGTGGACCACCGACTTTTAACCCCTTCATGACCCGGCCTATTTTGGCCTTAATGACCTTGCCGTTTTTTGCAATTCTGACCAGTGTCCCTTTATGAGGTAATAACTCAGGAACGCTTCAACGGATCCTAGCGATTCTGAGATTGTTTTTTCGTGACATATTGGGCTTCATGATAGTCGTAAATTTAGGTCGATAATTTCTGAGTTTATTTGTGAAAAAAACGGAAATTTGGCGAAAATTTAGAAAATTTCGCAATTTTCACATTTTGAATTTTTATTCTGTTAAACCAGAGAGTTATGTGACACAAAATAGTTAATAAATAACGTTTCCCACATGTCTACTTTACATCAGCACAATTTTGGAAACAATTTTTTTTTTGCTATGAAGTTATAAGGGTTTAAATTTGACCAGTGATTTCTCATTTTTACAACAAAATTTACAAAACCATTTTTTTTAGGGACCACCTCACATTTGAAGTCATTTTGAGGGTTCTATATGGCTGAAAATACCGAAAAGTGACACCATTCTAAAAACTGCACCCCTCAAGGTGCTCAAAACCACATTCAAGAAGTTTATTAACCCTTCAGGTGTTTCACAGCAGCAGAAGCAACATGGAAGTAAAAAATGAACATTTAACTTTTTAGTCACAAAAATGATTTTTAGCAACAATTTTTTTATTTTCCCAAGGGTAAAAGGAGAAACTGGACCAAGGACGTTGTTGTCCAATTTCTGCTGAGTATGCTGATACCTCATATGTGGGGGTAAACCACTGTTTGGGCGCACGGCAGGGCTCGGAAGGGAAGGAGCGCCATTTGACTTTTTGAATGAAAAATTGGCTCCAATCTTTAGCGGACACCATGTCGCGTTTGGAGAGCCCCCGTGTGCCTAAACATTGGAGCTCCCCCACAAGTGACCCCATTTTGGAAACTAGACCCCCCACGGAACTTATCTAGAAGCATAGTGAGCACTTTAAACCCCCATGTGCTTCACAATTTGATCCGTAAAAATGAAAAAGTACTTTTTTTTCACAAAAAAATTATTTTAGCCTCAATTTTTTCATTTTCACATGGGCAAAATGGATCCTAAATTTTGTTGGGCAATTTCTCCTGCATGCCATTTGACTTTTTGAATGGCATGCTCCAATCGTTAGCGGACACTATGTCGCGTTTGAAGAGCCCCTGTGTGCCTAAACATTGGAGCTCCCCTACAAGTGACCCCATTTTGGAAACTAGACCCCCCAAGGAACTAATCTAGATGTGTGGTGAGCACTTTGAACCCCCAAGTGCTTCACAGAAGTTTATAACGCAGAGCCATGAAAATAAAAAATAATTTTTCTTTTCTCAAAAATGATTTTTTAGCCCACAATTTTTTATTTTCCCAAGGGTAACAGGAGAAATTGGACCCCAAAAGTTGTTGTCCAGTTTCTCCTGAGTACGCTGATACCCCATATGTGGGGGTAAACCACTGTTTTGGCACACGTCGGGGTTCGGAAGGGAAGTAGTGACGTTTTGAAATGCAGACTTTGATGGAATGCTCTGCGAGCGTCAGGTTGCATTTGCAGAGCCCCTGATGTGCCTAAACAGTAGAAACTCCCCACAAGTGACTCCATTTTGGAAACTAGACCCCCGAAGGAACTTATCTAGATGTGTGGTGAGCACTTTGAACCCCCAAGTGCTTCACAGAAGTTTATAACGCAGAGCCGTGAAAATAAAAAATGTGTTTCCTTTCAAAATTCAGCAGAACTGTCATTGAGAATGCATCCCACAGTTTCTGGAAATGTCTTCCCTGCGGCACTCTTTTTGCTCTGTCTCCACAATGGGTGTCAGTTTTAGGCCTAGGTGCGTCAGAAGTGGCAAACCATTTCTGATTATCTCTTCTCAGCCTTTTGCATCCAGCGTCATCGCCGCTGCTGCTCAAGATGTAGTGTAGTATCTGTTCTTATCAGTTTAATATCTGATACGTCTGGAGACCATATATTAAATGGATTTTTAGCCCAGGGAGCTGGAAATGGAGCTTGCTCTGTCCACTCCACGCATTGACCCGCTATTGCAGTATATCCGGGAACAGTGCACTCCTTCTCTGATCCGGTTTCCAAAAACAGATTGAATTGAAATCAGCGCAAGTTGTCTTTTAACCCTTTATGTGAATACTTTTCAGTGTCAGCGAAGCACATTTCAGATGCCAAATGTAGCATTTTGCTTGATTTCACTTGACCATTTGCAACATTTTGTGTGCCTTGCCTGGCCTTGCTTTCACCTATGTATGTCAAGCATTGTATTGCATTCAATATGCAATCAATCAATCAGTCAATCAATTTGTCTTTACTGGTTGCTGCAACAGGTGTGTTGAGATGTAGGCCTGTATTAGGACTTTCTTACAGTGTTGCAAATATACTGTGCCATCTACAAAATTAGGCCTCTGCTGTCAGCACTTGGTATTTACATTGAAGTATCCAATGAGTAGTTCTGCCATACATACCGCATTTGTGACCGCATGAATTCTTTTGGAAAACATTGTCTCCCTCTTGTGGACCACCGACTTTTAAATGTGGTGTATTATATGTCTTTGAAAAAAAGGAAAACTGGTGTCTGTGCTGATCTCGAATGTGCATGTCTTGTCCATCTACACCTGTGTGAGTATTCGAATGCTTTTGACCAACCAGGTGCGCTGCCTGCAGTAGATAGAATCTTAGCACAGAACATTCATGTGCAGTCACAATGGGGATGGAGGGTGTGGTCAAAGTAGGCGGAGTTATGCAGATTCAAAACACGTTGTGCACAGCTTGAACACACACACAGCAGAACTGTCATTGAGAATGCATCCCACAGTTTCTGGAAGTGTCTTCCCTGCGGCACTCTTTTTGCTCTGTCTCCACAATGGGTGTCAGTTTTTGGCCTAGGTGCGTCAGAAGTGGCAAACTATTTCTGGTTAGCGCTTCTCGTCCTTTTGCATCCGTCGTCACCGCCGCCGCTCAAGATGTAGTGTAGTATCTGTTCTTATCAGTTTAACCCCTTCCCGACCCATGACGCCACGTAGGCGTCATGAAAACCCGTGCCAATCCGACCCATGACGCCTATGTGGCGTCATGGAATGATCGCGTCGCTGCAGAGCGGGTGAAAGGGTTAACTCCGATTTCACCCGTTCTGCAGGGACAGGGGGAGTGGTACTTCAGCCCAGGGGGGGTGGCTTCACCCCCCCGTGGCTACGATCGCTCTGATTGGCTGTTGAAAGTGAAACTGCCAATCAGAGCGATTTGTAATATTTCACCTAAAAAACTGGTGAAATATTACAATCCAGCCATGGCCGATGCTGCAATATCATCGGCCATGGCTGGAAAACCTGAAGTGACCCCCCCCACCCCACCGATCGCCCCCCCAGTGCTCCGTTATGGGGTCCGGTCCCCTCCGTCCTGTGCTTCGCTCCCCCGTCCTCCTGCCCACTCCCCCCCTGCTCCTATGTCCCCCCCTCGTGCTCCGACGCCCCCCCGTGCCCCGATCTCCCCCCCCCTTATACTTACCGAGGCTCCCGGTGCCCGTCCGCCTCCTCCATGGGCGCCGCCATCTTCCAAAATGGCGGGCGCATGCTCAGTGCGCCCGCCGAATCTGCCGGCCGGCAGATTCATTACAAAGTACATTTTGATCGCTGTGGTAGGTTCTATCACAGCGATCAAAATAAAAAAAATAATAAATAAACCCCCCCCTTTATCACCCCCATAGGTAGGGACAATAATAAAGTAAAGAAAATATTTTTTTTTCTTTTTCCACTAGGGTTAGGGTTAGAACTAAGGTTAGAACTAGGGGTAGGGTTAGGGGTAGGGTTAGGGTTACGGGTAGGGTTAGGGTTAGGGGTAGGGTTAGGGTTATGGCATGTGCACACAGTGCGGATTTGGCTGCGGATCCACAGCGGATTGGCCGCTGCGAATTCGTAGCAGTTTTCCATCAGGTTTACAGTACCATGTACACCTATGGAAAACCAAATCCGCTGTGCCCATGGTGCAGAAAATTCCGTGCAGAAATGCTGCGTTGTATTTTCCGCAGCATGTCAATTCTTTGTGCGGATTCCGCAGCGTTTTACACCTGTTCCTCAATAGGAATCCGCAGGTGAAATCCGCACAAAAAAACACTGGAAATCTGCTGTAAATCCGCAGGTAAAATGCAGTGCCTTTTACCTGCAGATTTTTCAAAAATCGTGCGGAAAAATCTCACACGAATCCGCAACGTGGGCACATAGCCTTATGGTTAGGGTTGGAATTAGAGTTAGGGTTGGAATTAGGGCTAGGGTTGGAAATAGGGTTAAGATTAGGCTTGTGGTTAGGGTTACGGATAGGGTTAGGGGTGCGTTGGGGTTACAGTTGTGGTTAGGGTTGGGATTAGGGTTAGGGTTGGGATTAGGGTTAGGATTAGGGTTGGAATTAGGGTTACGGGTGTGTTGCGGTTAGGGTTGTGGTTAGGGGTGTGTTGGGGTTAGGGTTGTGATTAGGGTTATGGCTACAGTTGGGATTAGGATTAGGGGTGTGTTGGGGTTAGTGTTGAAGTTAGAATTGAGGGGTTTCCACTGTTTAGGCACATCAGGGGTCTCCAAACGCAACATGGCGCCACCATTGATTCCAGCCAATCTTGCGTTCAAAAAGTCAAATGGTGCTCCCTCCCTTCCAAGCCCCGACGTGCGCCCAAACAGTGGTTTACCCCCACATTTGGGGTACCAGCGTACTCAGGACAAACTGGGCAACAACTGTTGGGGTCCAATTTCTCCTGTTACTCTTGCAAAAATAAAAAATTCTGGGCTAAAAAAATATTTTTGAGGAAAGGAAACACATTTTTTATTTTCACGGCTCTGCGCCCGCAGACCATTCCATCAAAGTCTGCATTTCAAATGTCACTACTTCCCTTCCGAGCCCTGACGTGTGCCCAAACAGTGGTTTACCCCCACATATGGGGTACCAGCACACTCACAACAAACTGGGCAACAAATATTGGGGCCCAATTTCTCCTGTTACCCTTGTGAAAATAAAAAATTGCTTGCTAAAACATCTTTTTTGAAGAAAGAAAAATGATTTTTTATTTTCACGGCTCTGCGTTGTAAACTTCTGTGAAGCACTTGGGGGTTGAACGTGCTCATCACACATCTAGATACGTTCCTTGGGGGGTCTAGTTTCCAAAATGGGGTCACTTGTGGGGTGTTTCTACTGTTTAGGCACATCAGGGGCTCTGCAAATGCAATGTGACGCCCGCAGACCATTCCATCAAAGTCTGCATTTCAAATGTCACTACTTCCCTTCCGAGCCCTGACGTGTGCCCAAACAGTGGTTTACCCCCACATATGGGGTACCAGCACACTCACAACAAACTGGGCAACAAATATTGGGGCCCAATTTCTCCTGTTACTCTTGTGAAAATAAAAAATTGCTTGCTAAAACATCTTTTTTGAGGAAAGAAAAATGATTTTTTATTTTCACGGCTCTGCGTTGTAAACTTCTGTGAAGCACTTGGGGGTTGAACGTGCTCACCACACATCTAGATAAGTTCCTTGGGGGGTCTAGTTTCCAAAATGGGGTCACTTGTGAGGGGTTTCTACTGTTTAGGCATATCAGGGGCTCTGCAAACGTAACATGATGCCCGCAGACCATTCCATCAAAGTCTGCATTCCAAAACGTCACTACTTCCCTTCCGAGCCCCGGCATGTGCCCAAACAGTGGTTTACCCCCATATATGGGGTATCAGCTGGACAACAACATTTGGGTCCAATTTCTCCTGTTACTCTTGCAAAAATAAAAAATTCTGGGCTAAAAAAATATTTTTGAGGAAAGGAAACACATTTATTATTTTCACGGCTCTGAGTTATAAACTTCTGTGAAGCACTTGGGGGTTCAAAGTGCTCACCACACATCTAGATAAGTTCCCTTGGGGGTCTAGTTTCCAAAATGGAGTCACTTGTGGGGAGTTCCTACTGTTTAGGCACATCAGGGGCTCTGCAAAAGCAACCTGACGCCTGCAGAGCATTCCATCAAAGTCTGCATTTCAAAACGTCACTACTTCCCTTCCGAACCCCGACGTGTGCCAAAACAGTGGTTTACCCCCACATATGGGGTATCAGCGTACTCAGGAGAAACTGGACAACAACTTTTGGGGTCCAATTTCTCCTGTTACCCTTGGGAAAATAAAAAATTGTGGGCTAAAAAATCATTTTTGAGAAA
The DNA here is from genome assembly GCF_051348905.1 of Ranitomeya variabilis. Taxonomy (NCBI): domain Eukaryota; kingdom Metazoa; phylum Chordata; class Amphibia; order Anura; family Dendrobatidae; genus Ranitomeya; species Ranitomeya variabilis. Next base: position 660,008,406 of record NC_135233.1, read on the forward strand.
AGAAAAATTATTTTTTATTTTCATGGCTCTGCGTTATAAACTTCTGTGAAGCACTTGGGGGTTCAAAGTGCTCACCACACATCTAGGTTAGTTCCTTGGGAGGTCTAGATTCCAAAATGGGGTCACTTGTGCGGGAGCTCCAATGTTTAGGCACACAGGGGCTCTCCAAACGCGACATGGTGTCCGCTAATGATTGAAGCTAATTTTCCATTCAAAAAGCCAAATGGCATGCCTTCCCTTCCGAGCCCTGCCGTGCGCCCAAACAGTGGTTTACCCCCACATATGGGGTATCATCGTACTCAGGACAAACTGGACAACAACATTTGGGGTCCAATTTCTCCTATTACCCTTGGGAAAATAAAAAATTCTGGGCTAAAAATCATTTTTGAGGAAAGAAAAATTATTTTTTATTTTCATGGCTCTGCGTTATAAACTTCTGTGAAGCACCTGGGGGTTATATGTGCTCACTATGCATCTAGATAAGTTCCTTGGGGGGTCTAGTTTCCAAAATGGGGTCACTTGTAGGGGATCTCCAATGTTTAGGCACACAGGGGCTCTCCAAACGCGACATGGTGTCCGCTAACGATTGGAGCTAATTTTCCATTCAAAAAGTCAAATGGCACGCCTCCCCTTCCGAGCCTTGCCGTGCACCCAAACAGTGGTTTACCCCCACATATGAGGTATCGGCGTACTCAGGAAAAATTGCCCAACAAATTTTAGGATCCATTTTATCCTGTTGCCCATGTGAAAATGAAAGAATTGAGGCTAAAAGAAATTTTGTGTGAAAAAAAAGTACTTTTTCATTTTTGCGGATCAATTTGTGAAGCACCTGGGGGTTTAAAGTGCTCACTATGCCTCTAGATAAGTTCCTTGGGGGGTCTAGTTTCCAAAAGGGGGTCACTTGTGGAGGAGCTCCAATGTTTAGGCACACAGGGGCATTCCAAAAGCGACATGGTGTCTGCTAAAGATTGGAGCCAATTTTTCATTCAAAAAGTCAAATGGCGCTCCTTCCCTTCTGAGCCCTGCCGTGCGCCCAAACAGTGGTTTACCCCCACATATGAGGTATCAGCGTACTCAGGACAAATTGGACAACAACATCCGTGGTCCAGTTTCTCCTTTTATCCTTGGGAAAATAAAAAAATTGTTGCTAAAAGATCATTTTTGTGACTAAAAAGTTAAATGTTCATTTTTTACTTCCATGTTGCTTCTGCTGCTGTGAAACACTTGAAGGGTTAATAAACTTCTTGAATGTGGTTTTGAGCACCTTGAGGGGTGCAGTTTTTAGAATGGTGTCACTTTTGGGTATTTTCAGCCATATAGAACCCTCAAAATGACTTCAAATGTGAGGTGGTCCCTAAAAAAAATGGTTTTGTAAATTTTGTTGTAAAAATGAGAAATCACTGGTCAAATTTTAACCCTTATAACTTCCTAGCAAAAAAAAAATTTGTTTCCAAAATTGTGCTGATGTAAATTAGACATGTGGGAAACGTTATTTATTAACTATTTTGTGTCACATAACTCTCTGGTTTAACAGAATAAAAATTCAAAATGTGAAAATTGCGAAATTTTCAAAATTTTCGCCAAATTTCCGTTTTTTTCACAAATAAACTCAGAAATTATCGACCTAAATTTACCACTAACATGAAGCCCAATATGTCACGAAAAAACAATCTCAGAATTGCTAGGATCCGTTGAAGCGTTCCTGAGTTATTACCTCATAAAGGGACACTGGTCAGAATTGCAAAAAACGGCAAGGTCATTAAGGGCAAAATAGGCTGGGTCATGAAGGGGTTAATATCTGATACGTCTGGAGACCATATATTAAATGGATTTTTAGCCCAGGGAGCTGGAAATGGAGCTTGCTCTGTCCACTCCACGCATTGACCCGCTATTGCAGTATCTCCGGGAACAGTGCACTCCTTCTCTGATCCGGTTTCCAAAAACAGATTGAATTGAAATCAGCGCAAGTTGTCTTTTAACCCTTTATGTGAATACTTTTCAGTGTCAGCGAAGCACATTTCAGATGCCAAATGTAGCATTTTGCTTGATTTCACTTGACCATTTGCAACATTTTGTGTGCCTTGCCTGGCCTTGCTTTCACCTATGTATGTCAAGCATTGTATTGCATTCAATATGCAATCAATCAATCAGTCAATCAATTTGTCTTTACTGGTTGCTGCAACAGGTGTGTTGAGATGTAGGCCTGTATTAGGCCTTTCTTACAGTGTTGCAAATATACTGTGCCATCTACAAAATTAGGTCTCTGCTGTCAGCACTTGGTATTTACATTGAAGTATCCAATGATTAGTTCTGCCATACATACCGCATTTGTGACCGCATGAATTCTTTTGGAAAACATTGGGTCCCTCTTGTGGACCACTGACTTTTAAATGTGGTGTATTATATGTCTTTGAAAAAAAGGAAAACTGGTGTCTGTGCTGATCTCGAATCTGCTTGTCTTGTCCATCTACACCTGTGTGAGTATTCTAATGCTTTTGACCAACCAGGTGCGCTGCCTGCAGTAGATAGAATCTTAGCACGGAACATTCATGTGCAGTCACAATGGGGATGGAGGGTGTGGTCAAAGTAGGCGGAGTTATGCAGATTCAAAACGTGTTGTGCACAGCTTGAACACACACACAGCAGAACTGTCATTGAGAATGCATCCCACAGTTTCTGGAAGTGTCTTCCCTGCGGCACTCTTTTTGCTCTGTCTCCACAATGGGTGTCAGTTTTTGGCCTAGGTGCGTCAGAAGTGGCAAACCATTTCTGGTTATCGCTTCTCGTCCTTTTGCATCCGCCGTCGTCCTCGCCGCCGCCTCCGCTCAAGATGTAGTGTAGTATCTGTTCTTATCAGTTTAATATCTGATACGTCTGGAGACCATATATTAAATGGATTTTTAGCCCAGGGAGCTGGAAATGGAGCTTGCTCTGTCCACTCCACGCATTGACCCGCTATTGCAGTATCTCCGGGAACAGTGCACTCCTTCTCTGATCCGGTTTCCAAAAACAGATTGAATTGAAATCAGCGCAAGTTGTCTTTTAACCCTTTATGTGAATACTTTTCAGTGTCAGCGAAGCACTTTTCAGATGCCAAATGTAGCATTTTGCTTGATTTCACTTGACCATTTGCAACATTTTGTGTGCCTTGCCTGTGCAGCGCCCCAGAGTCCTGGTCGTTGCAGTACTGTGGCTCCGCCACTAAGGGGAGCTATGGTACGTCTGATGGCACTGAAGGAGTTCATCTGATCAGGTATCACAGACACCAATACATTTCACCGCTGGGCCTCCAGGGGGAGCTAAGGGTTCTATTCATTAGGCCACTCCTCACACACTGGTAAAACTGGGGGTCAGGCAGGAAGTTAGACAGAAAGCTGACTGGGTTGGAACCAGGCAACACCTTGTGGCAGAGGGTGTTGCGGGAGAAGATTCGGTAGGGTCCTTGTCAGGGGTGGGATCCTGACAGAGGCTTGGCAATTTGAACGAACGTAACGAGACCGTGCCTGCTCAGTATAGCGGCGGTGCCCAAGGAGGGATTGGAAGCGAGATAGATTGTGCTGAGTGAGAAACGAGATCAAAGCAACAAGGAGAATACCAGTAGGGTTCGTGCTGTAAGACCGAGGCAACATCCTACTGAGGCGCACAACCGGCGGCCGGAACGCCGAGGGAGTATTACAATATCTAGCTTCAAGCAATACTCCAAACCAACGGCAGGACAGTCAGTCTAAGGCGGGCTGTCTCACCTAAATCACCTATGCAGTCTTGGGGGGCAACTTGTGGAGAGGGGTGACTCTAGGGTCCCGGAAGAGCTCCGAGCCTACCCTTCAAACGGGTGCCGTTCCAACCGTAACATCAGGGAGAGACGGAAGTGCAGCGCCCCAGAGTCCTGGTCGTTGCAGTACTGTGGCTCCGCCACTATGGGGAGCCATGGTGCGTTCGATGGCACTGAAGGAGTTCATCTGATCAGGTATCACAGACACCAATACATTTCACCGCAAGGCCTCCGGGGGGAGCTAAGGGTGCTATTCATTAGGCCACTCCCCACCATAGTGGGTAAACCGGGGGTCAGGCAGGAAGTTAGATCAGAAAGCTGACTGGATTGAACGAAGCAACACCTTGTGGCAGAGGGTGTTGTGGAGGAAGAGACAGTAGGGTCTCTGCCAGGGGTGGGATCCTGGCAGAGGCTTGGCATTGGAAAGAACGTAACGGGACCGTGCCTGCTCAGAATAGCGGCGGTGTCCTAAGAAAGGACTAGAAGCGAGATAGATTGTGCTGAGTGAGAAACGAGATCAAGCAATAGGAGAATTCCAGTAGGGGTCGTGCTGTAAGACCGAAGCAACACCCTACTGAGGCGCACTACCGGTGGCCGGAACGCCGAGGGAGTAGAATAACATTCAGCTTCAAGCAATACTCCAAACAGCGGCAGGACAGTCAGTTTAAGGCGGGCTGTCTAACACATATCACCTATGAAGTCTTGGGAGGCAATTGCGGGAGAGGGGCGTCTCTAGGGTCCCGGAAGAACTCCAGGCCTACCCGACAAACGGGTGCCGTTCTAACCGTAACATCAGGGAGGGACGGACGATTAGAAGAACATCATTTAATCGAGTTGTGAGGGAACTTAAGAAACAGACACAACAGTTGTGGGGTACTTTCCGTAAGCACAGCAGGGGAGGACTACAACACATAGCGCTAAGAAGGAAGGCACCGATTTCCACCTGTGAAGAGAACTCTGGAAGTGCCATTGGACCGGCCGGACTTGCGCAGCCTGGTGAACCGTATTCTGGACTGAGGACTCAGAGATCTCCAGTAAAGAGGTAAAGAGACTGCAACCTGGTGTCCTCGTTATTTACCACGACCTGCACCCCACAACTGCACCGACATCCACACCGATCATTCACTGTGCGCCCCACGGCAGGGTCACGGACCGGGGCCTAGCCGCCGTGACAACCCCAGAAGCAGAGACTCAGAGGCCCGGTACCGGGTACCCCTCGGCCCTGCGGCAGTGGGGGCGCTACAAACTTGGCGTCACGAACAGGATCTACTTAAGCCTGAAGAATCGAGTCATGTGTGCCTTAGAGACTGTGATTTGTTGTGCTTGAACTGTACTTTATTGCAAAGACTGTGTGCTACCATTGACCAAGAGAAGTTCCCGCCAAAAGCTGCCGCCATTGCTACTTCGGAGAAGAAGGAGGGCGTGCTATGGGAGGAGACTACCAGAATGGCGCGAGAAATGGATACCGCCCCCTGCGCTTCTGGCTGCAAAGAGATGACCTGCCCCAAAGCAGAGGACAACCCCCTGATTTGCAACGGCGGGAAGCGGGTGATGGAGAAGCCCGACCTCGAAGAAATGGCGGAGTCAGATGCATGCATTGCCACCGATCACCAGATCATGATGAAGAACAGCGAGTGCCGGAACGGGGAAGGAGCAGTCCCGGCTTACCCTCGTTCATTAGAGGTGGACCCGTGTCCTCTACAGCCGGCAGATCCGAAGCCTTTGGAACAGATAGCGGAGCCGAGCCACCCAATCCTGGCCTCGGAGTCAGCGGAGGAGGAACCACAGCGAGCGGAGCCGCGTCCGAGGACCGCATTGGAGGAGCCGCGGTCCGAGCAGCAGCTGACTCCAGTGTCCTTGTCGGCGGAACGGATCGACACCGGTGGAATCACATCAGGCGCAGGTATGGAAAGCGCCCCTACTCCCCCGGTCGATTCTGCTCCCCCGACCGATCCGGTTCCTCCGATCGATCCCGCTCCTGTGACCGCTCCTCACCCTAGCAATGATCGTTCCTTCTTGGTGGAGCGGGTGATCCTCACCTCTAACGCGATGGGGAAGCTAGTGCCCCCACTACCAACCAAGATGGGAGAACCCCTAGATGTGGGCCTAGACGGGGTGATCCTTCGGTGGGACACCCCCTGGACCGGGCCGGATGGGACCCGGGAAGAGGGCCTCACCCTTGCGGTACTTACCTGGGAACAGTATAAGCAATGTTTGATTCAACACTGGAAAGATCGAGACGAGACCGAATCGCCTGACACACAACGTAAGAAGTCTGGTCCCGGTAGGAAAGACGTGGTAAAGCGGGGAACCGTGCTGGCCTACCACCCGAAGAGGGGATGGGGTTCCATACAAGAACCGGGGCTACCAACTGATGTTTTTGTTACTAGCTATAACGTGAAGACCCCCTGCTGCAGCCGAAATGGTGATCCGTTACAGAGGGGAGATCAGGTGACCTACACCCGCCATCGGAGTGCACAAGGATGGTGTGCCCGGAACGTCCGACGGTGTGGGCCTGAAAGAGCGCCCCCTGTTGCTCCGATCATGAATGATCCCGATTTGCCAGATCTTATTCCCATCACCACCGTACGCCTCGTAGCGGCTCCAGAACTTGCAAGCAGGATTAGCCTTCAAATTCAGGCACCGGCTGATCTGAGGGCGCCTGAGAGACCAACTACCAGCTCAGGAGCTGCCTCCACCGGGGGGGAGACCGCCCCAGACTTGGAAGAATAAACCTCGGAAACCTGAAAATGTAAATAGTTCTCCTTTTAACTGTTTGTTTACCGTTTGCTGCTAAACCCGTCCAGGGTTAACTTTTTATGGATCCCTTAGTTGACCCGGGATCCTTATTGTTTGTTTTTCTACAAGTTTTACAAACTGAGAAATCATGAACAGTGCATGATCCAAACTTTCTTGTAAATAGTTTGCACCTTATTAAAGGCGCTTCCTACTGGTTTTATTTAAAGACTCTTTGCGAAGATACCGTTCTGGAACCTTTGCTGAACAAAGACTGGTAGGCTGAGAAGACGAGCTACCTCAGAAAGACTTGATCCTCTTTTAAAGGGGATGTCCAACAGCGTACTTACGAGAGATACTGTTTTAAGAACAGTAATGCCATGGTAATGTTGGAATGAGAAAAGTTGTATGTGTTTTAACTAGTTAAATGTGAAGAAATGCTGATGATGATGCTCTGGAAGAAATGTAACTGCTTTGCATATAGGAAAGTTATGTGTGTTCAATTTGTTTAAGATGTGAAACCTAGATAATGTTCTTTAAAAGGAAAGATGCAGAAAGCCTGTAGGGGTAGATTTAGAGTTCTGCTTAAAGTGAAAGTAAGAAAGTAATAATGAAGGTGAGGATAGAAGGTAAACCCTGAGTCCCCATAGAAAGTTAGAAATGTGTTACTAAGGACAGAAAGTGGACCCGTAGGGGTTAGTGAGTGAGTCCTAATAGGAGCCAAGTAGAGCCGGCTCCATGTTCTCTAATTGAAAGGAATGTTATGTCTATACCATGTATAGTAGAGAAAGGCAGTAGGCCCTGGCTGAACGGGGCGGTCCTGTAAAAGAAAGGAGAGGCAGTAGGTCTGGTGCCATAGGGACAGGCGGTCCTGCAGATTCAAAGTAGGAGAATGTAAAAGTTAAAATACCTTATAATGTGATTATAGGAAGGTCTTTAGCGGATTAAGAGTGTATATCCTTAAAGGCAAAGTTAAATTATTGGTCAATAATGTTTGCACTTAGTAGAATACCCGGTTGGGTAAGAAAAGCTAATTATAGCATGTTGCTATGATATTTAATTATGTTTGTAACGTTAAAGTGTCCTCACCTCCCATAAAGGGAAGCCTGTTCAAGTATACTTATTGTTTTGCACTCAACAAAATTGTATGTCTTTTTGCTAACTTGTATTGTTGTTTTCTTCCCAGTCCCAGAGTACTGTGTTTAACCAGGGGGGAGTGCAGCGCCCCAGAGTCCTGGTCGTTGCAGTACTGTGGCTCCGCCACTATGGGGAGCCATGGTGCGTTCGATGGCACTGAAGGAGTTCATCTGATCAGGTATCACAGACACCAATACATTTCACCGCAGGGCCTCCGGGGGGAGCTAAGGGTGCTATTCATTAGGCCACTCCCCACCATAGTGGGTAAACCGGGGGTCAGGCAGGAAGTTAGATCAGAAAGCTGACTGGATTGAACGAAGCAACACCTTGTGGCAGAGGGTGTTGTGGAGGAAGAGACAGTAGGGTCTCTGCCAGGGGTGGGATCCTGGCAGAGGCTTAGCATTGGAAAGAACGTAACGGGACCGTGCCTGCTCAGAATAGCGGCGGTGCCCTAAGAAAGGACTAGAAGCGAGATAGATTGTGCTGAGTGAGAAACGAGATCAAGCAATAGGAGAATTCCAGTAGGGGTCGTGCTGTAAGACCGAAGCAACACCCTACTGAGGCGCACTACCGGTGGCCGGAACGCCGAGGGAGTAGAATAACATTCAGCTTCAAGCAATACTCCAAACAGCGGCAGGACAGTCAGTTTAAGGCGGGCTGTCTAACACATATCACCTATGAAGTCTTGGGAGGCAATTGCGGGAGAGGGGCGTCTCTAGGGTCCCGGAAGAACTCCAGGCCTACCCGACAAACGGGTGCCGTTCTAACCGTAACATCAGGGAGGGACGGACGATTAGAAGAACATCATTTAATCGAGTTGTGAGGGAACTTAAGAAACAGACACAACAGTTGTGGGGTACTTTCCGTAAGCACAGCAGGGGAGGACTACAACACATAGCGCTAAGAAGGAAGGCACCGATTTCCACCTGTGAAGAGAACTCTGGAAGTGCCATTGGACCGGCCGGACTTGCGCAGCCTGGTGAACCGTATTCTGGACTGAGGACTCAGAGATCTCCAGTAAAGAGGTAAAGAGACTGCAACCTGGTGTCCTCGTTATTTACCGCGACCTGCACCCCACAACTGCACCGACATCCACACCGATCATTCACTGTGCGCCCCACGGCAGGGTCACGGACCGGGGCCTAGCCGCCGTGACAACCCCAGAAGCAGAGACTCAGAGGCCCGGTACCGGGTACCCCTCGGCCCTGCGGCAGTGGGGGCGCTACAGAGGATTAGCAGAACATCACCTAATCGAGTTGTGAGGGAACTTAAGAAACGGACACAACAGTTGTGGGGACTTTCCGTAAGCACAGCAGGGAAGGACCGCAACACCTAGCGCTAGGGGGAAGGCACAGATTTCCACCTGTGAAGAGAACTCTGGAGGTGCCATTGGACCGGCCGGACTTGCGCAGCCTGGTTATCCGGATTCCGGACTGAGGACCCAGAGATCTTCAGTAAAGAGGTAAAGAGACTGCAACCTGGTGTCCTCGTTATTTACTGCACCGCACTACTACAGCCTCACCACCACCATCATCCATCATATCTACCACTGTACGCCCCTCAGCAGGGTCACGGACCGGGCCTAGCCACCGTGACATCCCCAGAGCAGAGACTCAGAGGCCCAGTACCGGGTACCCCTCGGCCCTGCGGCAGTGGGGGCGCTACAACTTGGCGTCATGAACAGGATCTACTTAAGCCTGAAAAATCAGGTCATGTGTGCCTTGGAACTGTGATTTGTTGTGCTTGGACTGTACTTTATTGCAAAGACTGTGCTGGGCCACTTGCCGCCAAAAGTTCCCGCCAAAAACCGCCGCCATTGCTACACCAAAGAAGAAGGGGGGCGTGCCATGGGAGGAGACTACCAAAGTGGCGCCAGAAGCGGCAACCGCCCCCTGCATCTCCTGCTGCAAAGTGAAGACCTGCCTCAAAGCAGAGGACGACCCCTTGATTTGCAACGGCGGGAAGCGGGTGACGGAGAAGCTCGACCTCGGAGGAATGGCGGAGCCAGGTGCATGCACTGCCACCGACTATCAGACAGCGATGATGAACAGCAAGTGCCTGAACAAGGGAGGAGCGACCCCGGCTGGCCCTCATCCACCAGAGGCGGACCTACGTCCACCGCAGCGGAAGGATCTGAATTCCTTGGAACCGGCCGCGGAACTAAACCTACCCATCCCGTCCTCAGAGCCAGCAGAGGAGGAACCATGGTGGGCGGAGCCGCATCCGGGGACCACATTGGAGGAGCCGCGGTCGGGGCTGCAGCCAACTCCAGCGTCCTCGTTAATGGACCGGATCGACATCGGTGGAGCCACATCAGGTGCAGGTATGGAAGGCGCCCCTGCTCCCCCACTCGATCTCGCTCCCGCGACCGGCCCTCACCCCAGTAAAAGCCGTCTCCTCTCGGCAGAGCTAGTGGTGTTACCCCCCGATGCAATGGGGAAGCTGGTGCCACCGCTGCCGACTAGGATGGGAGAACCCATAGACGTGGGCCCAGATGGGGTGATCCTCCAGTGGGACACCCCCCGGGTTGGGCCAGATGGAGTTCGGGAGGAAGGATTCACCCTTGCTGTGCTTACCTGGGAACAATACAAACAATGTTTGATCCTACATTGGAAAAGGCAAAAAGAGGCAGAGCTGACTGACCCACCGAGGGTGCAACAACCGCCTCTTGCATGTGATGACAGGGACATGGTAAAGCAGGGCACTGTATTGGCCTTCCACCCGAAGAGGGGATGGGGCTCCATACAGGAACCGGGGCTACTAACTGACGTCTTCGTTGCCAGTTGCAACGTGAAGACTCCCTGCTGCGGCCGAAGTGGTGATCCATTGCAAAGGGGGGATCAGGTGACTTACACCCGTCATCGGAATGCATACGGGTGGTACGCCCGGAACGTGCACCGCTGTGAGCTTGGGAGAGCGTCATCTGCTACTTCAACCATGATGGAACCAGATGTGACAGATCTTACCAATATTGCCGCCGTACGTCTCATTGCAGCGACTGAGCTGGCGGCTAGAGTCCGCCTTCGGGTCCAGACATCAGGTGGTCTGACTGCACCAGGGAAATCCACCAGTGATACTGGTGCGGCATCAGCTGCTGACCTAGGATCAAAGCCTGCACAGTCGGAAGGTGCCCACTTTCGGCTGATGTCTTGTGATTTACTATGAGGATAAACCTCGATACCACGAGAATGTAAATAGTTCCTTGCTTAACTGTTTGACTACTGTCTGCTAAACCCGTCCTGGGTTAACCCTTAAAGGGACCCCTTTGTTGACCCGGGGTCCCTATTGTTTTGTTTGGTTTTTTTTTCTAAGTTTTGCACAAGTTTCCAGAACTGCCGCAATCATGAACAGTGCATGATACAAACTTTTTGTAAATAGTTTGCACCTTATTAAAGGTGCTCCCTACTGGTTTTACTTAAAGAAGGACTCTTTGTGAAGTTACTGCACCGGAGCCTTTGCTGAGTATGGACTGGTAGCTTGAGAAGATGTGCTACCTCATAGAGACTTGGTCCCCTCTTAAAGGGGATGTTCACTTGTTGCACTTAAAGGATAGTATTGCTTTAAGACTGAAAGATAGCAATAATGTCTTGACAGAAAGAAAGTGATGATGATGCTTACATGAAAAAGTTATGTGTATTTAACAAGTTAATTGTGGAAAATGTTTGATAATGTTGATAGAAAGATGAGGACAGAGAGTGAACTCGTACGGGGTTAGTTAGCGAGTCCTCTTAGGGGCCTTGAAGAAATGGCTCGTTGATCCTAAACTGAAAGTAGTGTTATGTTCTATACTGTGTATAGTAGTTGAAAAGACAGAAGGCTCGGGCTGAAAGGAGCGGTCCTGTAAGAAAGGAGAGGCAGTAGGTCTGGCGCCGTTAGGACAGGCGGTCCTGCAGATTTAAAGAAGGAGAATGTAAAAGTTAAATTGCCTTATAATGTGATTACAAGAAGGTCTTTAGCGGATTCAGAGTGTACGTCCTTAAAGGCAATGTTAAATTATTGTTCAAGAATTTGTACTAAGTAGAATACCCAGTTGGGTAAGAAAAGTGATTTATAGCATGTTGCTATGATATTTAACCATGTTTGTAACGTTCAAGTGTCCTCACCTCCCATAAAGGGAAGCTCTGTTCAAGTATATTTATTGTTATTGCACTCAACAAATTGTACGTCTTTTTGCTAATCTGTATTGTTGTTTTCTTCCCAGTTCCGGAGTACTGGATTTAACCAGGGGGGAGTGCAGCGCCCCAGAGTCCTGGTCGTTGCAGTACTGTGGCTCCGCCACTAAGGGGAGCTATGGTACGTCTGATGGCACTGAAGGAGTTCATCTGATCAGGTATCACAGACACCAATACATTTCACCGCCGGACCTCCAGGGGGAGCTAAGGGTTCTATTCATTAGGCCACTCCTCACACACTGGTAAAACTGGGGGTCAGGCAGGAAGTTAGACAGAAAGCTGACTGGGTTGGAACCAGGCAACACCTTGTGGCAGAGGGTGTTGCAGGAGAAGATTCGGTAGGGTCCCTGTCAGGGGTGGGATCCTGACAGAGGCTTGGCAATTTGAACGAACGTAACGGGACCGTGCCTGCTCAGTATAGCGGCGGTGCCCAAGGAGGGATTGGAAGCGAGATAGATTGTGCTGAGTGAGAAACGAGATCAAAGCAACAAGGAGAATACCAGTAGGGGTCGTGCTGTAAGAACGAGGCAACATCCTACTGAGGCGCACAACCGGCGGCCGGAACGCCGAGGGAGTATTACAATATCTAGCTTCAAGCAATACTCCAAACCAACGGCAGGACAGTCAGTCTAAGGCGGGCTGTCTCACCTAAATCACCTATGCACTCTTGGGGGGCAACTTGTGGAGAGGGGCGACTCTAGGGTCCCGGAAGAGCTCCGAGCCTACCCGTCAAACGGGTGCCGTTCCAACCGTAACATCAGGGAGGGACGGAGGATTAGCAGAACATCACCTAATCGAGTTGTGAGGGAACTTAAGAAACGGACACAACAGTTGTGGGGACTTTCCGTAAGCACAGCAGGGAAGGACCGCAACACCTAGCGCTAGGGGGAAGGCACAGATTTCCACCTGTGAAGAGAACTCTGGAGGTGCCATTGGACCGGCCGGACTTGCGCAGCCTGGTTATCCGGATTCCGGACTGAGGACCCAGAGATCTTCAGTAAAGAGGTAAAGAGACTGCAACCTGGTGTCCTCGTTATTTACTGCACCGCACTACTACAGCCTCACCACCACCATCATCCATCATATCTACCACTGTACATCCCTCAGCAGAGTCACGGACCGGGTCTAGCCACCGTGACATCCCCAGAGCAGAGACTCAGAGGCCCGGTACCGGGTACCCATCGGCCCTGCGGCAGTGGGGGCGCTACAACTGGCCTTGCTTTCACCTATGTATGTCAAGCATTGTATTGCATTCAATATGCAATCAATCAATCAGTCAATCAATTTGTCTTTACTGGTTGCTGCAACAGGTGTGTTGAGATGTAGGCCTGTATTAGGCCTTTCTCACAGTGTTGCAAATATACTGTGCCATCTACAAAATTAGGCCTCTGCTGTCAGCACTTGGTATTTACATTGAAGTATCCAATGAGTAGTTCTGCCATACATACCGCATTTGTGACCGCATGAATTCTTTTGGAAAACATTGGGTCCCTCTTGTGGACCACCGACTTTTAAATGTGGTGTATTATATGTCTTTGAAAAAAAAGGAAAACTGGTGTCTGTGCTGATCTCGAATCTGCTTGTCTTCTCCATCTACACCTGTGTGAGTATTCTAATGCTTTTGACCAACTAGGTGCGCTGCCTGCAGTAGATAGAATCTTAGCACGGAACATTCATGTGCAGTCACAATTGGGATGGAGGGTGTGGTCAAAGTAGGCGGAGTTATGCAGATTCAAAATGCGTTGTGCACAGCTTGAACACACACACAGCAGAACTGTCATTGAGAATGCATCCCACAGTTTCTGGAAATGTCTTCCCTGCGGCACTCTTTTTACTCTGTCTCCACAATGAGTGTCAGTTTTTGGCCTAGGTGCGTCAGAAGTGGCAAACCATTTCTGGTTATCGCATCTCGTCCTTTTGCATCCGTCGTCGTCGTCGCCGCCGCTCAAGATGTAGTGTAGTATCTGTTCTTATCAGTTTAATATCTGATACGTCTGGAGACCATATATTAAATGGATTTTTAGCCCAGGGAGCTGGAAATGGAGCTTGCTCTGTCCACTCCACGCATTGACCCGCTGTTGCAGTATCTCCGGGAACAGTGCACTCCTTCTCTGATCCGGTTTCCAAAAACAGATTGAATTGAGATCAGCGCAAGTTGTCTTTTAACCCTTTATGTGAATACTTTTCAGTGTCAGCGAAGCACATTTCAGATGCCAAATGTAGCATTTTGCTTGATTTCACTTGACCATTTGCAACATTTTGTATGCCTTGCCTGGCCTTGCTTTCACCTATGTATGTCAAGCATTGTATTGCATTCAATATGCAATCAATCAATCAGCCAATCAATTTGTCTTTACTGGTTGCTGCAACAGGTGTGTTGAGATGTAGGCCTGTATTAGGCCTTTCTTACAGTGTTGCAAATATACTGTGCCATCTACAAAATTAGGCCTCTGCTGTCAGCACTTGGTATTTAAATTGAAGTATCCAATGAGTAGTTCTGCCATACATACCGCATTTGTGACCGCATGAATTCTTTTGGAAAACATTGGGTCCCTCTTGTGGACCACCGACTTTTAAATGTGGTGTATTATATGTCTTTGAAAAAAAAGGAAAACTGGTGTCTGTGCTGATCTCGAATCTGCTTGTCTTGTCCATCTACACCTGTGTGAGTATTCTAATGCTTTTGACCAACCAGGTGCGCTGCCTGCAGTAGACAGAATCTTAGCACGGAACATTCATGTGCAGTCACAATGGGGATGGAGGGTGTGGTCAAAGTAGGCGGAGTTATGCAGATTCAAAACGCGTTGTGCACAGCTTGAACACACACAGCAGAACTGTCATTGAGAATGCATCCCACAATTTCTGGAAATGTCTTCCCTGCGGCACTCTTTTTGCTCTGTCTCCACAATGGGTGTCAGTTTTTGGCCTAGGTGCGTCAGAAGTGGCAAACCATTTCTGGTTATCGCATCTCGTCCTTTTGCATCCGCCGTCGTTGCCGCCGCCGCCGCTCAAGATGTAGTGTAGTATCTGTTCTTATCAATTTAATATCTGATCCGTCTGGAGACCATATATTAAATGGATTTTTAGCCCAGGGAGCTGGAAATGGAGCTTGCTCTGTCCACTCCACGCATTGACCCGCTATTGCAGTATCTCTGGGAACAGTGCACTCCTTCTCTGATCCGGTTTCCAAAAACAGATTGAATTGAAATCAGCGCAAGTTGTCTTTTAACCCTTTATGTGAATACTTTTCCGTGTCAGCGAAGCACATTTCAGATGCCAAATGTAGCATTTTGCTTGATTTCACTTGACCATTTGCAACATTTTGTGTGCCTTGCCTGGCCTTGCTTTCACCTATGTATGTCAAGCATTGTATTGCATTCAATATCCAATCAATCAATCAGCCAATCAATTTGTCTTTACTGGTTGCTGCAACAGGTGTGTTGAGATGTAGGCCTGTATTAGGCCTTTCTTACAGTGTTGCAAATATACTGTGCCATCTACAAAATTAGGCCCCGGCTGTCAGTACTGTTTAAATTGAAGTATCCAATGAGTAGCTCTGCCATATATACCACTTTTCTGACGGCATGAATTCTTTTGTGAAACATTGTCTCCCTCTTGTGGACCACCGAATTTTAAATGTGGTGTATTATATGTATTTTAAAAAAAGGAAAAATGGTGTCTGTGCTGATCTCGAATCTGCTTGTCTTGTCCATCTACACCTGTGTGAGTATTCTAATGCTTTTGACCAACCAGGTGCGCTGCCTGCAGTAGATAGAATCTTAGCACGGAACATTCATGTGCAGTCACAATGGGGATGGAGGGTGTGGTCAAAGTAGGCGGAGTTATGCAGATTGAAAACGTGTTGTGCACAGCTTGAACACACACAGCAGAACTGTCATTGAGAATGCATCCCACAGTTTCTGGAAATGTCTTCCCTGCGGCACTCTTTTTGCTCTGTCTCCACAATGGGTGTCAGTTTTTGGCCTAGGTGCGTCAGAAGTGGCAAACCATTTCTGGTTATCGCATCTCGTCCTTTTGCATCCGCTGTCGTCGCCGCCGCTCAAGATGTAGTGTAGTATCTGTTCTTATAAGTTTAATATCTGATACGTCTGGAGACCATATATTAAATGGATTTTTAGCCCAGGGAGCTGGAAATGGAGTTTGCTCTGTCCACTCCACGCATTGACCCGTTATTGCAGTATCTCCGGGAACAGTGCACTCCTTCTCTGATCCGGTTTCCAAAAACAGATTGAATTGAAATCAGCGCAAGTTGTCTTTTAACCCTTTATGTGAATACTTTTCAGTGTCAGTGAAGCACATTTCAGATGCCAAATGTAGCATTTTGCTTGATTTCACTTGACCATTTGCAACATTTTGTGTGCCTTGCCTGGCCTTGCTTTCACCTATGTATGTCAAGCATTGTATTGCATTCAATATGCAATCAATCAATTAGCCAATCAATTTGTCTTTACTGGTTGCTGCAACCGGTGTGTTGAGATGTAGGCCTGTACTAGGCCTTTCTTACAGTGTTGCAAATATACTGTGCCATCTACAAAATTAGGCCTCTGCTGTCAGCACTTGGTATTTAAATTGAAGTATCCAATGAGTAGTTCTGCCATACATACCGCATTTGTGACCGCATGAATTCTTTTGGAAAACATTGGGTCCCTCTTGTGGACCACCGACTTTTAAATGTGGTGTATTATATGTCTTTGAAAAAAAAGGAAAACTGGTGTCTGTGCTGATCTCGAATCTGCTTGTCTTCTCCATCTACACCTGTGTGAGTATTCTAATGCTTTTGACCAACCAGGTGCGCTGCCTGCAGTAGATAGAATCTTAGCACGGAACATTCATGTGCAGTCACAATGGGGATGGAGGGTGTGGTCAAAGTAGGCGGAGTTATGCAGATTCAAAACGCGTTGTGCACAGCTTGAACACACACACAGCAGAACTGTCATTGAGAATGCATCCTACAGTTTCTGGAAATGTCTTCCCTGCGGCACTCTTTTTGCTCTGTCTCCACAATGGGTGTCAGTTTTTGGCCTAGGTGCGTCAGAAGTGGCAAACCATTTCTGGTTATCGCATCTCGTCCTTTTGCATCCGCCGTCGTCGCCGCCGCTCAAGATGTAGTGTAGTATCTGTTCTTATCAGTTTAATATCTGATACGTCTGGAGACCATATATTAAATGGATGATTAGCCCAGGGAGCTGGAAATGGAGCTTTCTCTGTCCACTCCACGCATTGACCCGCTATTGCAGTATCTCCGGGAACAGTGCACTCCTTCTGTGATCCGGTTTCCAAAAACAGATTGAATTGAAATCAGCGCAAGTTGTCTTTTAACCCTTTATGTGAATACTTTTCAGTGTCTGCGAAGCACATTTCAGATGCCAAGTGTAGCATTTTGCTTGATTTCACTTGACCATTTGCAACATTTTGTGTGCCTTGCCTGGCCTTGCTTTCACCTATGTATGTCAAGCATTGTATTGCATTCAATATGCAATCAATCAATCAGTCAATCAATTTGTCTTTACTGGTTGCTGCAACAGGTGTGTTGAGATGTAGGCCTGTATTAGGCCTTTCTTACAGTGTTGCAAATATACTGTGCCATCTACAAAATTAGGCCTCTGCTGTCAGCACTTGGTATTTACATTGAAGTATCCAATGAGTAGTTCTGCCATACATACCACATTTGTGACCGCATGAATTCTTTTGGAAAACATTGGGTCCCTCTTGTGGACCACCGACTTTTAAATGTGGTGTATTATATGTATTTGAAAAAAAAGGAAAACTGGTGTCTGTGCTGATCTCGAATCTGCTTGTCTTGTCCATCTACACCTGTGTGAGTATTCTAATGCTTTTGACCAACCAGGTGCACTGCCTGCAGTAGATAGAATCTTAGCACGGAACATTCATGTGCAGTCACAATGGGGATGGAGGGTGTGGTCAAAGTAGGCGGAGTTATGCAGATTCAAAACGCGTTGTGCACAGCTTGAACACACACACAGCAGAACTGTCATTGAGAATGCATCCCACAGTTTCTGGAAATGTCTTCCCTGCGGCACTCTTTTTGCTCTGTCTCCACAATGGGTGTCAGTTTTTGGCCTAGTTGCGTCAGAAGTGGCAAACCATTTCTGGTTATCGCATCTCGTCATTTTGCATCCGTCTTCGTCGCCGCCGCTCAAGATGTAGTGTAGTATCTGTTCTTATCAGTTTAATATCTGATACGTCTGGAGACCATATATTAAATGGATTTTTAGCCCAGGGAGCTGGAAATGGAGCTTGCTCTGTCCACTCCACGCATTGACACGCTATTGCAGTATCTCCGGGAACAGTGCACTCCTTCTCTGATCCGGTTTCCAAAAACAGATTGAATTGAAATCAGCGCAAGTTGTCTTTTAACCCTTTATGTGAATACTTTTCCGTGTCAGCGAAGCACATTTCAGATGCCAAATGTAGCATTTTGCTTGATTTCACTTGACCATTTGCAACATTTTGTGTGCCTTGCCTGGCCTTGCTTTCACCTATGTATGTCAAGCATTGTATTGCATTCAATATGCAATCAATCAATCAGCCAATCAATTTCTCTTTACTGGTTGCTGCAACAGGTGTGTTGAGATGTAGGCCTGTATTAGGCCTTTCTTACAGTGTTGCAAATATACTGTGCCATCTACAAAATTAGGCCCCTGCTGTCAGCACTTGGTATTTAAATTGAAGTATCCAATGAGTAGTTCTGCCATACATACCGCATTTGTGACCGCATAAATTCTTTTGGAAAACATTGGGTCCCTCTTGTGGACCACCGACTTTTAAACCATAAATGTGGTGTATTATATGTCTTTGAAAAAAAAGGAAAACTGGTGTCTGTGCTGATCTCGAATCTGCTTGTCTTGTCCATCTACACCTGTGTGAGTATTCTAATGCTTTTGACCAACCAGGTGCGCTGCCTGCAGTAGATAGAATCTTAGCACGGAACATTCATGTGCAGTAACAATGGGGATGGAGGGTGTGGTCAAAGTAGGCGGAGTTATGCAGATTCAAAACGCGTTGTGCACAGCTTGAACACACACACACAGCAGAACTGTCATTGAGAATGCATCCCACAGTTTCTGGAAATGTCTTCCCTGCGGCACTCTTTTTGCTCTGTCTCCACAATGGGTGTCAGTTTTTGGCCTAGGTGCGTCAGAAGTGGCAAACCATTTCTGGTTAGCGCATCTCGTCCTTTTTCATCCGCCGTCGTCGTCGCCGCTCAAGATGTAGTGTAGTATCTGTTCTTATCAGTTTAATATCTGATACGTCTGGAGACCATATATTAAATGGATTTTTAGCCCAGGGAGCTGGAAATGGAGCTTGCTCTGTCCACTCCACGCATTGACCCGCTATTGCAGTATCTCCGGGAACAGTGCACTCCTTCTCTGATCCGGTTTCCAAAAACAGATTGAATTGAAATCAGCGCAAGTTGTCTTTTAACCCTTTATGTGAATACTTTTCAGTGTCAGCGAAGCACATTTCAGATGCCAAATGTAGCATTTTGCTTGATTTCACTTGACCATTTGCAACATTTTGTGTGCCTTGCCTGGCCTTGCTTTCACCTATGTATGTCAAGCATTGTATTGCATTCAATATGCAATCAATCAATCAGCCAATCAAATTTGTCTTTACTGGTTGCTGCAACAGGTGTGTTGAGATGTAGGCCTGTATTAGGCCTTTCTTACAGTGTTGCAAATATACTGTGCCATCTACAAAATTAGGCCTCTGCTGTCAGCACTTGGTATTTAAATTGAAGTATCCAATGAGTAGTTCTGCCATACATACCGCATTTGTGACCGCATAAATTCTTTTGGAAAACATTGTCTCCCTCTTGTGGACCACCAACTTTTAAATGTGGTGTATTATATGTATTTGAAAAAAAAGGAAAACTGGTGTCTGTGCTGATCTCGAATCTGCTTGTCTTGTCCATCTACACCTGTGTGAGTATTCTAATGCTTTTGACCAACCAGGTGCACTGCCTGCAGTAGATAGAATCTTAGCACGGAACATTCATGTGCAGTCAAAATGGGGATGGAGGGTGTGGTCAAAGTAGGCGGAGTTATGCAGTTTCAAAACGCGTTGTGCACAGCTTGAACACACACACAGCAGAACTGTCATTGAGAATGCATCCCACAGTTTCTGGAAATGTCTTCCCTGCGGCACTCTTTTTGCTCTGTCTCCACAATGGGTGTCAGTTTTAGGCCTAGGTGCGTCAGAAGTGGCAAACCATTTCTGGTTATCGCATCTCGTCCTTTTGCATCCGCTGTCGTCGCCGCCGCTCAAGATGTAGTGTAGTATCTGTTCTTATAAGTTTAATATCTGATACGTCTGGAGACCATATATTAAATGGATTTTTAGCCCAGGGAGCTGGAAATGGAGTTTGCTCTGTCCACTCCACGCATTGACCCGTTATTGCAGTATCTCCGGGAACAGTGCACTCCTTCTCTGATCCGGTTTCCAAAAACAGATTGAATTGAAATCAGCGCAAGTTGTCTTTTAACCCTTTATGTGAATACTTTTCAGTGTCAGTGAAGCACATTTCAGATGCCAAATGTAGCATTTTGCTTGATTTCACTTGACCATTTGCAACATTTTGTGTGCCTTGCCTGGCCTTGCTTTCACCTATGTATGTCAAGCATTGTATTGCATTCAATATGCAATCAATCAATTAGCCAATCAATTTGTCTTTACTGGTTGCTGCAACCGGTGTGTTGAGATGTAGGCCTGTATTAGGCCTTTCTTACAGTGTTGCAAATATACTGTGCCATCTACAAAATTAGGCCTCTGCTGTCAGCACTTGGTATTTAAATTGAAGTATCCAATGAGTAGTTCTGCCATACATACCGCATTTGTGACCGCATGAATTCTTTTGGAAAACATTGGGTCCCTCTTGTGGACCACCGACTTTTAAATGTGGTGTATTATATGTCTTTGAAAAAAAAGGAAAACTGGTGTCTGTGCTGATCTCGAATCTGCTTGTCTTCTCCATCTACACCTGTGTGAGTATTCTAATGCTTTTGACCAACCAGGTGCGCTGCCTGCAGTAGATAGAATCTTAGCACGGAACATTTGGAGCGCCCCCACACCGCCGCAGGGCCGAGGGGGTACCCGGAGCCGGGCCTCTAGGTCTCAGTCCTGGGGTTGTCACGGTGGCTAGACCCGGTCCGTGGCCCTGTCTGTCAGTGGGGGACGTCCGGTGCAATAAGTGATGTTGTAGCGGTGCAGTTGTGGGGTGCAGGTCGCGGTAAATAACGAGGACACCAGGTTGCAGTCTCTTTACCTCTTTACTGAAGCTCTCTGGGTCCTCAGTCCGGAATACGGCTCACCAGGCTGCGCAAGTCCGGCCGGTCCAATGGCACTTCCAGAGCTCTCCTTGCAGGTGGAAATCGGTGCCTTCCTTCTAGCGCTATGTGTTGCAGTCCTTCCCTGCTGTGCTTACGGAAAGTACCCCACAACTGTTGTGTCTGTTTCTCGTGTTCCCTCACAACAACTTAATTCGCAATGATCTTCCTCGTCCCTCCAGATACTATGGTAGGAACGCACCCGTATGACGGGGAGGCTCGGAGATCTTCCGGGACTCTATCTGCGCCCCTCTCCTGTTGGTACCCCCCTTTGCCTTCCTGGGTGATGCGTGAGACAGTCCGCCTCAAGCTAACTGCCCTGCCGTAGGTCTGAGGTATGGCTTGAAACTCTTTACCTCCTCGGCGTTCCGGCCACCGGTAGTGCGCCTCAGTAAGGTGCTGCCTCTTTCAGCACAACCCTCACTGGTATCTCCTTTCGCTTGATTTCGTTTCTCACTCAGCACAATCTATCTCGCTTCTTAGTCCTTCCTCGGGCACCGCCGCTATACTGAGCAGGCACGGTCCCTTTACGTTCTTTCCATGCCCAGCCTCTGCCAGGATCCCACCCCTGGCAGAGACCCTACAGTCTCTCCCTTCACAACACCCTCTGCCACCAGGTGTTGCTCCGTTCAATCCCGTCAGCGTTCTCACTAACTTCCTGCCTGACCTCCAGTTTACCCACTATGGTGGGGAGTGGCCTAATGAATAGCACCCTTAGCTCCCCCCGGAGGCCCAGCTGTGAAATGTATTGGTGACTGTGATACCTGCTCAGAGAACTCCTTCCGTGCCATCGAACGCAGCATGGCCCCCCTTAGTGGCTGAACCATGCTACTGCAACGACCAGGACTCTGGGGCGCTGCACTCCCCCCTGGTTAAACACAGTACTCCGGGACTGGGAAGAAAAACAACAATACAGGTTAGCAAAAAGACATACAATTTTGTTGAGTGCAAATAACAATAAGTATACTTAAGTAGGCTTCCCTTTATGGGAGGTGAGGACACTTGTAACGTTACAAACATAATTAACCTTATAATTTACAGAGTATAAATAACTTCTGTTACCCAACCGGGTATTCTATTTAGTGCAATTTTTTTTTGAAATAATAACTTAACATTGCCTTTAAGAAACTCACACTCTTAGTCTATCAAAGGCCTTCCTATAATCACATTATAAGGCATTTCAACTTTACATTCTCCTTCTTGTGAACCTGCAGGACCGCCTGTCCCTACGGCACCAGACCTACTGCCTCTCCTTTCTTCTACAGGACCGCCCTGTTCAGCCAGGGCCTACTGCCTTTCGCTACTATACACAGTATAGACATAACATTCCTTTCGGTTGAAGAACTCTGAGCCAGCTCTACTCGGCCCCTTTAAGGACTCACTCTCTAACCCCTACGGGTTCACTCTCTGTCCTTAGCAATAAAGTAACTTTTCAATGGGGACGCAGGGTTTACCTTCTATCCTCACCCTCATTATTACTTCTCTTACTTTCAACTATGCAGACCTCTACTTCTACCCCTACGGGCTCTCTGCATCTTTCCTGTCTTCAAAACATTATTCAAATTTCACATTTTAACAAATTCAACACATATAACTCGGCATGTAAAACAGTTACATTTTCTTTTCAAGGCATCATTACCACATTACTGTTCTGTAACAGTATCGCTTTCAAGTACAATTCTTCACATCCCCTTTAAGAGGGGACCAGGTCTCTCTGAGGTAGCTCGTCTTCTCAGCCTACCAGTCTCATGCAAAGTTCCGGTCCGGTATCTTCACAAAGTGTCTTTAACTAGGACCAGTAGGAACGGTTTCTTCGCAAAGTGTCTTTTGACTAAAACCAGTAGGGAGCACCTTTAAGAAAGTGCAAACTATTTACAAGGGAAAGTTTGAATCATGCGCAGTTCATGATTTCTGCAGTTCTCTTTTTTTAAAACTGTATAAACTTCAGGAAAACAACAGTGACCCCGGGTCAACAAAGGGGTCACCTTTAACCCTAGACGGGTTTAGCAAACAGGAACAGTTAAAGGAATGAACAGTTAACTATTTACATTTTTCATCCAATGATAGTACTTTCAAAACTTTCCACGAGGCGCCACCCGGCAGGTGGATCCCTGCAGTTCAGGGTTCAGATCCACTCCTACTGCCAGGTACACCCCATGTGTTCGGGTCTGTTGTATGACCAGATCGTGCGCAGCGATGAAGGTCTGGGTTCCCACATTCAGTTGGAGGAGCCGGGTATATAAATCCTCCATCTCGGCTCGCAGGAATTTGGTGTTATCCACAGAGGACAGGCTGCTGGGCTCGTCCGGGTAGTCAGGGGAGACTTCCACTTCAACCCCGCTGTCGGGTTCGGAGCTGCTGGCCATAGCGTCCTCCACGTGGGTCGCTTCCTGGTCTTTTTCCCGCTCTCTCCTGCGTGAGCAGTTTCGTTTTCTCTGCCTCCGCCCCCCATTAAGGATCAGGAGGCGGATCTCTGCTGCTGACGGACACGTCCTCACTGCACAGAAATATTTAGACTGGGCGGCCATTATTCTTCGCGCTCTCCAGCTTGTCTACGCTCACTCCACGCCCTTCTTCTCTTCCTGCGCTCTCCTCAGCGCTGCAATGGCGGCGGATTTCGGCGGCAACCGGCACAGCACACAGTCTTGCAATAAAGTTCAGTCCACACACAATAAATCACAGTCTCTAGGCACACATGACCTGATTCTTCAGGCTTAAGTAGATCCTGTTCGTGACGCCAAGTTGGAGCGCCCCCACACCGCCGCAGGGCCGAGGGGGTACCCGGAGCCGGGCCTCTAGGTCTCAGTCCTGGGGTTGTCACGGTGGCTAGACCCGGTCCGTGGCCCTGTCTGTCAGTGGGGGACGTCCGGTGCAATAAGTGATGTTGTAGCGGTGCAGTTGTGGGGTGCAGGTCGCGGTAAATAACGAGGACACCAGGTTGCAGTCTCTTTACCTCTTTACTGAAGCTCTCTGGGTCCTCAGTCCGGAATACGGCTCACCAGGCTGCGCAAGTCCGGCCGGTCCAATGGCACTTCCAGAGCTCTCCTTGCAGGTGGAAATCGGTGCCTTCCTTCTAGCGCTATGTGTTGCAGTCCTTCCCTGCTGTGCTTACGGAAAGTACCCCACAACTGTTGTGTCTGTTTCTCGTGTTCCCTCACAACAACTTAATTCGCAATGATCTTCCTCGTCCCTCCAGATACTATGGTAGGAACGCACCCGTATGACGGGGAGGCTCGGAGATCTTCCGGGACTCTATCTGCGCCCCTCTCCTGTTGGTACCCCCCTTTGCCTTCCTGGGTGATGCGTGAGACAGTCCGCCTCAAGCTAACTGCCCTGCCGTAGGTCTGAGGTATGGCTTGAAACTCTTTACCTCCTCGGCGTTCCGGCCACCGGTAGTGCGCCTCAGTAAGGTGCTGCCTCTTTCAGCACAACCCTCACTGGTATCTCCTTTCGCTTGATTTCGTTTCTCACTCAGCACAATCTATCTCGCTTCTTAGTCCTTCCTCGGGCACCGCCGCTATGCTGAGCAGGCACGGTCCCTTTACGTTCTTTCCATGCCCAGCCTCTGCCAGGATCCCACCCCTGGCAGAGACCCTACAGTCTCTCCCTTCACAACACCCTCTGCCACCAGGTGTTGCTCCGTTCAATCCCGTCAGCGTTCTCACTAACTTCCTGCCTGACCCCCAGTTTACCCACTATGGTGGGGAGTGGCCTAATGAATAGCACCCTTAGCTCCCCCCGGAGGCCCAGCTGTGAAATGTATTGGTGACTGTGATACCTGCTCAGAGAACTCCTTCCGTGCCATCGAACGCAGCATGGCCCCCCTTAGTGGCTGAACCATGCTACTGCAACGACCAGGACTCTGGGGCGCTGCACTTTCATGTGCAGTCACAATGGGGATGGAGGGTGTGGTCAAAGTAGGCGGAGTTATGCAGATTCAAAACGCGTTGTGCACAGCTTGAACACACACACAGCAGAACTGTCATTGAGAATGCATCCTACAGTTTCTGGAAATGTCTTCCCTGCGGCACTCTTTTTGCTCTGTCTCCACAATGGGTGTCAGTTTTTGGCCTAGGTGCGTCAGAAGTGGCAAACCATTTCTGGTTATCGCATCTCGTCCTTTTGCATCCGCCGTCGTCGCCGCCGTCGTCGCCGCCGCCGCTCAAGATGTAGTGTAATATCTGTTCTTATCAGTTTAATATCTAATACGTCTGGAGACCATATATTAAATGGATGATTAGCCCAGGGAGCTGGAAATGGAGCTTTCTCTGTCCACTCCACGCATTGACCCGCTATTGCAGTATCTCCGGGAACAGTGCACTCCTTCTGTGATCCGGTTTCCAAAAACAGATTGAATTGAAATCAGCGCAAGTTGTCTTTTAACCCTTTATGTGAATACTTTTCAGTGTCTGCGAAGCACATTTCAGATGCCAAGTGTAGCATTTTGCTTGATTTCACTTGACCATTTGCAACATTTTGTGTGCCTTGCCTGGCCTTGCTTTCACCTATGTATGTCAAGCATTGTATTGCATTCAATATGCAATCAATCAATCAGTCAATCAATTTGTCTTTACTGGTTGCTGCAACAGGTGTGTTGAGATGTAGGCCTGTATTAGGCCTTTCTTACAGTGTTGCAAATATACTGTGCCATCTACAAAATTAGGCCTCTGCTGTCAGCACTTGGTATTTACATTGAAGTATCCAATGAGTAGTTCTGCCATACATACCGCATTTGTGACCGCATGAATTCTTTTGGAAAACATTGGGTCCCTCTTGTGGACCACCGACTTTTAAATGTGGTGTATTATATGTATTTGAAAAAAAAGGAAAACTGGTGTCTGTGCTGATCTCGAATCTGCTTGTCTTGTCCATCTACACCTGTGTGAGTATTCTAATGCTTTTGACCAACCAGGTGCACTGCCTGCAGTAGATAGAATCTTAGCACGGAACATTCATGTGCAGTCACAATGGGGATGGAGGGTGTGGTCAAAGTAGGCGGAGTTATGCAGATTCAAAACGCGTTGTGCACAGCTTGAACACACACACAGCAGAACTGTCATTGAGAATGCATCCCACAGTTTCTGGAAATGTCTTCCCTGCGGCACTCTTTTTGCTCTGTCTCCACAATGGGTGTCAGTTTTTGGCCTAGTTGCGTCAGAAGTGGCAAACCATTTCTGGTTATCGCATCTCGTCATTTTGCATCCGTCTTCGTCGCCGCCGCTCAAGATGTAGTGTAGTATCTGTTCTTATCAGTTTAATATCTGATACGTCTGGGGACCATATATTAAATGGATTTTTAGCCCAGGGAGCTGGAAATGGAGCTTGCTCTGTCCACTCCACGCATTGACACGCTATTGCAGTATCTCCGGGAACAGTGCACTCCTTCTCTGATCCGGTTTCCAAAAACAGATTGAATTGAAATCAGCGCAAGTTGTCTTTTAACCCTTTATGTGAATACTTTTCCGTGTCAGCGAAGCACATTTCAGATGCCAAATGTAGCATTTTGCTTGATTTCACTTGACCATTTGCAACATTTTGTGTGCCTTGCCTGGCCTTGCTTTCACCTATGTATGTCAAGCATTGTATTGCATTCAATATGCAATCAATCAATCAGCCAATCAATTTCTCTTTACTGGTTGCTGCAACAGGTGTGTTGAGATGTAGGCCTGTATTAGGCCTTTCTTACAGTGTTGCAAATATACTGTGCCATCTACAAAATTAGGCCTCTGCTGTCAGCACTTGGTATTTAAATTGAAGTATCCAATGAGTAGTTCTGCCATACATACCGCATTTGTGACCGCATAAATTCTTTTGGAAAACATTGGGTCCCTCTTGTGGACCACCGACTTTTAAACCATAAATGTGGTGTATTATATGTCTTTGAAAAAAAAGGAAAACTGGTGTCTGTGCTGATCTCGAATCTGCTTGTCTTGTCCATCTACACCTGTGTGAGTATTCTAATGCTTTTGACCAACCAGGTGCGCTGCCTGCAGTAGATAGAATCTTAGCACGGAACATTCATGTGCAGTCACAATGGGGATGGAGGGTGTGGTCAAAGTAGGCGGAGTTATGCAGATTCAAAACGCGTTGTGCACAGCTTGAACACACACACACAGCAGAACTGTCATTGAGAATGCATCCCACAGTTTCTGGAAATGTCTTCCCTGCGGCACTCTTTTTGCTCTGTCTCCACAATGGGTGTCAGTTTTTGGCCTAGGTGCGTCAGAAGTGGCAAACCATTTCTGGTTAGCGCATCTCGTCCTTTTTCATCCGCCGTCGTCGTCGCCGCTCAAGATGTAGTGTAGTATCTGTTCTTATCAGTTTAATATCTGATACGTCTGGAGACCATATATTAAATGGATTTTTAGCCCAGGGAGCTGGAAATGGAGCTTGCTCTGTCCACTCCACGCATTGACCCGCTATTGCAGTATCTCCGGGAACAGTGCACTCCTTCTCTGATCCGGTTTCCAAAAACAGATTGAATTGAAATCAGCGCAAGTTGTCTTTTAACCCTTTATGTGAATACTTTTCAGTGTCAGCGAAGCACATTTCAGATGCCAAATGTAGCATTTTGCTTGATTTCACTTGACCATTTGCAACATTTTGTGTGCCTTGCCTGGCCTTGCTTTCACCTATGTATGTCAAGCATTGTATTGCATTCAATATGCAATCAATCAATCAGCCAATCAAATTTGTCTTTACTGGTTGCTGCAACAGGTGTGTTGAGATGTAGGCCTGTATTAGGCCTTTCTTACAGTGTTGCAAATATACTGTGCCATCTACAAAATTAGGCCTCTGCTGTCAGCACTTGGTATTTAAATTGAAGTATCCAATGAGTAGTTCTGCCATACATACCGCATTTGTGACTGCATGAATTCTTTTGGAAAACATTGTCTCCCTCTTGTGGACCACCAACTTTTAAATGTGGTGTATTATATGTATTTGAAAAAAAAGGAAAACTGGTGTCTGTGCTGATCTCGAATCTGCTTGTCTTGTCCATCTACACCTGTGTGAGTATTCTAATGCTTTTGACCAACCAGGTGCACTGCCTGCAGTAGATAGAATCTTAGCACGGAACATTCATGTGCAGTCAAAATGGGGATGGAGGGTGTGGTCAAAGTAGGCGGAGTTATGCAGTTTCAAAACGCGTTGTGCACAGCTTGAACACACACACAGCAGAACTGTCATTGAGAATGCATCCCACAGTTTCTGGAAATGTCTTCCCTGCGGCACTCTTTTTGCTCTGTCTCCACAATGGGTGTCAGTTTTAGGCCTAGGTGCGTCAGAAGTGGCAAACCATTTCTGGTTATCGCATCTCGTCCTTTTGCATCCGCTGTCGTCGCCGCCGCTCAAGATGTAGTGTAGTATCTGTTCTTATAAGTTTAATATCTGATACGTCTGGAGACCATATATTAAATGGATTTTTAGCCCAGGGAGCTGGAAATGGAGTTTGCTCTGTCCACTCCACGCATTGACCCGTTATTGCAGTATCTCCGGGAACAGTGCACTCCTTCTCTGATCCGGTTTCCAAAAACAGATTGAATTGAAATCAGCGCAAGTTGTCTTTTAACCCTTTATGTGAATACTTTTCAGTGTCAGTGAAGCACATTTCAGATGCCAAATGTAGCATTTTGCTTGATTTCACTTGACCATTTGCAACATTTTGTGTGCCTTGCCTGGCCTTGCTTTCACCTATGTATGTCAAGCATTGTATTGCATTCAATATGCAATCAATCAATTAGCCAATCAATTTGTCTTTACTGGTTGCTGCAACCGGTGTGTTGAGATGTAGGCCTGTATTAGGCCTTTCTTACAGTGTTGCAAATATACTGTGCCATCTACAAAATTAGGCCTCTGCTGTCAGCACTTGGTATTTAAATTGAAGTATCCAATGAGTAGTTCTGCCATACATACCGCATTTGTGACCGCATGAATTCTTTTGGAAAACATTGGGTCCCTCTTGTGGACCACCGACTTTTAAATGTGGTGTATTATATGTCTTTGAAAAAAAAGGAAAACTGGTGTCTGTGCTGATCTCGAATCTGCTTGTCTTCTCCATCTACACCTGTGTGAGTATTCTAATGCTTTTGACCAACCAGGTGCGCTGCCTGCAGTAGATAGAATCTTAGCACGGAACATTTGGAGCGCCCCCACACCGCCGCAGGGCCGAGGGGGTACCCGGAGCCGGGCCTCTAGGTCTCAGTCCTGGGGTTGTCACGGTGGCTAGACCCGGTCCGTGGCCCTGTCTGTCAGTGGGGGACGTCCGGTGCAATAAGTGATGTTGTAGCGGTGCAGTTGTGGGGTGCAGGTCGCGGTAAATAACGAGGACACCAGGTTGCAGTCTCTTTACCTCTTTACTGAAGCTCTCTGGGTCCTCAGTCCGGAATACGGCTCACCAGGCTGCGCAAGTCCGGCCGGTCCAATGGCACTTCCAGAGCTCTCCTTGCAGGTGGAAATCGGTGCCTTCCTTCTAGCGCTATGTGTTGCAGTCCTTCCCTGCTGTGCTTACGGAAAGTACCCCACAACTGTTGTGTCTGTTTCTCGTGTTCCCTCACAACAACTTAATTCGCAATGATCTTCCTCGTCCCTCCAGATACTATGGTAGGAACGCACCCGTATGACGGGGAGGCTCGGAGATCTTCCGGGACTCTATCTGCGCCCCTCTCCTGTTGGTACCCCCCTTTGCCTTCCTGGGTGATGCGTGAGACAGTCCGCCTCAAGCTAACTGCCCTGCCGTAGGTCTGAGGTATGGCTTGAAACTCTTTACCTCCTCGGCGTTCCGGCCACCGGTAGTGCGCCTCAGTAAGGTGCTGCCTCTTTCAGCACAACCCTCACTGGTATCTCCTTTCGCTTGATTTCGTTTCTCACTCAGCACAATCTATCTCGCTTCTTAGTCCTTCCTCGGGCACCGCCGCTATGCTGAGCAGGCACGGTCCCTTTACGTTCTTTCCATGCCCAGCCTCTGCCAGGATCCCACCCCTGGCAGAGACCCTACAGTCTCTCCCTTCACAACACCCTCTGCCACCAGGTGTTGCTCCGTTCAATCCTGTCAGCGTTCTCACTAACTTCCTGCCTGACCTCCAGTTTACCCACTATGGTGGGGAGTGGCCTAATGAATAGCACCCTTAGCTCCCCCCGGAGGCCCAGCTGTGAAATGTATTGGTGACTGTGATACCTGCTCAGAGAACTCCTTCCGTGCCATCGAACGCAGCATGGCCCCCCTTAGTGGCTGAACCATGCTACTGCAACGACCAGGACTCTGGGGCGCTGCACTCCCCCCTGGTTAAACACAGTACTCCGGGACTGGGAAGAAAAACAACAATACAGGTTAGCAAAAAGACATACAATTTTGTTGAGTGCAAATAACAATAAGTATACTTAAGTAGGCTTCCCTTTATGGGAGGTGAGGACACTTGTAACGTTACAAACATAATTAACCTTATAATTTACAGAGTATAAATAACTTCTGTTACCCAACCGGGTATTCTATTTAGTGCAATTTTTTTTTGAAATAATAACTTAACATTGCCTTTAAGAAACTCACACTCTTAGTCTATCAAAGGCCTTCCTATAATCACATTATAAGGCATTTCAACTTTACATTCTCCTTCTTGTGAACCTGCAGGACCGCCTGTCCCTACGGCACCAGACCTACTGCCTCTCCTTTCTTCTACAGGACCGCCCTGTTCAGCCAGGGCCTACTGCCTTTCGCTACTATACACAGTATAGACATAACATTCCTTTCGGTTGAAGAACTCTGAGCCAGCTCTACTCGGCCCCTTTAAGGACTCACTCTCTAACCCCTACGGGTTCACTCTCTGTCCTTAGCAATAAAGTAACTTTTCAATGGGGACGCAGGGTTTACCTTCTATCCTCACCCTCATTATTACTTCTCTTACTTTCAACTATGCAGACCTCTACTTCTACCCCTACGGGCTCTCTGCATCTTTCCTGTCTTCAAAACATTATTCAAATTTCACATTTTAACAAATTCAACACATATAACTCGGCATGTAAAACAGTTACATTTTCTTTTCAAGGCATCATTACCACATTACTGTTCTGTAACAGTATCGCTTTCAAGTACAATTCTTCACATCCCCTTTAAGAGGGGACCAGGTCTCTCTGAGGTAGCTCGTCTTCTCAGCCTACCAGTCTCATGCAAAGTTCCGGTCCGGTATCTTCACAAAGTGTCTTTAACTAGGACCAGTAGGAACGGTTTCTTCGCAAAGTGTCTTTTGACTAAAACCAGTAGGGAGCACCTTTAAGAAAGTGCAAACTATTTACAAGGGAAAGTTTGAATCATGCGCAGTTCATGATTTCTGCAGTTCTCTTTTTTTAAAACTGTATAAACTTCAGGAAAACAACAGTGACCCCGGGTCAACAAAGGGGTCACCTTTAACCCTAGACGGGTTTAGCAAACAGGAACAGTTAAAGGAATGAACAGTTAACTATTTACATTTTTCATCCAATGATAGTACTTTCAAAACTTTCCACGAGGCGCCACCCGGCAGGTGGATCCCTGCAGTTCAGGGTTCAGATCCACTCCTACTGCCAGGTACACCCCATGTGTTCGGGTCTGTTGTATGACCAGATCGTGCGCAGCGATGAAGGTCTGGGTTCCCACATTCAGTTGGAGGAGCCGGGTATATAAATCCTCCATCTCGGCTCGCAGGAATTTGGTGTTATCCACAGAGGACAGGCTGCTGGGCTCGTCCGGGTAGTCAGGGGAGACTTCCACTTCAACCCCGCTGTCGGGTTCGGAGCTGCTGGCCATAGCGTCCTCCACGTGGGTCGCTTCCTGGTCTTTTTCCCGCTCTCTCCTGCGTGAGCAGTTTCGTTTTCTCTGCCTCCGCCCCCCATTAAGGATCAGGAGGCGGATCTCTGCTGCTGACGGACACGTCCTCACTGCACAGAAATATTTAGACTGGGCGGCCATTATTCTTCGCGCTCTCCAGCTTGTCTACGCTCACTCCACGCCCTTCTTCTCTTCCTGCGCTCTCCTCAGCGCTGCAATGGCGGCGGATTTCGGCGGCAACCGGCACAGCACACAGTCTTGCAATAAAGTTCAGTCCACACACAATAAATCACAGTCTCTAGGCACACATGACCTGATTCTTCAGGCTTAAGTAGATCCTGTTCGTGACGCCAAGTTGGAGCGCCCCCACACCGCCGCAGGGCCGAGGGGGTACCCGGAGCCGGGCCTCTAGGTCTCAGTCCTGGGGTTGTCACGGTGGCTAGACCCGGTCCGTGGCCCTGTCTGTCAGTGGGGGACGTCCGGTGCAATAAGTGATGTTGTAGCGGTGCAGTTGTGGGGTGCAGGTCGCGGTAAATAACGAGGACACCAGGTTGCAGTCTCTTTACCTCTTTACTGAAGCTCTCTGGGTCCTCAGTCCGGAATACGGCTCACCAGGCTGCGCAAGTCCGGCCGGTCCAATGGCACTTCCAGAGCTCTCCTTGCAGGTGGAAATCGGTGCCTTCCTTCTAGCGCTATGTGTTGCAGTCCTTCCCTGCTGTGCTTACGGAAAGTACCCCACAACTGTTGTGTCTGTTTCTCGTGTTCCCTCACAACAACTTAATTCGCAATGATCTTCCTCGTCCCTCCAGATACTATGGTAGGAACGCACCCGTATGACGGGGAGGCTCGGAGATCTTCCGGGACTCTATCTGCGCCCCTCTCCTGTTGGTACCCCCCTTTGCCTTCCTGGGTGATGCGTGAGACAGTCCGCCTCAAGCTAACTGCCCTGCCGTAGGTCTGAGGTATGGCTTGAAACTCTTTACCTCCTCGGCGTTCCGGCCACCGGTAGTGCGCCTCAGTAAGGTGCTGCCTCTTTCAGCACAACCCTCACTGGTATCTCCTTTCGCTTGATTTCGTTTCTCACTCAGCACAATCTATCTCGCTTCTTAGTCCTTCCTCGGGCACCGCCGCTATGCTGAGCAGGCACGGTCCCTTTACGTTCTTTCCATGCCCAGCCTCTGCCAGGATCCCACCCCTGGCAGAGACCCTACAGTCTCTCCCTTCACAACACCCTCTGCCACCAGGTGTTGCTCCGTTCAATCCCGTCAGCGTTCTCACTAACTTCCTGCCTGACCCCCAGTTTACCCACTATGGTGGGGAGTGGCCTAATGAATAGCACCCTTAGCTCCCCCCGGAGGCCCAGCTGTGAAATGTATTGGTGACTGTGATACCTGCTCAGAGAACTCCTTCCGTGCCATCGAACGCAGCATGGCCCCCCTTAGTGGCTGAACCATGCTACTGCAACGACCAGGACTCTGGGGCGCTGCACTTTCATGTGCAGTCACAATGGGGATGGAGGGTGTGGTCAAAGTAGGCGGAGTTATACAGATTCAAAACGCGTTGTGCACAGCTTGAACACACACACAGCAGAACTGTCATTGAGAATGCATCCTACAGTTTCTGGAAATGTCTTCCCTGCGGCACTCTTTTTGCTCTGTCTCCACAATGGGTGTCAGTTTTTGGCCTAGGTGCGTCAGAAGTGGCAAACCATTTCTGGTTATCGCATCTCGTCCTTTTGCATCCGCCGTCGTCGCCGCCGTCGTCGCCGCCGCCGCTCAAGATGTAGTGTAATATCTGTTCTTATCAGTTTAATATCTAATACGTCTGGAGACCATATATTAAATGGATGATTAGCCCAGGGAGCTGGAAATGGAGCTTTCTCTGTCCACTCCACGCATTGACCCGCTATTGCAGTATCTCCGGGAACAGTGCACTCCTTCTGTGATCCGGTTTCCAAAAACAGATTGAATTGAAATCAGCGCAAGTTGTCTTTTAACCCTTTATGTGAATACTTTTCAGTGTCTGCGAAGCACATTTCAGATGCCAAGTGTAGCATTTTGCTTGATTTCACTTGACCATTTGCAACATTTTGTGTGCCTTGCCTGGCCTTGCTTTCACCTATGTATGTCAAGCATTGTATTGCATTCAATATGCAATCAATCAATCAGTCAATCAATTTGTCTTTACTGGTTGCTGCAACAGGTGTGTTGAGATGTAGGCCTGTATTAGGCCTTTCTTACAGTGTTGCAAATATACTGTGCCATCTACAAAATTAGGCCTCTGCTGTCAGCACTTGGTATTTACATTGAAGTATCCAATGAGTAGTTCTGCCATACATACCGCATTTGTGACCGCATGAATTCTTTTGGAAAACATTGGGTCCCTCTTGTGGACCACCGACTTTTAAATGTGGTGTATTATATGTATTTGAAAAAAAAGGAAAACTGGTGTCTGTGCTGATCTCGAATCTGCTTGTCTTGTCCATCTACACCTGTGTGAGTATTCTAATGCTTTTGACCAACCAGGTGCACTGCCTGCAGTAGATAGAATCTTAGCACGGAACATTCATGTGCAGTCACAATGGGGATGGAGGGTGTGGTCAAAGTAGGCGGAGTTATGCAGATTCAAAACGCGTTGTGCACAGCTTGAACACACACACAGCAGAACTGTCATTGAGAATGCATCCCACAGTTTCTGGAAATGTCTTCCCTGCGGCACTCTTTTTGCTCTGTCTCCACAATGGGTGTCAGTTTTTGGCCTAGTTGCGTCAGAAGTGGCAAACCATTTCTGGTTATCGCATCTCGTCATTTTGCATCCGTCTTCGTCGCCGCCGCTCAAGATGTAGTGTAGTATCTGTTCTTATCAGTTTAATATCTGATACGTCTGGGGACCATATATTAAATGGATTTTTAGCCCAGGGAGCTGGAAATGGAGCTTGCTCTGTCCACTCCACGCATTGACCCGCTATTGCAGTATCTCCGGGAACAGTGCACTCCTTCTCTGATCCGGTTTCCAAAAACAGATTGAATTGAAATCAGCGCAAGTTGTCTTTTAACCCTTTATGTGAATACTTTTCCGTGTCAGCGAAGCACATTTCAGATGCCAAATGTAGCATTTTGCTTGATTTCACTTGACCATTTGCAACATTTTGTGTGCCTTGCCTGGCCTTGCTTTCACCTATGTATGTCAAGCATTGTATTGCATTCAATATGCAATCAATCAATCAGCCAATCAATTTCTCTTTACTGGTTGCTGCAACAGGTGTGTTGAGATGTAGGCCTGTATTAGGCCTTTCTTACAGTGTTGCAAATATACTGTGCCATCTACAAAATTAGGCCTCTGCTGTCAGCACTTGGTATTTAAATTGAAGTATCTAATGAGTAGTTCTGCCATACATACCGCATTTGTGACCGCATAAATTCTTTTGGAAAACATTGGGTCCCTCTTGTGGACCACCGACTTTTAAACCATAAATGTGGTGTATTATATGTCTTTGAAAAAAAAGGAAAACTGGTGTCTGTGCTGATCTCGAATCTGCTTGTCTTGTCCATCTACACCTGTGTGAGTATTCTAATGCTTTTGACCAACCAGGTGCGCTGCCTGCAGTAGATAGAATCTTAGCACGGAACATTCATGTGCAGTCACAATGGGGATGGAGGGTGTGGTCAAAGTAGGCGGAGTTATGCAGATTCAAAACGCGTTGTGCACAGCTTGAACACACACACACAGCAGAACTGTCATTGAGAATGCATCCCACAGTTTCTGGAAATGTCTTCCCTGCGGCACTCTTTTTGCTCTGTCTCCACAATGGGTGTCAGTTTTTGGCCTAGGTGCGTCAGAAGTGGCAAACCATTTCTGGTTAGCGCATCTCGTCCTTTTTCATCCGCCGTCGTCGTCGCCGCTCAAGATGTAGTGTAGTATCTGTTCTTATCAGTTTAATATCTGATACGTCTGGAGACCATATATTAAATGGATTTTTAGCCCAGGGAGCTGGAAATGGAGCTTGCTCTGTCCACTCCACGCATTGACCCGCTATTGCAGTATCTCCGGGAACAGTGCACTCCTTCTCTGATCCGGTTTCCAAAAACAGATTGAATTGAAATCAGCGCAAGTTGTCTTTTAACCCTTTATGTGAATACTTTTCAGTGTCAGCGAAGCACATTTCAGATGCCAAATGTAGCATTTTGCTTGATTTCACTTGACCATTTGCAACATTTTGTGTGCCTTGCCTGGCCTTGCTTTCACCTATGTATGTCAAGCATTGTATTGCATTCAATATGCAATCAATCAATCAGCCAATCAAATTTGTCTTTACTGGTTGCTGCAACAGGTGTGTTGAGATGTAGGCCTGTATTAGGCCTTTCTTACAGTGTTGCAAATATACTGTGCCATCTACAAAATTAGGCCTCTGCTGTCAGCACTTGGTATTTACATTGAAGTATCCAATGAGTAGTTCTGCCATACATACCGCATTTGTGACCGCATGAATTCTTTTGGAAAACATTGGGTCCCTCTTGTGGACCACCGACTTTTAAATGTGGTGTATTATATGTATTTGAAAAAAAAGGAAAACTGGTGTCTGTGCTGATCTCGAATCTGCTTGTCTTGTCCATCTACACCTGTGTGAGTATTCTAATGCTTTTGACCAACCAGGTGCACTGCCTGCAGTAGATAGAATCTTAGCACGGAACATTCATGTGCAGTCACAATGGGGATGGAGGGTGTGGTCAAAGTAGGCGGAGTTATGCAGATTCAAAACGCGTTGTGCACAGCTTGAACACACACACAGCAGAACTGTCATTGAGAATGCATCCCACAGTTTCTGGAAATGTCTTCCCTGCGGCACTCTTTTTGCTCTGTCTCCACAATGGGTGTCAGTTTTTGGCCTAGTTGCGTCAGAAGTGGCAAACCATTTCTGGTTATCGCATCTCGTCATTTTGCATCCGTCTTCGTCGCCGCCGCTCAAGATGTAGTGTAGTATCTGTTCTTATCAGTTTAATATCTGATACGTCTGGGGACCATATATTAAATGGATTTTTAGCCCAGGGAGCTGGAAATGGAGCTTGCTCTGTCCACTCCACGCATTGACACGCTATTGCAGTATCTCCGGGAACAGTGCACTCCTTCTCTGATCCGGTTTCCAAAAACAGATTGAATTGAAATCAGCGCAAGTTGTCTTTTAACCCTTTATGTGAATACTTTTCCGTGTCAGCGAAGCACATTTCAGATGCCAAATGTAGCATTTTGCTTGATTTCACTTGACCATTTGCAACATTTTGTGTGCCTTGCCTGGCCTTGCTTTCACCTATGTATGTCAAGCATTGTATTGCATTCAATATGCAATCAATCAATCAGCCAATCAATTTCTCTTTACTGGTTGCTGCAACAGGTGTGTTGAGATGTAGGCCTGTATTAGGCCTTTCTTACAGTGTTGCAAATATACTGTGCCATCTACAAAATTAGGCCTCTGCTGTCAGCACTTGGTATTTAAATTGAAGTATCCAATGAGTAGTTCTGCCATACATACCGCATTTGTGACCGCATAAATTCTTTTGGAAAACATTGGGTCCCTCTTGTGGACCACCGACTTTTAAACCATAAATGTGGTGTATTATATGTCTTTGAAAAAAAAGGAAAACTGGTGTCTGTGCTGATCTCGAATCTGCTTGTCTTGTCCATCTACACCTGTGTGAGTATTCTAATGCTTTTGACCAACCAGGTGCGCTGCCTGCAGTAGATAGAATCTTAGCACGGAACATTCATGTGCAGTCACAATGGGGATGGAGGGTGTGGTCAAAGTAGGCGGAGTTATGCAGATTCAAAACGCGTTGTGCACAGCTTGAACACACACACACAGCAGAACTGTCATTGAGAATGCATCCCACAGTTTCTGGAAATGTCTTCCCTGCGGCACTCTTTTTGCTCTGTCTCCACAATGGGTGTCAGTTTTTGGCCTAGGTGCGTCAGAAGTGGCAAACCATTTCTGGTTAGCGCATCTCGTCCTTTTTCATCCGCCGTCGTCGTCGCCGCTCAAGATGTAGTGTAGTATCTGTTCTTATCAGTTTAATATCTGATACGTCTGGAGACCATATATTAAATGGATTTTTAGCCCAGGGAGCTGGAAATGGAGCTTGCTCTGTCCACTCCACGCATTGACCCGCTATTGCAGTATCTCCGGGAACAGTGCACTCCTTCTCTGATCCGGTTTCCAAAAACAGATTGAATTGAAATCAGCGCAAGTTGTCTTTTAACCCTTTATGTGAATACTTTTCAGTGTCAGCGAAGCACATTTCAGATGCCAAATGTAGCATTTTGCTTGATTTCACTTGACCATTTGCAACATTTTGTGTGCCTTGCCTGGCCTTGCTTTCACCTATGTATGTCAAGCATTGTATTGCATTCAATATGCAATCAATCAATCAGCCAATCAAATTTGTCTTTACTGGTTGCTGCAACAGGTGTGTTGAGATGTAGGCCCGTATTAGGCCTTTCTTACAGTGTTGCAAATATACTGTGCCATCTACAAAATTAGGCCTCTGCTGTCAGCACTTGGTATTTAAATTGAAGTATCCAATGAGTAGTTCTGCCATACATACCGCATTTGTGACTGCATGAATTCTTTTGGAAAACATTGTCTCCCTCTTGTGGACCACCAACTTTTAAATGTGGTGTATTATATGTATTTGAAAAAAAAGGAAAACTGGTGTCTGTGCTGATCTCGAATCTGCTTGTCTTGTCCATCTACACCTGTGTGAGTATTCTAATGCTTTTGACCAACCAGGTGCACTGCCTGCAGTAGATAGAATCTTAGCACGGAACATTCATGTGCAGTCACAATGGGGATGGAGGGTGTGGTCAAAGTAGGCGGAGTTATGCAGTTTCAAAACGCGTTGTGCACAGCTTGAACACACACACAGCAGAACTGTCATTGAGAATGCATCCCACAGTTTCTGGAAATGTCTTCCCTGCGGCACTCTTTTTGCTCTGTCTCCACAATGGGTGTCAGTTTTTGGCCTAGGTGCATCAGAAGTGGCAAACCATTTCTGGTTATCGCATCTCGTCCTTTTGCATCCGCCGTCGTCGCCGCCGCCGCTCAAGATGTAGTGTAGTATCTGTTCTTATCAGTTTAATATCTGATACGTCTGGGGACCATATATTAAATGGATTTTTTGCCCAGGAAGCTGGAAATGGAGCTTGCTCTGTCCACTCCACGCATTGACCCGCTATTGCAGTATCTCTGGGAACAGAGCACTCCTTCTCTGATCCGGTTTCCAAAAACAGATTGAATTGAAATCAGCGCAAGTTGTCTTTTAACCCTTTATGTGAATACTTTTCAGTGTCAGCGAAGCACATTTCAGATGCCAAATGTAGCATTTTGCTTGATTTCACTTGACCATTTGCAACATTTTGTGTGCCTTGCCTGGCCTTGCTTTCACCTATGTATGTCAAGCATTGTATTGCATTCAATATGCAATCAATCAATCAGTCAATCAATTTGTCTTTACTGGTTGCTGCAACAGGTGTGTTGAGATGTAGGCCTGTATTAGGCCTTTCTTACAGTGTTGCAAATATACTGTGCCATCTACAAAATTAGGCCTCTGCTGTCAGCACTTGGTATTTAAATTGAAGTATCCAATGAGTAGTTCTGCCATACATACCGCATTTGTGACCGCATGAATTCTTTTGGAAAACATTGGGTCCCTCTTGTGGACCACCGACTTTTAACCCCTTCCCGACCTGTGACACAGCGTATGCGTCATGAAAGTCGGTGCCAATCCGACCTGTGACGCATATGCTGTGTCACAGAATGATCGCGTCCCTGCAGATCGGGTGAAAGGGTTAACTCCCATTTTACCCGATCTGCAGAGACAGGGGGAGTGGTGCTTCAGCCCAGGGGGGTTGGCTTCACCCCCCCGTGGCTACGATCGCTCTGATTGGCTGTTGAAAGTGAAACTGCCAATCAGAGCGATTTGTAATATTTCACCTAAAAAACTGGTGAAATATTACAATCCAGCCATGGCCGATGCTGCAATATCATCGGCCATGGCTGGAAATACTGAAGTGACCCCCCCCACACCCACCGATCGCCCCCCCAGTCCTCCGTTATGGGGTCCGGTCCCCTCCGTCCGCCTGCCGGCTCCCCCGTCCTCCTGTCCGCTCCCTCCTTGTTTGGATTCACCCCCCCCTGTGGTCCGATTACCCCCCCTGTGCTCCGATCCACCCCCCCACCACCCCTTCATACTTACCGATCCTCCCGATGTCCGTACGTCTCCTCGCTGGGCGCCGCCATCTTCCAAAATGGCGGGCGCATGCTCAGTGCGCCCGCCGAATCTGCCAGCCGGCAGATTCCTTACAAGTACATTTTTATCGCTGTGGTAGGTTCTATTACAGCGATCAAAATAAAAAAAATAATAAATAACCCCACTAGGGTTAGGGTTAGAACTAGGGGTAGGGTTAGGGTTAGGGGTAGGGTTAGGGTTACGGGTAGGGTTAGGGTTAGGGGTAGGGTTAGGGTTATGGCATGTGCACACAGTGCGGATTTGGCTGCGGATCCGCAGCGGATTGGCCGCGGATCCGCAGCGGATTGGCCGCAGATCCGCAGCGGATTTAGCTGCGGATCCACAGCGGATTGGCCGCTGCGAATTCGTAGCAGTTTTCCATCAGGTTTACAGTACCATGTACACCTATGGAAAACCAAATCCACTGTGCCCATGGTGCGGAAAATTCCGTGCAGAAACGCTGCGTTGTATTTTCCGCAGCATGTCAATTCTTTGTGCGGATCCCGCAGCGTTTTACACCTGTTCCTCAATAGGAATCCGCAGGTGAAATCCGCACAAAAAAACACTGGAAATCTGTTGTAAATCTGCAGGTAAAACGCAGTGCCTTTTACCTGCAGATTTTTCAAAAATCGCGCGGAAAAATCTCACACGAATCCGCAACGTGGGCACATAGCCTTAGGGTTAGGGTTGGAATTAGAGTTAGGGTTGGAAATAGGGCTAGGGTTGGAAATAGGGTTAAGATTAGGCTTGTGGTTAGGGTTACGGATAGGGTTAGGGGTGTGTTGGGGTTACAGTTGTGGTTAGGGTTGGGATTAGGGTTGGGATTAGGATTAGGGTTAGGGTTGGAATTAGGGTTACGGGTGTGTTGCGGTTAGGGTTGTGGTTAGGGGTGTGTTGGGGTTAGGGTTGTGATTAGGGTTATGGCTACAGTTGGGATTAGGATTAGGGGTGTGTTGGGGTTAGTGTTTAAGTTAGAATTGAGGGGTTTCCACTGTTTAGGCACATCAGGGGTCTCCAAACGCAACATGGCGCCACCATTGATTCCAGCCAATCTTGCGTTCAAAAAGTCAAATGGTGCTCCCTCCCTTCCAAGCCCCAATGTGCGCCCAAACAGTGGTTTACCCCCACATTTGGGGTACCAGCGTACTCAGGACAAACTGGGCAACAACTGTTGGGGTCCAATTTCTCCTGTTACCCTTGCAAAAATAAAAAATTACTTGCTAAAACATAATTTTTGAGGAAAGAACAATTATTTTTTATTTTCACGGCTCTGCTTTATAAACTTCTGTGAAGCACTTGGGGGTTGAAAGTGCTCACCACACATCTAGATAAGTTCCTTGGGGGGTCTAGTTTCCAAAATGGGGTCACTTGTGGGGTGTTTCTACTGTTTAGGCACATCAGGGGCTCTGCAAATGCAATGTGATGCCCGCAGAAAATTCCATCAAAGTCTGCATTTCAAATGTCACTACTTCCCTTCCGAGCCCTGACATGCGCCCAAACAGTGGTTTACCCCCACATATGGGGTACCAGCACACTCACAACAAACTGGGCAACAAATATTGGGGTCCAATTTCTCCTGTTACCCTTGTGAAAATAAAAAATTGCTTGCTAAAACATCTTTTTTGAGGAAAGAAAAATGATTTTTTTATTTTCACGGCTCTGCGTTGTAAACTTCTGTGAAGTACTTGGGGGTTGAACGTGCTCATCACACATCTAGATAAGTTCCTTGGGGGGTCTAGTTTCCAAAAGTGGGGTCACTTGTGGGGTGTTTCTACTGTTTAGGCACATCAGGGGCTCTGCAAATGCAATGTGACGCCCGCAGACCATTCCATCAAAGTCTGCATTTCAAATGCCACTACTTCCCTTCCGAACCCCGGCATATGCCCAAACAGTGGTCTACCCCCACATATGGGGTATCAGCGTACTCACAACAAAATGGGCAACAAACATAGGGGTCCAATTTCTCCTGTTACCCTTGTGAAAATAAAAAATTGCTTGCTAAAACATCTTTTTTGAGGAAAGAAAAATGATTTTTTATTTTCACGGCTCTGCGTTGTAAACTTCTGTGAAGCACTTGGGGGTTGAACGTGCTCACCACACATCTAGATAAGTTCCTTGGGGGGTCTAGTTTCCAAAATGGGGTCAATTGTGGGGGGTTTCTACTGTTTAGGCATATCAGGGGCTCTGCAAACGTAACATGATACCCGCAGACCATTCCATCAAAGTCTGCATTCCAAAACGTCACTACTTCCCTTCCGAGCCCCGGCATATGCCCAAACAGTGGTTTACCCCCACATATGGGGTATCAGCGTACTCAGGAGAAACTGGACAACAACTTTTGGTGTCCAATTTCTCCTGTTACTCTTGCAAAAATAAAAAATTCTGGGCTAAAAAATATTTTTGAGGAAAGGAAACACATTTATTATTTTCACGGCTCTGCGTTATAAACTTCTGTGAAGCACTTGGGGGTTCAAAGTGCTCACCACACATCTAGATAAGTTC
This sequence comes from Ranitomeya variabilis, assembly GCF_051348905.1. Taxonomy (NCBI): domain Eukaryota; kingdom Metazoa; phylum Chordata; class Amphibia; order Anura; family Dendrobatidae; genus Ranitomeya; species Ranitomeya variabilis. The sequence goes on from NC_135233.1 coordinate 660,051,170, forward strand.
CCTTGGGGGTCTAGTTTCCAAAGTGGAGTCACTTGTGGGGAGTTCCTACTGTTTAGGCACATCAGGGTCTCTGCAAACGCAACCTGACGCCCGCAGAGCATTCCATCAAAGTCTGCATTTCAAAACGTCACTACTTCCCTTATGAACCCCGACGTGTGCCAAAACAGTGGTTTACCCCCACATATGGGGTATCAGCATACTCAGGAGAAACTGGACAACAAATTTTGGGGTCCAATTTCTCCTGTTACTGTTGGGAAAATAAAAAATTGTGGGCTAAAAAATCATTTTTGAGAAAAGAAAAATTATTTTTTATTTTCATGGCTCTGCGTTATAAACTTCTGTGAAGCACTTGGGGGTTCAAAGTGCTCACCATACATCTAGATTAGTTCCTTGGGAGGTCTAGTTTCCAAAATGGGGTCACTTGTGTGGGAGCTCCAATGTTTAGGCACACAGGGGCTCTCCAAACGCGACATGGTGTCCGCTATTGATTGGAGCTAATTTTCCATTCAAAAAGCCAAATGGCATGCCTTCCCTTCCGAGCCCTGCCGTGCGCCCAAACAGTGGTTTACCCCCACATATGGGGTATCATCGTACTCAGGACAAACTGGACAACAACATTTGGGGTCCAATTTCTCCTATTACCCTTGGGAAAATAAAACATTCTGGGCTAAAAATCATTTTTGAGGAAAGAAAAATTATTTTTTATTTTCACGGCTCTGCGTTATAAACTTCTGTGACGCACCTGGGGGTTATAAGTGCTCACTATGCATCTAGATAAGTTCCTTGGGGGGTCTAGTTTCCAAAATGGGGTCACTTGTAGGGGAGCTCTAATGTTTAGGCACACAGGGGCTCTCCAAACGTGACATGGTGTCCGCTAATGATTGGAGCTAATTTTCCATTCAAAAAGTCAAATGGCACGCCTCCCCTTCCGAGCCTTGCCGTGCACCCAAACAGTGGTTTACCCCCACATATGAGGTATCGGCGTACTCAGGAGAAATTGACCAACAAATTTTAGGATCCATTTTATCCTGTTGCCCATGTGAAAATGAAAGAATTGAGGCTAAAAGAAATTTTGTGTGAAAAAAAAGTACTTTTTCATTTTTGCGGATCAATTTGTGAAGTACCTGGGGGTTTAAAGTGCTCACTATGCCTCTAGATAAGTTCCTTGGGGGGTCTAGTTTCCAAAATGGGGTCACTTGTGGAGGAGCTCCAATGTTTAGGCACACAGGGGCTTTCCAAACGCGACATGGTGTCCGCTAACGATGGAGATAATTTTTCATTCAAAAAGTCAAATGGCGCTCCTTCCCTTCCAAGCCTTACCATGCGCCCAAACAGTGGTTTACCCCCACATGTGAGGTATCGGTGTACTCAGGAGAAATTGTCCAACAAATATTAGTATCCATTTTATCCTGTTGCCCATGTGAAAATGAAAAAATTGAGGCTAAAATAATTTTTTTGTGAAAAAAAAGTACTTTTTCATTTTTACTGAACAATTTGTGAAGCACCTGGGGGTTTAAAGTGCTCACTATGCTTTTAGATAAGTTCCTTTGGGGGTCTAGTTTCCAAAATGGGGTCACTTGTGGGGGAGCTCCAATGTTTTGGCACACGGGGGCTCTCCAAACGCGACATGGTGTCCGCTAAAGATTGGAGCCAATTTTTCATTCAAAAAGTCAAATGGCGCTCCTTCCCTTCCGAGCCCTGCCGTGCACCCAAACAAGGGTTTAGCCCCACATATTAGGTATCAGCGTACTCAGGACAAATTGGACAACAACGTCCATGGTCCAGTTTCTCCTTTTACCCTTGGGAAAATAAAAAAATTGTTGCTAAAAGATCATTTTTGTGACTAAAAAGTTAAATGTTCATTTTTTATTTCCATGTTGCTTCTGCTGCTGTGAAACACCTGAAGGGTTAATAAACTTCTTGAATGTGGTTTTGAGCACCTTGAGGGGTGCAGTTTTTAGAATGGTGTCACTTTTGGGTATTTTCAGCCATATAGAACCCTCAAACTGACTTCAAATGTGAGGTGGTCCCTAAAAAAAATGGTTTTGTAAATTTTGTTGTAAAAATGAGAAATCACTGGTCAAATTTTAACCCTTATAACTTCCTAGCAAAAAAAAAAAATTTGTTTCCAAAATTGTGCTGATGTAAAGTAGACATGTGGGAAATGTTATTTATTAACTATTTTGTGTCACATAACTCTCTGGTTTAACAGAATAAAAATTCAAAATGTGAAAATTGTGAAATTTTCAAAATTTTCGCCAAATTTCCGTTTTTTTCAAGAGTAAACTCAGAAATTATCGACCTAAATTTACCACTAACATGAAGCCCAATATGTCACGAAAAAACAATCTCAGAATCGCTAGGATCCGTTGAAGCGTTCCGGAGTTATTACCTCATAAAGGGACACTGGTCAGAATTGCAAAAAACGGCAAGGTCATTAAGGCCAAAATAGGCTGGGTCATGAAGGGGTTAAATGTGGTGTATTATATGTATTTGAAAAAAAAGGAAAACTGGTGTCTGTGCTGATCTCGAATCTGCTTGTCTTCTCCATCTACACCTGTGTGAGTATTCTAATGCTTTTGACCAACCAGGTGCGCTGCCTGCAGTAGATAGAATCTTAGCCCGGAACATTCATGTGCAGTCACAATGGGGATGGAGGGTGTGGTCAAAGTAGGCGGAGTTATGCAGATTCAAAACGCGTTGTGCACAGCTTGAACACACACGGACACACAGCAGAACTGTCATTGAGAATGCATCGCACAGTTTCTGGAAATGTCTTCCCTGCGGCATTCTTTTTGCTCTGTCTCCACAATGGGTGTCAGTTTAAGGCCTAGGTGCGTCAGAAGTGGCAAACCATTTCTGGTTATCGCTTCTCGTCCTTTTGCATCCGTCGTCGTCTCCGCCGCCGCCGCTCAAGATGTAGTGTAGTATCTGTTCTTATCAGTTTAATATCTGATACGTCTGGAGACCATATATTAAATGGATTTTTAGCCCAGGGAGCTGGAAATGGAGCTTGCTCTGTCCACTCCACGCATTGACCCGTTATTGCAGTATCTCCGGGAACAGTGCACTCCTTCTCTGATCCGGTTTCCAAAAACAGATTGAATTGAAATCAGCGCAAGTTGTCTTTTAACCCTTTATGTGAATACTTTTCCGTGTCAGCGAAGCACATTTCAGATGCCAAATGTAGCATTTTGCTTGATTTCACTTGACCATTTGCAACATTTTGTGTGCCTTGCCTGGCCTTGCTTTCACCTATGTATGTCAAGCATTGTATTGCATTCAATATGCAATTAATCAATCACTCAATCAATCAATTTGTCTTTACTGGTTGCTGCAACAGGTGTGTTGAGATGTAGGCCTGTATTAGGCCTTTCTTACAGTGTTGCAAATATACTGTGCCATCTACAAAATTAGGCCTCTGCTGTCAGCACTTGGTATTTAAATTGAAGTATCCAATGAGTAGTTCTGCCATACATACCGCATTTGTGACCGCATGAATTCTTTTGGAAAACATAGGGTCCCTCTTGTGGACCACCGACTTTTAAATGTGGTGTATTATATGTATTTGAAAAAAAAGGAAAACTGGTGTCTGTGCTGATCTCGAATCTGCTTGTCTTGTCCATCTACACCTGTGTGAGTATTCTAATGCTTTTGACCAACCAGGTGCACTGCCTGCAGTAGATAGAATCTTAGCACGGAACATTCATGTGCAGTCACAATGGGGATGGAGGGTGTGGTCAAAGTAGGCGGAGTTATGCAGATTCAAAACGCGTTGTGCACAGCTTGAACACACACACAGCAGAACTGTCATTGAGAATGCATCCCACAGTTTCTGGAAATGTCTTCCCTGCGGCACTCTTTTTGCTCTGTCTCCACAATGGGTGTCAGTTTTAGGCCTAGGTGCGTCAGAAGTGGCAAACCATTTCTGATTATCTCTTCTCAGCCTTTTGCATCCGTCGTCATCGCCGCCGCTGCTCAAGATGTAGTGTAGTATCTGTTCTTATCAGTTTAATATCTGATACGTCTGGAGACCATATATTAAATGGATTTTTAGCCCAGGGAGCTGGAAATGGAGCTTGCTCTGTCCACTCCACGCATTGACCCGTTATTGCAGTATCTCCGGGAACAGTGCACTCCTTCTCTGATCCGGTTTCCAAAAACAGATTGAATTGAAATCAGTGCAAGTTGTCTTTTAACCCTTTATGGGAATACTTTTCAGTGTCAGCGAAGCACATTTTAGATGCCAAATGTAGCATTTTGCTTGATTTCACTTGACCATTTGCAACATTTTGTGTGCCTTGCCTGGCCTTGCTTTCACCTATGTATGTCAAGCATTGTATTGCATTCAATATGCAATTAATCAATCACTCAATCAATCAATTTGTCTTTACTGGTTGCTGCAACAGGTGTGTTGAGATGTAGGCCTGTATTAGGCCTTTCTTACAGTGTTGCAAATATACTGTGCCATCTACAAAGTTAGGCCCCTGCTGTCAGTATGTAAGGATTCTGGACTTCCCTTGTTCCTGTTCATCCTGATCCAAGATGGAGCCTTGGATCTCACCCTGTCATGGAACTTCCTGTCTGTCCTGATTATTTAAGTCCGAGTCATGTGGTGTTCTGTGCTTGAGTATTTTGTGCTGCTGGCTCCTGAGCTTCTGCCTGTGTTCTGGGGAACTCCCTGCTTCAGCTGCTCACTACTCGGCAGTCTGCCTCGCCCCTTTCAGCTGCATCTCTCCTCTGGAACTGCTGTGACTGGCAGCACACCTGTGGAAGGATTTCCCTTATTTGCTAAGCTTTTGCCAGTGTTGTGCCTCTTCGCACAACCACACCAGGTGAGCAAGATTCCAGTGTTGCTTTTCTCACCAAGAGGGTTTTGTACTAATCTACTACGCTTTGATAGTGCTCTCCCTCTTTTTCCATTCATCCTCTTTCACCAGGACTTCATGCTCAATGCACCACCTGCATATTATTGAACTTCCACAAACAAGTGCTGTGCGCACGTGGGATCAAGTTTTGCTGGATTTCCTCATTAAGTACTGTGTGCATTTCCACTAATAACCTACTGGACTTCCTTGTCAAGTGTCTTGCTTGCCCCCTCGTCATATCCTTGCTGGACTGGTTCATATTAGCGGTCGCGTCCCGCAATCCACTGTGCTGTGATTTACTATATTGTGCTGAGCATCTCGTTACAATTGCAGGAATATCTGTGTTAGTTCTGTTTGCTTTCCTGTTTTCCATATTGTGCTGAGCACGTCGTTTCACTTGCAGGAATATCTATGTTGGTTCTGTTTGCATTCCTGTTTTGTTTAAATACATCTTTTACTGCAGCTTTGCTCTCAGACTGGTTTTATCCCAAGCTATCAGATTCCTTAGTACCTATATATTGTTACACAGTACTTGGTGGAGTTTCAATTGAAGTATCCAATGAGTAGTTCTGCCATACATACCGCATTTGTGACCGCATGAATTCTTTTGGAAAACATTGTCTCCCTCCTGTGGACCACCGACTTTTAAATGTGGTGTATTATATGTCTTTGAAAAAAAGGAAAACTGGTGTCTGTGCTGATCTCGAATCTGCTTGTCTTGTCCATCTACACCTGTGTGAGTATTCTAATGCTTTTGACCAACCAGGTGCGCTGCCTGCAGTAGATAGAATCTTAGCACGGAACATTCATGTGCAGTCACAATGGGGATGGAGGGTGTGGTCAAAGTAGGCGGAGTTATGCAGATTCAAAACGCGTCGTGCACAGCTTGAACACACACACACAGCAGAACTGTCATTGAGAATGCATCCCACAGTTTCTGGAAATGTCTTCCCTGCGGCACTCTTTTTGCTCTGTCTCCACAATGGGTGTCAGTTTTTGGCCTAGGTGCGTCAGAAGTGGCAAACAATTTCTGGTTATCGCTTCCCGGCCTTTTGCATCCGTCATCGTCTCGCCGCTCAAGATGTAGTGTAGTATCTGTTCTTATCAGTTTAACCCCTTTCTGACATCTGACGTACTATCCTGTCGAGGTGGGGTGGGCCCGTATGACCACCAACGGGATAGTATGTCATACGCGATCGGCCGCGCTCACGGGGGGAGCGCGGCCGATCGCGGCCGGGTGTCAGCTGCATATCGCAGCTGACATCCGGCACTATGTGCCAGGAGTGGTCACGGACCGCCCCCGGCACATTAACCCTCGGCACACCGCGATCAAACATGATCGCGGTGTACTGGCGGTATAGGGAAGCATCGCGCAGGGAGGGGGCTCCCTGCGGGCTTCCCTGAGACCCCCGGAGCAACGCGATGTGATCGCGTTGCTCCGAGGGTCTCCTACCTCCCTCCTCGCCGCAGGTCCCGGATCCAAGATGGCCGCGGCATCCGGGTCCTGCAGGGAGGGAGGTGGCTTACCGAGTGTCTGCTCAGAGCAGACACTTGGTAAGCCTGCAGCCCTGCACAGCAGATCGCAGATCTGGCAGAGTGCTGTGCACACTGCCAGATCAATGATCTGTGATGTCCCCCCCGGGACAAAGTAAAAAAGTAAAAAAAAAATTCCCCACATGTGTGTAAAAAAAAAAAAAAAAAAATATCCTAAATAAAGAAAAAAAATACATATTATTCCCATAAATACATTTCTTTAGCTAAATAAAATAAAAAAAACAATAAGAGTACACATATTTAGTATTGCCGCGTCCGTAACGACCCAACCTATAAAACTGCCCCACTAGTTAACCCCTTCAGTAAACACCGTAAGAAAAAAAAAAAAAAACGAGGCAAAAAACAACGCTTTATTATCATACCGCCGAACAAAAAGTGGAATAACACGCGATCAAAAAGACTGATATAAATAACCATGGCACCGCTGAAAACATCATCTTGTCCCGCAAAAAACGAGCCACCATACGGCATCATCAGCAAAAAAATAAAAAAATTATAGTCCTGAGAATAAAGCGATACCAAAATAATTATTTTTTCTATAAAATAGTTTTTATCGTATAAAAGCGCCAAAACATAAAAAAAATGATATAAATGAGATATCGCTGTAATCGTACTGACCCGACAAATAAAACTGCTTTATCAATTTTACCAAACGCGGAACGGTATAAACGCCTCCCCCAAAAGAAATTCATGAATAGCTGGTTTTTGATCACTCTGCCTCACAAAAATCGGAATAAAAAGCGATCTAAAAATGTCACGTGTCCGAAAATATTACCAATAAAAACATCAACTTGTCCCTCAAAAAACAAGATCTCACATGACTCTGTGGACTCAAATATGGAAAAATTACAGCTCTCAAAATGTGGTAACGCAAAAAATATTTTTTGCAATAAAAAGCGTCTTTCAGTGTGTGACGGCTGCCAATCATAAAAATCCGCTAAATAACCCGCTATAAAAGTAAATCAAACCCCCCTTCATCACCCCCTTAGTTAGGGAAAATTAAAAAAAAATTAAAAAATGTATTTATTTCCATTTTCCCATTAGGGTTAGGGTTAGGGTTAGGGCTAGAGTTAGGACTAGAGTTAGGGCTAGGGTTAGGGTTAGGGCAAGGGTTAGGGCTAGGGTTAGGGTTAGGGTTGGGGCTAGGGTTAGGGCTAGGGCTAGGGTTGGGGCTAGGGTTAGGGTTAGGGCTAGGGTTAGGGCTAGGGTTGGGGCTAGGGTTAGGGCTAGGGTTAGGGCTAGGGTTAGGGCTAGTGTTACGGCTAGTGTTACGGCTAGTGTTAGGGCTAGGGTTATTGCTAGGGTTAGGGCTAGGGTTAGGGCTAGGGTTGGAGCTAGAGTTGGGGCTAGGGTTGGGGCTAGGGTTGGGGCTACGGTTAGGGTTGGGGCTAAAGATAGGGTTAGGGTTTGGATTACATTTACGGTTGGGAATAGGGTTGGGTGTGTCTGGGTTAGAGGAGTGGTTAGGGTTAGGGTTGAGCGAAACGGGTCGTTCATTTTCAAAAGTCGCCGACTTTTGGCTAAGTCGGCGTCTCATGAAACCCGATCCGACCCCTGTGCTTGTCGGCCATGCGGTACGCGACTTTCGCGCCAAAGTCGCGTTTCAATGACGCGAAAAGCGCCATTTCTCAGCCAATGAAGGTGAACGCAGAGTGTGGGCAGCGTGATGACATAGGTCCTGGTCCCCACCATCTTAGAGAAGGGCATTGCAGTGATTGGCTTGCTGTCTGCGGCATCACAGGGGCTATAAAGGGGCGTTCCCGCCGACCGCCATCTTACTGCTGCTGATCTGAGCTTAGGGAGAGGTTGCTGCCGCTTCGTCAGAAGCAGGGATAGCGTTAGGCAGGGTCCACTAACCACCAAACCGCTTGTGCTGTAGCGATTTCCACTGTCCAACACCACCTTCGGTGTGCAGGGACAGTGGAAGCTATTTTTTTTTTTTTCCCCCTCAGCGCTGTAGCTCATTGGGCTGCCCTAGAAGGCTCCGTGATAGCTGTATTGCTGTGTGTACGCCACTGTGGAAACCAACTGCTTTTTTCAAAGCACATATCCTCTTGTTCCTTCCTTTCTGCACAGCTATCTTTTTTGTTTGTCCACACTTTTTATTTAATTTGTGCATCAGTCCACTCCTATTGCTGCCTGCCATACCTGGCTTACATTACTGCAGGGAGATAGTAATTGTAGGACAGTCCCTGTTTTTTTTTTTGTTTTTTTTTTGTGGAAGATTAAGATTGGCATTTCTGCTACAGTGCCATCCCTGTGTGTGCCATCTCTCACTGAGTGGGCCATAGAAAGCCTATTTATTTTTTTCCTTGATTTGTGTTCTAAAATCTACCTCAACACAAAAACACTACATCAATCAGTGGGAGAAAAATATTGGCCTCAGTCAGGGCTTGTGTGCCACTCCTGTGTGTGCCATCTCTCATTCAGTGGGCCATACAAAGCCTATTTATTTTTTTGTTTTTTTTAATATTATTGGGTTTCTAAAGTCTCCGTGAAAAAAAAAAAATACATAAAAAAAACAGTGGGAGAGTAATATTGCCCTTTCAGCTTGTGTGCCAGTCTTGACTCCTGGGTGTGCCACCTCTCTCTCTCTAATTGTGGGCCATAGAAAGCCTATTTATTTTTTTGCTTTTTTTAATATTATTTGGTTTCTAAAGTCTCCCTGAAAAAAAAAAAATACATAAAAAAACAGTGGGAGAGTAATATTGCCCTTTCAGCTTGTGTGCCAGTCTTGACTCCTGGGTGTGCCACCTCTCTCTCTCTAATTGTGGGCCATAGAAAGCCTATTTATTTTTTTCCTAGATTTGTGTTCTAAAATCTACCTCAACACAAAAACACTACATCAATCAGTGGGAGAAAAATATTGGCCTCAGTCAGGGCTTGTGTGCCACTCCTGTGTGTGCCATCTCTCATTCAGTGGCCCATACAAAGCCTATTTATTTTTTTGTTTTTTTTAATATTATTGGGTTTCTAAAGTCTCCCTGAAAAAAAAAAAATACATAAAAAAACAGTGGGAGAGTAATATTGCCCTTTCAGCTTGTGTGCCAGTCTTGACTCCTGGGTGTGCCACCTCTCTCTCTCTAATTGTGGGCCATAGAAAGCCTATTTATTTTTTTGCTTTTTTTAATATTATTGGGTTTCTAAAGTCTCCCTGAAAAAAAAAAATACATAAAAAAACAGTGGGAGAGTAATATTGCCCTTTCAGCTTGTGTGCCAGTCTTGACTCCTGGGTGTGCCACCTCTCTCTCTCTAATTGTGGGCCATAGAAAGCCTATTTATTTTTTTGCTTTTTTTAATATTATTGGGTTTCTAAAGTCTCCGTGAAAAAAAAAATACATAAAAAAACAGTGGGAGAGTAATATTGCCCTTTCAGCTTGTGTGCCAGTCTTGACTCCTGGGTGTGCCACCTCTCTCTCTCTAATTGTGGGCCATAGAAAGCCTATTTATTTTTTTCCTAGATTTGTGTTCTAAAATCTACCTCAACACAAAAACACTACATCAATCAGTGGGAGAAAAATATTGGCCTCAGTCAGGGCTTGTGTGCCACTCCTGTGTGTGCCATCTCTCATTCAGTGGGCCATACAAAGCCTATTTATTTTTTTGTTTTTTTTAATATTATTGGGTTTCTAAAGTCTCCGTGAAAAAAAAAAAAACATAAAAAAAACAGTGGGAGAGTAATATTGCCCTTTCAGCTTGTGTGCCAGTCTTGACTCCTGGGTGTGCCACCTCTCTCTCTCTAATTGTGGGCCATAGAAAGCCTATTTATTTTTTTGCTTTTTTTAATATTATTTGGTTTCTAAAGTCTCCCTGAAAAAAAAAATACATAAAAAAACAGTGGGAGAGTAATATTGCCCTTTCAGCTTGTGTGCCAGTCTTGACTCCTGGGTGTGCCACCTCTCTCTCTCTAATTGTGGGCCATAGAAAGCCTATTTATTTTTTTGCTTTTTTTAATACTATTGGGTTTCTAAAGTCTCCCTGAAAAAAAAAATACATAAAAAAACAGTGGGAGAGTAATATTGCCCTTTCAGCTTGTGTGCCAGTCTTGACTCCTGGGTGTGCCACCTCTCTCTCTCTAATTGTGGGCCATAGAAAGCCTATTTATTTTTTTGCTTTTTTTAATATTATTTGGTTTCTAAAGTCTCCCTGAAAAAAAAAATACATAAAAAAACATTGGGAGAGTAATATTGCCCTTTCAGCTTGTGTGCCAGTCTTGACTCCTGGGTGTGCCACCTCTCTCTCTCTAATTGTGGGCCATAGAAAGCCTATTTATTTTTTTCCTAGATTTGTGTTCTAAAATCTACCTCAACACAAAAACACTACATCAATCAGTGGGAGAAAAATATTGGCCTCAGTCAGGGCTTGTGTGCCACTCCTGTGTGTGCCATCTCTCATTCAGTGGCCCATACAAAGCCTATTTATTTTTTTGTTTTTTTAATATTATTGGGTTTCTAAAGTCTCCCTGAAAAAAAAAATACATAAAAAAACAGTGGGAGAGTAATATTGCCCTTTCAGCTTGTGTGCCAGTCTTGACTCCTGGGTGTGCCACCTCTCTCTCTCTAATTGTGGGCCATAGAAAGCCTATTTATTTTTTTGCTTTTTTTAATATTATTTGGTTTCTAAAGTCTCCCTGAAAAAAAAAAATACATAAAAAAACAGTGGGAGAGTAATATTGCCCTTTCAGCTTGTGTGCCAGTCTTGACTCCTGGGTGTGCCACCTCTCTCTCTCTAATTGTGGGCCATAGAAAGCCTATTTATTTTTTTCCTAGATTTGTGTTCTAAAATCTACCTCAACACAAAAACACTACATCAATCAGTGGGAGAAAAATATTGGCCTCAGTCAGGGCTTGTGTGCCACTCCTGTGTGTGCCATCTCTCATTCAGTGGGCCATACAAAGCCTATTTATTTTTTTGGTTTTTTTAATATTATTGGGTTTCTAAAGTCTCCCTGAAAAAAAAAATACATAAAAAAACAGTGGGAGAGTAATATTGCCCTTTCAGCTTGTGTGCCAGTCTTGACTCCTGGGTGTGCCACCTCTCTCTCTCTAATTGTGGGCCATAGAAAGCCTATTTATTTTTTTGCTTTTTTTAATATTATTTGGTTTCTAAAGTCTCCCTGAAAAAAAAAAATACATAAAAAAACAGTGGGAGAGTAATATTGCCCTTTCAGCTTGTGTGCCAGTCTTGACTCCTGTGTGTGCCACCTCTCTCTCTCTAATTGTGGGCCATAGAAAGCCTATTTATTTTTTTCCTAGATTTGTGTTCTAAAATCAACACAAAAACACTACATCAATCAGTGGGAGAAAAATATTGGCCTCAGTCAGGGCTTGTGTGCCACTCCTGTGTGTGCCATCTCTCATTCAGTGGCCCATACAAAGCCTATTTATTTTTTTGTTTTTTTTAATATTATTGGGTTTCTAAAGTCTCCCTGAAAAAAAAAAATACATAAAAAAACAGTGGGAGAGTAATATTGCCCTTTCAGCTTGTGTGCCAGTCTTGACTCCTGGGTGTGCCACCTCTCTCTCTCTAATTGTGGGCCATAGAAAGCCTATTTATTTTTTTGCTTTTTTAATATTATTGGGTTTCTAAAGTCTCCCTGAAAAAAAAAATACATAAAAAAACAGTGGGAGAGTAATATTGCCCTTTCAGCTTGTGTGCCAGTCTTGACTCCTGGGTGTGCCACCTCTCTCTCTCTAATTGTGGGCCATAGAAAGCCTATTTATTTTTTTGTTTTTTTTAATATTATTGGGTTTCTAAAGTCTCCGTGAAAAAAAAAAAAAATACATAAAAAAACAGTGGGAGAGTAATATTGCCCTTTCAGCTTGTGTGCCAGTCTTGACTCCTGGGTGTGCCACCTCTCTCTCTCTAATTGTGGGCCATAGAAAGCCTATTTATTTTTTTCCTAGATTTGTGTTCTAAAATCTACCTCAACACAAAAACACTACATCAATCAGTGGGAGAAAAATATTGGCCTCATTCAGGGCTTGTGTGCCACTCCTGTGTGTGCCATCTCTCATTCAGTGGGCCATACAAAGCCTATTTATTTTTTTGTTTTTTTTAATATTATTGGGTTTCTAAAGTCTCCGTGAAAAAAAAAAAATACATAAAAAAACAGTGGGAGAGTAATATTGCCCTTTCAGCTTGTGTGCCAGTCTTGACTCCTGGGTGTGCCACCTCTCTCTCTCTAATTGTGGGCCATAGAAAGCCTATTTATTTTTTTGTTTTTTTTAATATTATTGGGTTTCTAAAGTCTCCGTGAAAAAAAAAAAAAAACATAAAAAAACAGTGGGAGAGTAATATTGCCCTTTCAGCTTGTGTGCCAGTCTTGACTCCTGGGTGTGCCACCTCTCTCTCTCTAATTGTGGGCCATAGAAAGCCTATTTATTTTTTTGTTTTTTTTAATATTATTGGGTTTCTAAAGTCTCCGTGAAAAAAAAAATAAATACATAAAAAAACAGTGGGAGAGTAATATTGCCCTTTCAGCTTGTGTGCCAGTCTTGACTCCTGGGTGTGCCACCTCTCTCTCTCTAATTGTGGGCCATAGAAAGGCTATTTTTTTTTTTTTTTTTTTATTAGTATTTGGTTTCTAAATTGTCCCTGAAAAAAACATTTTATCTTATTTGGTTTCTAAAGTCTCCCTGAGAAAAAAAAAAAAAAATTAGGTGGGAGAATAATATTGACATTAGTGCTTGAGTGACAGTCCTGCGTGTGTGTCATCTCTGTGATTTTGTGCCACAGAAAACAGAGTGTGTAACATTGTGCCTGATTTTCCTTGTGGTCTCACCAACCTGTTAAGGGATATAGAAATCATACTGAAGTTATAGCTCACCGTGTAAGTTGTTTGACAGCAACAAATAAAGTTACTTTGGTTAATTTTTTAAAACAATGAGGAAGTCTGGTGCAAGAGGTCGTGGCCGTGGGCGTTCATTGTCAGCTGGTAATGATGGTAGTGGTAGTGGAGCATCAGGTGGTCGTGGGGATAAAAATATTCCACCTAAGTCTGGAGCTGTGGAGCCAGTTTCGTCGTCTGGCTACACAAGGCCTCGAACGCTCTCTTTTCTGGGAGTAGGAAAAACGCTTTTAAAGCCGGAGCAGCAACAGCAAGTTTTGGCTTACATTGCAGACTCAGCCTCTAGCTCTTTTGCCTCCTCTTCTGAAACTGGTAAATGTAAAAGCAGTGCATCGCTTGTGGATGTTCATGGTCAGGGACAAGTCGCTTCCTTGTCCTCCTCAGCAAAAACTACAACAAGAGAGAAGGATGCAGCAGGCGACACAACGGGTCACTCCATGGAGCTCTTTACACATACCGTCCCTGGCTTAGAAAGTGAAACACTTAACAGGCCATGCCCATTACAAGTAGATTCTGACATGGAGTGCACTGATGCACAGCCACAGCCAGAGTACTATGCTGCTCCTTTGACTCAGACCACCACATTGCCCTCTCAGGGTACAGATCCACAATCAGACCCTGATGAGACTATGTTGCCCCGCCACGAACGCTATACCACAGACCGACACAGTGACACAGACGAAGTTGCACACGAGCTCGAAGAGGAGGTAATAGATGACCCGGTTGTTGACCCCGATTGGCAGCCATTGGGGGAACAGGGTGCAGGCAGCAGTAGTTCAGAAGCGGAGGTGGAGGAGGGGCCGCAGCAGGCATCAACATCGCAACAGGTTCCATCTGCCAGGCCCCTATCTGGCCCAAAACGCGTGTCAAAGCCAAAACCTGTTGGAGCACAGCGTTGCCATCCGGTTAAAGCTCAGTCTGCAATCCCTGAAAAGGGATCCGATGCTAGGAAGAGTGCAGTCTGGCATTTTTTTAAACAACATCCAATTGATCAGCGCAAAGTCATCTGTCAAAAATGTTCTACTAGCTTAAGCAGAGGTCAGAATCTGAAAAGTCTCAATACTAGTTGCATGCATAGACACTTAACCACCATGCATTTTCAAGCCTGGACTAACTACCAAACGTCCCTTAAGGTTGTAGCACCCTCGGCCAATGAAGCTAGTCATCAACGCAACATCCCTTCCGTCACTGTAAGGCCACCATTTTCCGCACCACCGGCAGTATCTGTGCAGGTTTCTTTGCCAGCCAAAAGCAGTCAGGGTCAGGGAATCACCAGTTTTGTAGGCGGAAATATTGCATCTAGGGCACCGGCGGAAACAATACCGTCTCCAACCGTCTCTCAGTCTGCCATGTCCACCGGCACACCCGCAAGTTCCACGATCTCCATCTCTCCAGTTCAGCTCACACTACATGAGACTCTGGTTAGAAAAAGGAAGTACTTATCCTCGCATCCGCGTACACAGGATTTTAACGCCCACATAGCTAGACTAAACTCGTTAGAGATGATACCCTACCGGTTAGTTGAAAGCGAAGCTTTCAAAGCCCTGATGGAGTACGCTGAACCACGATACGAGCTACCCAGTCGACACTTTTTTCCAGAAAAGCCATCCCAGCCCTGCACCAGCATGTTAAACAGCGCATCGTCCATGCACTCAGGCAATCTGTGAGTACAAAGGTGCACCTGACTACAGATGCATGGACCAGTAGGCATGGCCAGGGACGTTATGTGTCCATCACGGCACACTGGGTGAATGTGGTGGATGCAGGGTCCACAGGGGACATCAATTTAGGGACAGTTGTGCCTAGCCCACGGTCTAGGAAACAGTTGGCTGTAGGCGTTCGCACCCCCTCCTCCTCCTCCTCCTCGTCCTCCTGCAGAAGCTACAGCTCTTCCACAGACCGCAGTCGGCCAACCACTCCATCGGCAGATGACACTGTTGCACACCAGTTGTCCCATTATGGGCCAGCTACTGGCAAGCGTCAGCAGGCTGTATTGGCTATGAAGTGTTTGGGCGACAACAGACACACCGCGGAAGTTCTCTCCGAGTTCTTGCAACAAGAAACGCAGTCGTGGCTGGGCACAGTAGACCTTGAGGCAGGCAAGGTAGTTAGTGATAACGGAAGGAATTTCATGGCTGCCATCTCCCTTTCCCAACTGAAACACATTCCTTGCCTGGCTCACACCTTAAACCTGGTGGTGCAGTGCTTATTGAAAACTTATCCTGGGTTCTCCGACCTGCTCCTCAAAGTGCGTGGACTTTGCTCACATATCCGACGTTCGCCTGTACACGCCAGCCGTATGCAGACCTATCAGCGGTCTTTCAACCTTCCCCAGCATCGCCTAATCATAGACGTTGCAACAAGGTGGAACTCAACACTGCACATGCTTCAGAGACTGTGCCAACAGAGGCGGGCTGTTATGTTTTTGTGGGAGGATGCACATACACGGGCAGGCAGTAGGATGGCAGACATGGAGTTGTCAGGTGTGCAGTGGTCGAAGATACAAGACATGTGTCAAGTCCTTCAGTGTTTTGAGGAATGCACACGGCTGGTTAGTGCAGACAACGCCGTAATAAGCATGAGCATCCCCCTAATGCGTCTGCTGATGCAAAGTTTGACGCACATAAAGGAGCAGGCGTCTGCAGCCGAGGAAGAGGAAAGCCTTGATGACAGTCAGCCATTGTCTGGTCAGGGCAGTGTACAGGACGAGGTAGCGGGCGAAGAGGAGGTGGAGGACGAGGAGGATGATGGGGATGAGTATATTTTTAATGCGGAACCTTTCCCAGGGGCACTGGAAATTGGTTGCGTGTCAAGGCCGGGTTCTGGTTTTTTGAGGGACACAAGTGACGTAGATTTGCCTGCAACTGCCCCTCACCCAATCACAACCGGAGATTTGACAACTGGAACTTTGGCCCACATGGCGGATTATGCCTTACGTATCCTAAAAAGGGACACACGCATTACGAAAATGATGAACGATGACGATTACTGGTTGGCCTGCCTCCTTGATCCACGCTATAAAGGCAAATTGCAAAATATTATGCCACATGAGAACTTGGAACTAATATTAGCAACCAAACAATCAACTCTTGTTGACCGTTTGCTTCAGGCATTCCCAGCACACAGCGCACGTGATCGTTCTCACACGAGCTCAAGGGGGCAACAGACTAGGAGTGTTAGGGGTGCACACATCAGAAGTGGCGTTGGACAGAGGGGTTTTCTGACCAGGTTGTGGAGTGATTTTGCTATGACCGCAGACAGGACAGGTACTGCTGCATCAATTGAAAGTGATAATACCAAAACCAGGCAACATGCTAGATACTGAGAGGAACGAAATAGCGCTAAGTAGTGCCAGACATCCCCTCACCAAAGAGAACCAACTCCAAAAAGATCATGAAAAATAGGAGAAAAATACGGAGTATAAAGGTATCAAATACTTTATTAATACATATACATAATAATTAGTCACTGCACAAAAATAATAACACAAGGTGTAATAAAACCAGGATGGTAAAAGAAATGAGTGGGGGTCGCCCGGTGTGCACCGCCTATGGGGCCAGCATGCATACCATTATTGGTAAGAGGCCTACTGCTATAGTAGCATATATATCTATGTGCCAAACTGGCATGAAAAAGACCGGTAATAAAGGTTGCTCTTACCGCTGCTAGGCACCAAGGCGGCGCACCCCCGGGTAGATCCTCAGGCACAGTCCCCAACTGTGCCTGAGGATCTACCCGGGGGTGCGCCGCCTTGGTGCCTAGCAGCGGTAAGAGCAACCTTTATTACCGGTCTTTTTCATGCCAGTTTGGCACATAGATATATATGCTACTATAGCAGTAGGCCTCTTACCAATAATGGTATGCATGCTGGCCCCATAGGCGGTGCACACCGGGCGACCCCCACTCATTTCTTTTACCATCCTGGTTTTATTACACCTTGTGTTATTATTTTTGTGCAGTGACTAATTATTATGTATATGTATTAATAAAGTATTTGATACCTTTATACTCCGTATTTTTCTCCTATTTTTCATCAATTGAAAGTGACAGGAGACAACATTTGTCCAGTATGGTTACTAACTATTTTTCATCCCTTATCGATGTTCTCCCTCAACCGTCATTCCCATTTGATTACTGGGCATCAAAATTAGACACCTGGCCAGAATTGGCAGAATATGCATTGCAGGAGCTTGCTTGCCCGGCAGCAAGTGTCCTATCAGAAAGAGTATTCAGTGCTGCAGGTTCAATATTAACCGAAAAAAGGACTCGTCTGGCTACCCAAAATGTTGACGATCTAACATTCATTAAAATGAACCACAACTGGATTTCGAAATCTTTTGCCCCACCTTGCCCGGCCGACACCTAGCTTTCCTATGAAAAGCTCTTGCCTGTGGACTACGGTGAATTACTTTTTTAATGTCTAATTTGCTGCAGCTGATTGTCCAGCATACGACATGTTTACACCTCCCTAAATGGCCAAACTCCCCACACGGGGCCGTGGTATCGCGACTTGGCGCAAGCACCCGTGAGACTGCTGTTTGTCTGAAGAGGTGGGTGTACTCGCTTTTGGTCGACGGCATTGCTACTGGGTTCCTCATAGTACAATAAAGTGTCTCTGGCGGTGGTGGTGCGCACCCAACGTCAGACACACTGTTGTAACATGAGGGGCCTTGGGCCTGTAACGCCGGCCACAAGAGAGTTCACCCACCCCCAGGTCAAACATTGCTCTACCACTTCCACAGTTATCTCTCACACTTCCACCAATGTTAAGTCTATGCGCTGACATCCTTCCATACCTGCCACTGACAATACCATTGTGTTGACATGTATGATGGTACTTAACATAGTCAGGGGCAGTGTCCTCTATTTACCACAGTAAATACTTTGCGCAAAATTAGTAGGTCTGAAACAACGCAGAGGATCCCACCCCTGAACCTAATGATTGCACCCTTTAGTGTTTTTGTTTTGTTTTAATGCGAGACATTCACATTTAGTTGTTGTTTTGGACTACTAACTGACAGACACTCATTACAATCGGCCTCCGTTGACCAGACCACTGCTGCCCGTGTACCCCTGTAACTAATAATAAAGTGCCTACAGCCAGCCCAATTTAATTATATTAGGCCTTCGAAGCCTGTCTGCGGTCCCTCCTTCCACTAGGCCTCCACTGACCAGACCACTGCTGCCCGTGTACCCCTGTAGCTAATAATAAAGTGCCTACAGCCAGCCCAATTTAATTATGTTAGGCCTTCGAAGCCTTTCTGCGCTCCCTCCTTCCACTAGGCCTCCACTGACCAGACCACTGCTGCCCGTGTACCCCTGTAACTAATAATAAAGTGCCTACAGCCAGCCCAATTTAATTATGTTAGGCCTTTGAAGCCTGTCTGCGGTCCCTCCTTCCACTAGGCCTCCACTGACCAGACCACTGCTGCCCGTGTACCCCTGTAACTAATAATAAAGTGCCTACAGCCAGCCCAATTTAATTATGTTAGGCCTTCGAAGCCTGTCTGCGGTCCCTCCTTCCACTAGGCCTCCACTGACCAGACCACTGCTGCCCGTGTACCCCTGTAACTAATAATAAAGTGCCTACAGCCAGCCCAATTTAATTATATTAGGCCTTCGAAGCCTGTCTGCGGTCCCTCCTTCCACTAGGCCTCCACTGACCAGACCACTGCTGCCCGTGTACCCCTGTAACTAATAATAAAGTGCCTACAGCCAGCCCAATTTAATTATGTTAGGCCTTCGAAGCCTGTCTGCGGTCCCTCCTTCCACTAGGCCTCCACTGACCAGACCACTGCTGCCCGTGTACCCCTGTAACTAATAATAAAGTGCCTACAGCCAGCCCAATTTAATTATATTAGGCCTTCGAAGCCTGTCTGCGGTCCCTCCTTCCACTAGGCCTCCACTGACCAGACCACTGCTGCCCGTGTACCCCTGTAACTAATAATAAAGTGCCTACAGCCAGCCCAATTTAATTATGTTAGGCCTTCGAAGCCTTTCTCTGCTCCCTCCTTCCACTAGGCCTCCACTGACCAGACCACTGCTGCCCGTGTACCCCTGTAACTAATAATAAAGTGCCTACAGCCAGCCCAATTTAATTATGTTAGGCCTTCGAAGCCTGTCTGCGGTCCCTCCTTCCACTAGGCCTCCACTGACCAGACCACTGCTGCCCGTGTACCCCTGTAACTAATAATAAAGTGCCTACAGCCAGCCCAATTTAATTATGTTAGGCCTTTGAAGCCTGTCTGCGGTCCCTCCTTCCACTAGGCCTCCACTGACCAGACCACTGCTGCCCGTGTACCCCTGTAACTAATAATAAAGTGCCTACAGCCAGCCCAATTTAATTATGTTAGGCCTTCGAAGCCTTTCTGCGCTCCCTCCTTCCACTAGGCCTCCACTGACCAGACCACTGCTGCCCGTGTACCCCTGGAACCAATTGTAAAGTGCATAGAGCCTATTTTTTAATTTAATTTAATATTAATAAAGCTACCCAGTTGACAATTCTTTTGCGAGAAAAGCCATCCCACCCCTCCACCTGTATGTTAAAGACCGCATTGTCCTTGCATTCTGTCAATTTGTCAGTCCAAAGGTATACCTGACAACAGACACATGGACCTGTAGGCCTGGCCACGGAAGGTTACGTGTCCTTTGTGGCTCAATGGGTTAATGTATTGGATGCATGGTCCACACAGGGGACAGCCTGCAAAGTCTGTCTGCAGTCCCTAATTCAAGTTGGCCTCAACTGAATAAAGCTGAGCTTCTACCTTCTGGCTCTGATTAACTGCTGTTTTTAAAAAAATTGGCTTTTCCGTCCTTCTAAAGGTGTCTGCCCCTGCCTGGTGTTGTCCTCAACTGAATAAAGCTGAGCTTCAACCTTCAGTTCCAAATTACCATTTTTAAAAATGCAATTGGCTGTTCCGGCCTACTAAAGGTGTCTGTCTGCCCCTGCCTGGTGTTGTCCTCAACTGAATAAAGCTGAGCTTCAACCTTCAGTTCCAAATTACCATTTTTAAAAATGCAATTGGCTGTTCCGGCCTACTAAAGGTGTCTGTCTGCCCCTGCCTGGTGTTGTCCTCAACTGAATAAAGCTGTGCTTCAACCTTCAGTTCCAAACATACAACAAAAAACTGGTACAATACAAAAAGTGGCCTCCAGCTACAAAAACTTTCTCCTACAAGTAGTTAACTGACAGTTTTTTTTCCAGTGAAAACACAGATATGGCATCCAACGAGTGTTGTCCTGTCTCGTCTTCTTTATATTATTGCCAAGAAGCTGCAACTGAATAAAGCTGTGCTTCAACCTTCTGTTCCAAATTACCATTTTTAAAAATGCAATTGGCTGTTCCGGCCTACTAAAGGTGTCTGTCTGCCCCTGCCTGGTGTTGTCCTCAACTGAATAAAGCTGAGCTTCAACCTTCAGTTCCAAATTACCATTTTTAAAAATGCAATTGGCTGTTCCGGCCTACTAAAGGTGTCTGTCTGCCCCTGCCTGGTGTTGTCCTCAACTGAATAAAGCTGTGCTTCAACCTTCAGTTCCAAACATACAACAAAAAACTGGTACAATACAAAAAGTGGCCTCCAGCTACAAAAACTTTCTCCTACAAGTAGTTAACTGACAGTTTTTTTTCCAGTGAAAACACAGATATGGCATCCAACGAGTGTTGTCCTGTCTCGTCTTCTTTATATTATTGCCAAGAAGCTGCAACTGAATAAAGCTGTGCTTCAACCTTCTGTTCCAAATTACCATTTTTAAAAATGCAATTGGCTGTTCCGGCCTACTAAAGGTGTCTGTCTGCCCCTGCCTGGTGTTGTCCTCAACTGAATAAAGCTGAGCTTCAACCTTCAGTTCCAAATTACCATTTTTAAAAATGCAATTGGCTGTTCCGGCCTACTAAAGGTGTCTGTCTGCCCCTGCCTGGTGTTGTCCTCAACTGAATAAAGCTGTGCTTCAACCTTCAGTTCCAAACATACAACAAAAAACTGGTACAATACAAAAAGTGGCCTCCAGCTACAAAAACTTTCTCCTACAAGTAGTTAACTGACAGTTTTTTTTTCCAGTGAAAACACAGATATGGCATCCAACGAGTGTTGTCCTGTCTCGTCTTCTTTATATTATTGCCAAGAAGCTGCAACTGAATAAAGCTGTGCTTCAACCTTCTGTTCCAAATTACCATTTTTAAAAATGCAATTGGCTGTTCCGGCCTACTAAAGATGTCTGTCTGCCCCTGCCTGGTGTTGTCCTCAACTGAATAAAGCTGAGCTTCAACCTTCAGTTCCAAACATACAACAAAAAACTGGTACAATACAAAAAGTGGCCTCCAGCTACAAAAACTTTCTCCTACAAGTAGTTAACTGACAGTTTTTTTTCCAGTGAAAACACAGATATGGCATCCAACGAGTGTTGTCCTGTCTCGTCTTCTTTATATTATTGCCAAGAAGCTGCAACTGAATAAAGCTGTGCTTCAACCTTCTGTTCCAAATTACCATTTTTAAAAATGCAATTGGCTGTTCCGGCCTACTAAAGGGGTCTGCCCCTGCCTGGTGTTGTCCTCAACTGAATAAAGCTGAGCTTCTACCTTCTGCCTCTTATTAAAGGGAACCTGTCACCACGTTTTTGGAAGATGGGATAAAAATAGCGTTAAATAGGGGCAGAGGTGGGCGTTACATTAGTGTGTTTGTTATGCGTTTATTACCCACCTAAGTTGCCGAAATACCTTTGCAAAGTCTCCGTTTTCGCCTGTCAATCAGGCTGGTCTGGTCAAAAGGGCGTTGTCTTCCCCCAGATTTTGCGTAGTTTTCCGTTGGTGGCGTAGTGGTGTGCGCATGCCCAAGGTCCCGAATCCACTGCCAGGGGATTTAAAAGAGCGCGCTGTTCGTTATTTCCTTGGTGATCGGTGGGCGCAGCCATCTTCCTTTGGCCGCGCGTGCGCAGAAGCGGCGCTCTGCTGGCCGCGGCTTCAGGAAAATGGCCGCCGCGATATCCATCTGCGCACGCGCGGCATCCCGCAGCCATTTTCCTGAAGCCGCGGCCAGCAGAGCGCCGCTTCTGCGCACGCGCGGCCAAAGGAAGATGGCCGCGCCCACCGATCACCAATGAAATCACGAACAGCGCGCTTTTTTAAATCCCCTGGCAGAGGATTCGGGACCTTGGGCATGCGCACACCACTACGCCACCAACGGAAAACTACGCAAAATCTGGGGGAAGACAAGACGCCCTTTTGACCAGACCAGCCTGATTGACAGGCGAAAACGGAGACTTTGCAAAGGTATTTCGGCAACTTAGGTGGGTAATAAACGCATAACAAACACACTAATGTAATGCCCACCTCTGCCCCTATTTAACGCTATTTTTATCCCATCTTCCAAAAACGTGGTGACAGGTTCCCTTTAACTGCTGTTTTTTAAAAAAATTGGCTGTTCCGGCCTACTAAAGGTGTCTGTCTGCCCCTGCCTGGTGTTGTCCTCAACTGAACAAAGCTGAGCTTCCACATTCTGGCTTTCGCCCTATACTATCAGATATTAAACTGCATTTGGCCTACTAGTGTGGTTAGGCCCTTGAAACAGTGTCTGCTGCTCTTGGGTTTGCTACTCCACTGAACAAAGCAATGCCGCCTGTTTAGTCCTGTTACCAATTTTGAACTGCATTTAGCCTACTTTATTCTTTGGCCCTATATCTGTTTCCTCCTCATCCTGCCCATTGCCCAGCCACTGCTAGATGAGTCTGCTGGTACATTGACCTAGACCACTACATTCCCCTTATACTCTACACAGCCAGAATCTGACCCTGCTGAAAGTAAGGTTCCCCTTCCCGCATGTTATACCACCTTACACAGGGTCAGAGAGGAAGGTGCAGATGAAAGTGCAGGTTCCTTCATCAGGTGGGGGGGCATACTCGTTGGCGACGTCACTGGCACAGGGCCCCTCAGAGTACGCAAAAGTGTCGCTGCTGGTGGGAGGCGCCCCCGCCATGCAAACACACCGCCGTACTTTGAGGGGCCCTGTGCCAGTGCCAATGCGAACGAGTGGGCCCCCCCTGCTTGCTCAGGATCACAGCACTTGCAACGTTGAAATACTTACCTTTCCCTGCAACACCGCCGTGACGTAGTCCACATTTCCTGGGCCCACGAAAAACTTGAGCCAGCCCTACTCCCCCCACAACTTTTGCCAAATGACCCCCAATTCCCTATGCCCAACTATTATTATAAAGTTAATTAAGATTGACAAGCTTCAGAAACAAGAATGGATGTTTTTGGCATTAAAATGGGCACTGTAGGTGTTTTCCTGGCCTCCACTCACTGCCGACTATGCTTCCCCATTGACTTGCATTGGGTTTCGTGTTTCGGTCGATCCCCGACTTTTAGCGATAATCGGCCGACTGCACTCGACTCGACTCTGGACAAAATCGGGTTTCACAAAACCCGACTCGATCTTAAAAAAATGAAAGTCGCTCAACTCTAGTTAGGGTTACTGTTGGGATTAGGGTAAGGGGTGTGTTTGGATTAGGGTTTCAGTTATAATTGGGGGGTTTCCACTGTTTAGGCACATCAGGGGCTCTCCAAACGGGACATGGCATCCGATCTGAATTCCAGCCAATTCTGCGTTGAAAAAGGAAAACAGTGCTCTTTCCCTTCAGAGCTCTCCCGTGTGCCCAAACAGGGGTTTACCCCAACATATGGGGTATCAGCGTACTCAAGACAAATTGGACATCATCTTTTGGGGTCCAATTTCTCCTGCTACCCTTGGGAAAATACAAAACTGGGGGCCAAAAAATAAGTTTTGTGGGAAAAAAAAGGATTTTTTATTTTCACGGCTCTGCGTTGTAAACTGTAGTGAAACACTTGGGGGTTCAAAGTTCTCACAACACATCTAGATAAGTTCCTTGGGGGGTCTAGTTTCCGATATGGGGTCACTTGTGGGGGGTTTGTACTGTTTGGGTACATCAGGGGCTCTGCAAATGCAACGTGACGCCTGCAGACCAATCCATTTAAGTCTGCATTCCAAATGGCGCTCCTTCCCTTCCGAGCTCTGTCATGCACCCAAACAGTGGTTCCCCCCCACATATGGGGTATCAGCGTACTCAGGATAAATTGAACAACAACTTTTGGGGTCCAATTTATTCTGATATCCTTGTGAAAATACAAAACTGGGGGCTAAAAAATCATTTTTGTGAAAAAAAAAAAGAATTTTTATTTTCACGGCTCTGCGTTATAAACTGTAGTGAAACACTTGGGGGTTCAAAGTTCTCACAACACATCTAGATAAGTTCCTTGGGGGGTCTACTTTCCAAAATGGTGTCACTTGTGGGGGGTTTTAATGTTTAGGCACATCAGGGGCTCTCCAAACGCAACATGGCATCCCATCTTAATTCCAGTCAATTTTGCATTGAAAAGTAAAATAGCGCTCCTTCCCTTCCGAGCTCTGCCCTGCGCCCAAACAATGGTTTACACCCACATATGGGGTATCAGCGTACTCAGGACACATTGCACAGCACAACAATTTTTGGGGTCCAATTTTTTCTCTTACCCTTGGAAAAATAAAAAATTGGGGGCGAAAAGATCATTTTTGTGAAAAAATATGATTTTTTTATTTTTACGGCTCTGCATTATAAACTTCTGTGAAGCACTTGTTGGGTCAAAGTGCTCACCACACATCTAGATAAGATCCTTAGGGGGTCTACTTTCCAAAATGGTGTCACTTGTGGGGGGTTTCAATGTTTAGGCACATCAGGGGCTCTCCAAATGCAACATGGCGTCCCATCTCAATTCCAGTCAATTTTGCATTGAAAAGTCAAATGGCGCTCCTTCCCTTCCGAGCTCTGCCCTGCGCCCAAACAATGGTTTACACCCACATATGGGGTATCAGCGTACTCAGGACAAATTGCACAACAATTTTTGGGGTCCAATTTCTTCTCTTACCCTTGGGAAAATAAAACATTGGGGGCGAAAAGATCATTTTTGTGAAAAAATATGATTTTTTATTTTTGCGGCTCTGCATTATAAACTTCTGTGAAGCACTTGTTGGGTCAAAGTGCTCACCACACATCTAGATAAGATCCTTAGGGGGTCTACTTTCCAAAATGGTGTCACTTGTGGGGGGTTTCAATGTTTAGGCACATCAGGGGCTCTCCAAATGCAACATGGCGTCCCATCTCAATTCCAGTCAATTTTGCATTGAAAAGTCAAATGGCGCTCCTTTCCTTCCGAGCTCTGCCATGCGCACAAACAGTGGTTTACCCCCACAAATCGGGTATCAGCGTACTCAGGACAAATTGTACAACAAATTTTGGGGTCTATTTTCTCCTGTTACCCTTGGTAAAATAAAACAAATTGGAGCTGAAATAAATTTTGTGTGAAAAAAAGTTAAATGTTTATTTTTATTTAAACATTCCAAAAATTCCTGTGAAACACCTGAAGGGTTAATAAACTTCTTGAATGTGGTTTTGAGTACCTTGAGGGGTGCAGTTTTTAGAATGGTGTCACACTTGGGTATTTTCTATCATATAGACCCCTCAAAATGACTTCAAATGAGATGTGGTCCCTAAAAAAAAATGGTGTTGTAAAAATGAGAAATTGCTGGTCAAATTTTAACCCTTATAACTCCGTCACAAAAAAAATTTTGGTTCCAAAATTGTGCTGATGTAAAGTAGACATGTGGGAAATGTTACTTATTAAGTATTTTGAGTGACATATGTCTGTGATTTAAGGGCATAAAAATTCAAAGTTGGAAAATTGCGAAATTTTCAAAATTTTCGCCAAATATTTGTTTTTTTCACAAATAAACGCAAGTTATATCGAAGAAATTTTACCACTATCATGAAGTACAATATGTCACGAGAAAACAATGTCAGAATCGCCAAGATCCGTTAAAGCATTCCAGAGTTATAACCTTATAAAGGGACAGTGGTCAGAATTGTAAAAATTGGCCCGGTCATTAACGTGCAAACCACCCTTGGGGGTGAAGGGGATAATATCTGATACGTCTGGAGACCATATATTAAATGGATTTTTAGCCCAGGGAGCTGGAAATGGAGCCTTGCTCTGTCCACTCCACGATTTGACCCGTTATTGCAGTATATCCGGGAACAGTGCACTCCTTCTCTGATCCGGTTTCCAAAAACCTATTGAATTGAAATCAGCGCAAGTTGTCTTTTAACCCTTTATGTGAATACTTTTCAGTGTCAGCGAAGCACATTTCAGATGCCAAATGTAGCATTTTGCTTGATTTCACTTGACCATTTGCAACATTTTGTGTGCCTTGCCTGGCCTTGCTTTCACCTATGTATGTCAAGCATTGTATTGCATTCAATATGCAATCAACCAATCAGTCAATCAATTTGTCTTTACTAGTTGCTGCAACAGATGTGTTGAGATGTAGGCGTCTATTAGGCCTTTCTTACAGTGTTGCAAATATACTGTACCATCTACAAAATTAGGCCCCGGCTGTCAGTACTGTTTAAATTGAAGTATCCAATGAGTAGTTCTGCCATACATACCGCATTTGTGACTGCATGAATTCTTTTGAAAAACATTGTCTCCCTCTTGTGGACCACCGACTTTTAAATGTGGTGTATTATATGTTGTTGAAAAAAAAGGAAAACTGGTGTCTGTGCTGATCTCGAATCTGCTTGTCTTGTCCATCTACACCTGTGTGAGTATTCTAATGCTTTTGACCAACCAGGTGCGCTGCCTGCAGTAGATAGAATCTTAGCACGGAACATTCATGTGCAGTCGCAATGGGGATGGAGGGTGTGGTCAAAGTAGGCGGAGTTATGCAGATTCAAAACGCGTTGTGCACAGCTTGAACACACACGCACACACAGCAGAACTGTCATTGAGAATGCATCCCACAGTTTCTGGAAATGTCTTCCCTGCGGCACTCTTTTTGCTCTGTCTCCACAATGGGTGTCAGTTTTAGGCCTAGGTGCATCAGAAGTGGCAAACCATTTCTGGTTATCACTTCCCAGCCTTTTGCATCCGTCGTCGTCTCCGCCGCCGCCGCTCAAGATGTAGTGTAGTATCTGTTCTTATCAGTTTAATATCTGATAAGTCTGGTGGCCATATATTAAATGGATTTTTAGCCCAGGGAGCTGGAAATTGAGCTTGCTCTGTCCACTCCACGCATTGACCCGTTATTGCAGTATCTCCGGGAATAGTGCACTCCTTCTCTGATCCAGTTTCCAAAAACAAATTGAATTGAAATCAGGTCAAGTTGTCTTTTAACCCTTTATGTGAATACTTTTCAGTGTCAGTGAAGCACATTTCTGATGCCAAATGTAGCATTTTGCTTGATTTCACTTGACCATTTGCAACATTTTGTGTGCCTTGCCTGGCCTTGCTTTCACCTATGTATGTCAAGCATTGTATTGCATTCAATATGCAATCAATCAATCAGCCAATCAATTTGTCTTTACTGGTTGCTACAACAGGTGTGTTGAGATGTAGGCCTGTATTAGGCTAGTTTCACATTTGCGTTTAAAAACTCAGCGTTTAAAACGCAAATGCAGGTGGTAAAAAAGCGCATGTAAACGCATGCAAACGCTGCGTTCTTTAGACGCATGTGTTTTCGCATGCGGTAAAAAAACGCTGCGTTTTGCTGCGTTTACATTCGTTTTTTCCTGCGTTTGCGTTTTTGAAACGCATGCTGAGAAGTGTTTGACAGCTGCCATTCATCAAAATCAACAAGAAAACCCACTATAAATAGAAATAGCTAGGGTTGGGGTTAGGGTTAGAGTTAGGGGTAGGGGTAGGGTTAGGGGTAGGGTTAGGGTCCCTAGGGTTAGGGGTAGGGTTAGGATCCCTAGGGTTAGGATCCCTAGGGTTAGGGGTAGGGTTAGGGGTAGGGGTAGGGGGAGGGTTTGGATCTCTAGGGTTAGGGGTAGGGTTAGGGTTATGGTTAGGGGTAGGGTTAGGGGTAAGGTTTAGATCCCTAGGGTTAGGGTTAGGGGTAGGGTTTGGATCCCTAGGGTTAGGGGTAGGGTTAGGGTTAGGGTTAGGGGTAGGGTTAGGGTTAGCATCCCTAGGGTTAGGGGTAGGGTTAGGGGTAAGGTTAGGTTTAGGGTTTGGATCCCTTTATCACCTTGATGGTGGGGGGTGGCTTATCAGTGTGTATTCTTGTTTTTTTCTATGGAAACGCATGCGTTTAAAAACGCAACCAAACGCATGTGCTTAAAAACGCATGCGTTTACATAGACAGCAATACGTTTTTTTGCCGCAAAAAAACGCATGCTTTTTTTGCGGCAAAAAAACGCCTCTAGAAATTACTGCATGTTGCATTTCTGCAACCAAACGCAAGCATAGAAACGACGCATGCGTCGTCAAACGCGGCAAAACGCATTAAAAAACGCATGCGTTTTTAATGTTAAATATAGGAAAAAAACCGCATGCGTTTTTTTGCGCTAAAACGCCGCGGCAAAAAGCGCAAATGTGAAACCAGCCTAATTTTTTCTTTTTTTTTACCCCTTCACAGTGAAGAGAATCAAAATCCATTGGCGTTCCATGAAGGACCGTTTCAACAAGGACATCTGAGAGGATATTCGGATATTGCTTGATTTCACTTGACCATTTGCAACATTTTGTGTGCCTTGCCTGGCCTTGCTTTCACCTATGTATGTCAAGCATTGTATTGCATTCAATATGCAATCAACCAATCAGTCAATCAATTTGTCTTTACTAGTTGCTGCAACAGGTGTGTTGAGATGTAGGCCTGTATTAGGCCTTTCTTACAGTGTGGCAAATATACTGTGCCATCTACAAAATTAGGCCCCTGCTGTCAGTACTTGGTGACGTTTCAATTGAAGTATCCAATGAGTAGTTCTGCCATACATACCGCATTTGTGACCGCATGAATTCTTTTGGAAAACATTGTCTCCCTCTTGTGGACCACCGACTTTTAAATGTGGTGTATTATATGTAGTTGAAAAAAAAGGAAAACTGGTGTCTGTGCTGATCTCGAATCTGCTTGTCTTGTCCATCTACACCTGTGTGAGTATTCTAATGCTTTTGACCAACCAGGTGCGCTGCCTGCAGTAGATAGAATCTTAGCACGGAACATTCATGTGCAGTCGCAATGGGGATGGAGGGTGTGGTCAAAGTAGGCGGAGTTATGCAGATTCAAAACGCGTTGTGCACAGCTTGAACACACACGGACACACAGCAGAACTGTCATTGAGAATGCATCCCACAGTTTCTGGAAATGTCTTCCCTGCGGCACTCTTTTTGCTCTGTCTCCACAATGGGTGTCAGTTTTAGGCCTAGGTGCGTCAGAAGTGGCAAACCATTTCTGGTTATCGCTTCTCGGCCTTTTACATCCGTCGTCGCCGCTCAAGATGTAGCGTAGTATCTGTTCTTATCAGTTTAATATCTGATACGTCCCCTATCTGATCCGGTTTTCAAAAACAGATTGAATTGAAATCAGCGCAAGTTGTCTTTTAACCCTTTATGTGAATACTTTTCAGTGTCAGCGAAGCACATTTCAGATGCCAAATGTAGCATTTTGCTTGATTTCACTTGACTATTTGCAACATTTTGTGTGCCTTGCCTGGCCTTGCTTTCACCTATGTATGTCAAGCATTGTATTGCATTCAATATGCAATCAATCAATCAGTCAATCAATTTGTCTTTACTGGTTGCAGCAACAGGTGTGTTGAGATGTAGGCCTGTATTAGGCCTTTCTTACAGTGTTGCAAATATACTGTGCCATCTACAAAATTAGGCCTCTGCTGTCAGCACTTGGTATTTAAACTGAAGTATCCAATGAGTAGTTCTGCCATACATACCGCATTTGTGACCGCATGAATTCTTTTGGAAAACATTGTCTCCCTCTTGTGGACCACCGACTTTTAAATGTGGTGTATTATATGTCTTTGAAAAAAAGGAAAACTGGTGTCTGTGCTGATCTCGAATCTGCGTGTCTTGTCCATCTACACCTGTGTGAGTATTCTAATGCTTTTGACCAACCAGGTGTGCTGCCTGCAGTAGATAGAATCTTAGCACGGAACATTCATGTGCAGTCACAATGGGGATGGAGGGTGTGGTCAAAGTAGGCAGAGTTATGCAGATTCAAAACGCGTTGTGCACAGCTTGAACACACACACAGCAGAACTGTCATTGAGAATGCATCCCACAGTTTCTGGAAATGTCTTCCCTGCGGCACTCTTTTTGCTCTGTCTCCACAATGGGTGTCAGTTTTAGGCCTAGGTGCATCAGAAGTGGCAAACCATTTCTGGTTATCACTTCCCAGCCTTTTGCATCCGTCGTCGTCTCCGCCGCCGCCGCTCAAGATGTAGTGTAGTATCTGTTCTTATCAGTTTAATATCTGATAAGTCTGGTGGCCATATATTAAATGGATTTTTAGCCCAGGGAGCTGGAAATTGAGCTTGCTCTGTCCACTCCACGCATTGACCCGTTATTGCAGTATCTCCGGGAATAGTGCACTCCTTCTCTGATCCGGTTTCCAAAAACAAATTGAATTGAAATCAGGTCAAGTTGTCTTTTAACCCTTTATGTGAATACTTTTCAGTGTCAGTGAAGCACATTTCTGATGCCAAATGTAGCATTTTGCTTGATTTCACTTGACCATTTGCAACATTTTGTGTGCCTTGCCTGGCCTTGCTTTCACCTATGTATGTCAAGCATTGTATTGCATTCAATATGCAATCAATCAATCAGCCAATCAATTTGTCTTTACTGGTTGCTACAACAGGTGTGTTGAGATGTAGGCCTGTATTAGGCTAGTTTCACATTTGCGTTTAAAAACTCAGCGTTTAAAACGCAAATGCAGGTGGTAAAAAAGCGCATGTAAATGCATGCAAACGCTGCGTTCTTTAGACGCATGTGTTTTCGCATGCGGTAAAAAAACGCTGCGTTTTGCTGCGTTTACATTCGTTTTTTCCTGCGTTTGCGTTTTTGAAACGCATGCTGAGAAGTGTTTGACAGCTGCCATTCATCAAAATCAACAAGAAAACCCACTATAAATAGAAATAGCTAGGGTTGGGGTTAGGGTTAGAGTTAGGGGTAGGGGTAGGGTTAGGGGTAGGGTTAGGGTCCCTAGGGTTAGGGGTAGGGTTAGGATCCCTAGGGTTAGGATCCCTAGGGTTAGGGGTAGGGTTAGGGGTAGGGGTAGGGGGAGGGTTTGGATCTCTAGGGTTAGGGGTAGGGTTAGGGTTATGGTTAGGGGTAGGGTTAGGGGTAAGGTTTAGATCCCTAGGGTTAGGGGTAGGGTTAGGGGTAGGGTTTGGATCCCTAGGGTTAGGGGTAGGGGTAGGGTTAGGGTTAGGGTTAGGGGTAGGGTTAGGGTTAGCATCCCTAGGGTTAGGGGTAGGGTTAGGGGTAAGGTTAGGTTTAGGGTTTGGATCCCTTTATCACCTTGATGGTGGGGGGTGGCTTATCAGTGTGTATTCTTGTTTTTTTCTATGGAAACGCATGCGTTTAAAAACGCAACCAAACGCATGTGCTTAAAAACGCATGCGTTTACATAGACAGCAATACGTTTTTTTGCCGCAAAAAAACGCATGCTTTTTTTGCGGCAAAAAAACGCCTCTAGAAATTACTGCATGTTGCATTTCTGCAACCAAACGCAAGCATAGAAACGACGCATGCGTCGTCAAACGCGGCAAAACGCATTAAAAAACGCATGCGTTTTTAATGTTAAATATAGGAAAAAAACCGCATGCGTTTTTTTGCGCTAAAACGCCGCGGCAAAAAACGCAAATGTGAAACCAGCCTAATTTTTTCTTTTTTTTTACCCCTTCACAGTGAAGAGAATCAAAATCCATTGGCGTTCCATGAAGGACCGTTTCAACAAGGACATCTGAGAGGATATTCGGATATTGCTTGATTTCACTTGACCATTTGCAACATTTTGTGTGCCTTGCCTGGCCTTGCTTTCACCTATGTATGTCAAGCATTGTATTGCATTCAATATGCAATCAACCAATCAGTCAATCAATTTGTCTTTACTAGTTGCTGCAACAGGTGTGTTGAGATGTAGGCCTGTATTAGGCCTTTCTTACAGTGTGGCAAATATACTGTGCCATCTACAAAATTAGGCCCCTGCTGTCAGTACTTGGTGACGTTTCAATTGAAGTATCCAATGAGTAGTTCTGCCATACATACCGCATTTGTGACCGCATGAATTCTTTTGGAAAACATTGTCTCCCTCTTGTGGACCACCGACTTTTAAATGTGGTGTATTATATGTAGTTGAAAAAAAAGGAAAACTGGTGTCTGTGCTGATCTCGAATCTGCTTGTCTTGTCCATCTACACCTGTGTGAGTATTCTAATGCTTTTGACCAACCAGGTGCGCTGCCTGCAGTAGATAGAATCTTAGCACGGAACATTCATGTGCAGTCGCAATGGGGATGGAGGGTGTGGTCAAAGTAGGCGGAGTTATGCAGATTCAAAACGCGTTGTGCACAGCTTGAACACACACGGACACACAGCAGAACTGTCATTGAGAATGCATCCCACAGTTTCTGGAAATGTCTTCCCTGCGGCACTCTTTTTGCTCTGTCTCCACAATGGGTGTCAGTTTTAGGCCTAGGTGCATCAGAAGTGGCAAACCATTTCTGGTTATCACTTCCCAGCCTTTTGCATCCGTCGTCGTCTCCGCCGCTCAAGATGTAGTGTAGTATCTGTTCTTATCAGTTTAATATCTGATACGTCTGGTGGCCATATATTAAATGGATTTTTAGCCCAGGGAGCTGGAAATTGAGCTTGCTCTGTCCACTCCACGCATTGACCCGTTATTGCAGTATCTCCGGGAATAGTGCACTCCTTCTCTGATCCGGTTTCCAAAAACAAATTGAATTGAAATCAGGTCAAGTTGTCTTTTAACCCTTTATGTGAATACTTTTCAGTGTCAGTGAAGCACATTTCTGATGCCAAATGTAGCATTTTGCTTGATTTCACTTGACCATTTGCAACATTTTGTGTGCCTTGCCTGGCCTTGCTTTCACCTATGTATGTCAAGCATTGTATTGCATTCAATATGCAATCAATCAATCAGCCAATCAATTTGTCTTTACTGGTTGCTACAACAGGTGTGTTGAGATGTAGGCCTGTATTAGGCTAGTTTCACATTTGCGTTTAAAAACTCAGTGTTTAAAACGCAAATGCAGGTGGTAAAAAAGCGCATGTAAACGCATGCAAACGCTGCGTTCTTTAGAAGCATGTGTTTTCGCATGCGGTAAAAAAACGCTGCGTTTTGCTGCGTTTACATTCGTTTTTTCCTGCGTTTGCGTTTTTGAAACGCATGCTGAGAAGTGTTTGACAGCTGCCATTCATCAAAATCAACAAGAAAACCCACTATAAATAGAAATAGCTAGGGTTGGGGTTAGGGTTAGGGTTAGGGGTAGGGGTAGGGTTAGGGGTAGGGTTAGGGTCCCTAGGGTTAGGGGTAGGGTTAGGATCCCTAGGGTTAGGATCCCTAGGGTTAGGGTTAGGGGTAGGGTTAGGGGTAGGGGTAGGGGGAGGGTTTGGATCTCTAGGGTTAGGGTTAGGGGTAGGGTTAGGGTTATGGTTAGGGGTATGGTTAGGGGTAGGGTTAGGGGTAAGGTTTAGATCCCTAGGGTTAGGGGTAGGGTTAGGGGTAGGGTTTGGATCCCTAGGGTTAGGGGTAGGGTTAGGGTTAGGGTTAGGGGTAGGGTTAGGGTTAGCATCCCTAGGGTTAGGGGTAGGGTTAGGGGTAGGGTTAGGTTTAGGGTTTGGATCCCTTTATCACCTTGATGGTGGGGGGTGGCTTATCAGTGTGTATTCTTGTTTTTTTCTATGGAAACGCATGCGCTTAAAAATGCATGCGTTTACATAGACAGCAATACGTTTTTTTGCCGCAAAAAAACGCATGCTTTTTTTGCGGCAAAAAAACGCCTCTAGAAATTACTGCATGTTGCATTTCTGCAACCAAACGCAAGCATAGAAACGACGCATGCGTCGTCAAACGCGGCAAAACGCATTAAAAAACGCATGCGTTTTTAATGTTAAATATAGGAAAAAAAACGCATGCGTTTTTTTGCGCTAAAACGCCGCGGCAAAAAACGCAAATGTGAAACCAGCCTAATTTTTTCTTTTTTTTTTACCCCTTCACAGTGAAGAGAATCAAAATCCATTGGCGTTCCATGAAGGACCGTTTCAACAAGGACATCTGAGAGGATATTCGGATATTGCTTGATTTCACTTGACCATTTGCAACATTTTGTGTGCCTTGCCTGGCCTTGCTTTCACCTATGTATGTCAAGCATTGTATTGCATTCAATATGCAATCAACCAATCAGTCAATCAATTTGTCTTTACTAGTTGCTGCAACAGGTGTGTTGAGATGTAGGCCTGTATTAGGCCTTTCTTACAGTGTGGCAAATATACTGTGCCATCTACAAAATTAGGCCCCTGCTGTCAGTACTTGGTGACGTTTCAATTGAAGTATCCAATGAGTAGTTCTGCCATACATACCGCATTTGTGACCGCATGAATTCTTTTGTAAAACATTGTCTCCCTCTTGTGGACCACCGACTTTTAAATGTGGTGTATTATATGTAGTTGAAAAAAAAGGAAAACTGGTGTCTGTGCTGATCTCGAATCTGCTTGTCTTGTCCATCTACACCTGTGTGAGTATTCTAATGCTTTTGACCAACCAGGTGCGCTGCCTGCAGTAGATAGAATCTTAGCACGGAACATTCATGTGCAGTCGCAATAGGGATGGAGGGTGTGGTCAAAGTAGGCGGAGTTATGCAGATTCAAAACGCGTTGTGCACAGCTTGAACAGACACGGACACACAGCAGAACTGTCATTGAGAATGCATCCCACAGTTTCTGGAAATGTCTTCCCTGCGGCACTCTTTTTGCTCTGTCTCCACAATGGGTGTCAGTTTTAGGCCTAGGTGCGTCAGAAGTGGCAAACCATTTCTGGTTATCGCTTCTCGGCCTTTTACATCCGTCGTCGCCGCTCAAGATGTAGCGTAGTATCTGTTCTTATCAGTTTAATATCTGATACGTCCCCTATCTGATCCGGTTTTAAAAAACAGATTGAATTGAAATCAGCGCAAGTTGTCTTTTAACCCTTTATGTGAATACTTTTCAGTGTCAGCGAAGCACATTTCAGATGCCAAATGTAGCATTTTGCTTGATTTCACTTGACCATTTGCAACATTTTGTGTGCCTTGCCTGGCCTTGCTTTCACCTATGTATGACAAGCATTGTATTGCATTCAATATGCAATCAATCAATCAATCAGTCAATCAATTTGTCTTTACTGGTTGCAGCAACAGGTGTGTTGAGATGTAGGCCTGTATTAGGCCTTTCTTACAGTGTTGCAAATATACTGTGCCATCTACAAAATTAGGCCTCTGCTGTCAGCACTTGGTATTTAAACTGAAGTATCCAATGAGTAGTTCTGCCATACATACCGCATTTGTGACCGCATGAATTCTTTTGGAAAACATTGTCTCCCTCTTGTGGACCACCGACTTTTAAATGTGGTGTATTATATGTCTTTGAAAAAAAGGAAAACTGGTGTCTGTGCTGATCTCGAATCTGCGTGTCTTGTCCATCTACACCTGTGTGAGTATTCTAATGCTTTTGACCAACCAGGTGTGCTGCCTGCAGTAGATAGAATCTTAGCACGGAACATTCATGTGCAGTAGGGTGACCACAAAAAATCGATGTTGGAATTTTGTCCGTCTGGACCCCACAAAATGATTCCCCTTTCCGGATATTGAGATAGCCAAAATTTGAGCTCGATCAAACGACGTTAACCCGTGCCGCTCGTCGCTCAAAGTTTGAAAAAATCCGAATTTTTGCCCAAAAAGCTGACATATGAAGCCATAACTCCAGAATGGTAAATAATAAAAACACGCTTAATATCTCAAAAGAAAGCTAATGTTGTTCTTCAAAATTTATATTTTATACATAATTGTTATTTTAAGTCAAACTGAGTTAAAACATCTTTTAGCCCCAAGAACGTGACCTGGTACCACTAGGAGCATACTTCGTATATTTTGTTATTAAGTGATACATTTTTTTTTTTTTTGGTATATTTTTGAGTTTAAAGTAAAAATATAATAAAAAAACAAGTAATACTGATAAGTCTAATGACTTTTTTTATTTTAAAATATAAAAATGAGGTATTTAATACATACAAAACAGACAGAAAAGATACAGACGTAGTACCTACATGAGTTGATAATTTTACATAGTTATCTAATCTATTCTAGAGGTTTTGTTAAAGTAGTTTTTGAAACGTCAGAATATAATGCTCGGCATTTGCTTACAACTTGCAGGACATATTGCTTTTGTTCTTCATTTTTTGTCAGAAGGTCGTTAAAGTCGGTTATTAATTTAACACCACGCTCAGCCATATCATTAACTACTTTTAATGTTTTGACAATTTTCAATCCTTCTTGGAAGTCATTATTTTGAGGCCAGGTGTTTGGATTTTGTCTTAGGAAATCCGTTTTTATATTAAATCGGTCAAAGAATGTAAATGTTTCTTTGGTAAGTAAATTTAACAATCCTCCATCAACGACCTCTTTTACTTTTTCTTTCTTAACTTTTGGATTTACAACCCTAGCGTGCTCTGATGGTTCATCTGTGCTACTGAGCAATTTATTAGCCATTAACAACTTTTCATCGTCTGTAATGTTGGGATCAAAAAACGATAATCCCACCAACTCTGCATTCAAATACCACAAATGGTTCGAAAATTTGGTCAGGGCTATTTCTGCAATGTCGTTGTCACATTCTTTATAGTCTAACAGACTATGCAAAATACCTAAATCTTGCTTTGGCGCAAGATGAGCTTTTGGAGCATTGAACCAAGCTTTACAATAAATTTTAACTAGGAAAACAGAAATGGCACGCACAGAACTTTCTTCTTCTTTAGACATCTTAAATTGACGACGAAAAATGAACATTTTTAAGCAGTAAATAGCCTTTGCCATCCACCTAGCGTGATGAATGGCTCCTGGAGTTCTAAAACCCACAACATTGCCGTCTAGTGATCCAACAAATACGAGAACCAACTGCAACAGCTCCTTGTAGTCATCTCTGGGGTGGCTCTCAGTTAATTGGGTCTCGAATTCAGCAGTAACATGTGCAATTACTTCTGTAGTTAGCTGCTTTTGTATTAGCTTGTCACTGATACCTGTGTCGTATTTTCCTTTGTCTATCTTGGGCCACGCAGTGAGGAATCTTTTGAAAATGTCTGCATGAGGTCCAGTGGTTGATCCCATTTTAGTGTCGAATACGCCTCTTAACACAATTTCCAAGATATGGTGACGGCAAGCTAGGTGTAGCAATTCTCTTCCTAACATTTGCTCCAATAGGACGAAATTGAAGAAATCAAGGCGCAAACGGAACTTGCAAAAGTGAACCGACAAATCCAAGAAGAAACTTTTGATATTGGTGAGTTTATTTTATTATTATTCTAAAAAGTAGATAAGCAAATAAGTAAATAGTTTCAATATAATTGAAAGAAAATTGTACATGAAAGCATCATTTGGCATCTTTATGATTGAGTTTATATTCTTAAAATAATACCTATTGATAATTAGAAGTAGGTAATTTAGTAC
Source organism: Ranitomeya variabilis (assembly GCF_051348905.1). NCBI lineage: Eukaryota > Metazoa > Chordata > Amphibia > Anura > Dendrobatidae > Ranitomeya > Ranitomeya variabilis. The sequence continues at coordinate 660,089,001 of NC_135233.1, forward strand.
CTATGTATTATTACTATTCTGCTAAAACGACAAGTTTTTATAGTCTTTTTTTTCTCTTTCTTTTGTTACTTCTTAGAGACGGATGATGAAGACAAGCTCGAAGAAGGAAAAGAAGAAGAAGATACTGAAGAGGACAACATCTACCAGGAACTTGAGAGCTTGGAGGAAAAGGACAACATCCCTGAAGAAGCTGCAGAAGATCCAGGACCATCTGAGAGCAAGAGGATGAAACTTTCATTTGCAAGGGGCGTTAAAGAGATTTTAAACATGAAATTATCCATTGTGTTAGATCGATGTAAGTTATCCGACAGAAATGCCACGAGAATTTTAATAGCTACTCTAGAAGCACTAAACCTTGACCCTCTTGAGTACAAAGTCTCGAAAACTTTATTACATTCTAGAAGGCAAACGTTCAGAGAACAATATACTAAAAACATGTTAGATAAAGTAAACATTCCTGAAAAAGAGCCCGTGGTTGTCCATTGGGACGGTAAACTTTTACCGGGTGTTTTAAAAAATGAGCAATGTGAGCGAATAGCTATTGCTATTTCATATGGCGAAAAGGAACAGCTGCTGGGAGTTCCTGTAACAGCAAGCAGCTCTGGAGAGGAGCAAGCCGTAGCCGTATATGAATGCCTACAGGAATGGGGTCTTCCCAACACCGTCAAGGCGATGTGCTTCGACACTGCAGCATCGAACACGGGAAGACTCAAAGGAGCATGCGTCCTATTGGAGCAAATGTTAGGAAGAGAATTGCTACACCTAGCTTGCCGTCACCATATCTTGGAAATTGTGTTAAGAGGCGTATTCGACACTAAAATGGGATCAACCACAGGACCTCATGCAGACATTTTCAAAAGATTCCTCACTGCGTGGCCCAAGATAGACAAAGGAAAATACGACACAGGTGTCAGTGACAAGCTAATACAAAAGCAGCTAACTACAGAAGTAATTGCAAATGTTACTGCTGAATTCGAGACCCAATTAACTGAGAGCCACCCCAGAGATGACTACAAGGAGCTGTTGCAGTTGGTTCTCGTATTTGTTGGATCACTAGACGGCAATGTTGTGGGTTTTAGAACTCCAGGAGCCATTCATCACGCTAGGTGGATGGCAAAGGCTATTTACTGCTTAAAAATGTTCATTTTACGTCGTCAATTTAAGATGTCTAAAGAAGAAGAAAGTTCTGTGCGTGCCATTTCTGTTTTCCTAGTTAAAATTTATTGTAAAGCTTGGTTCAATGCTCCAAAAGCTCATCTTGCGCCAAAGCAAGATTTAGGTATTTTGCATAGTCTGTTAGACTATAAAGAATGTGACAACGACATTGCAGAAATAGCCCTGACCAAATTTTCGAACCATTTGTGGTATTTGAATGCAGAGTTGGTGGGATTATCGTTTTTTGATCCCAACATTACAGACGATGAAAAGTTGTTAATGGCTAATAAATTGCTCAGTAGCACAGATGAACCATCAGAGCACGCTAGGGTTGTAAATCCAAAAGTTAAGAAAAAGTAAAAGAGGTCGTTGATGGAGGATTGTTAAATTTACTTACCAAAGAAACATTTACATTCTTTGACCGATTTAATATAAAAACGGATTTCCTAAGACAAAATCCAAACACCTGGCCTCAAAATAATGACTTCCAAGAAGGATTGAAAATTGTCAAAACATTAAAAGTAGTTAATGATATGGCTGAGCGTGGTGTTAAATTAATAACCGACTTTAACGACCTTCTGACAAAAAATGAAGAACAAAAGCAATATGTCCTGCAAGTTGTAAGCAAATGCCGAGCATTATATTCTGACGTTTCAAAAACTACTTTAACAAAACCTCTAGAATAGATTAGATAACTATGTAAAATTATCAACTCATGTAGGTACTACGTCTGTATCTTTTCTGTCTGTTTTGTATGTATTAAATACCTCATTTTTATATTTTAAAATAAAAAAAGTCATTAGACTTATCAGTATTACTTGTTTTTTTATTATATTTCTACTTTAAACTCAAAAATATACCAAAAAAAAAATAAATGTATCACTTAATAACAAAATATACGAAGTATGCTCCTAGTGGTACCAGGTCACGTTCTTGGGGCTAAAAGATGTTTTAACTCAGTTTGACTTAAAATAACAATTATGTATAAAATATAAATTTTGAAGAACAACATTAGCTTTCTTTTGAGATATTAAGCGTGTTTTTATTATTTACCATTCTGGAGTTATGGCTTCATATGTCAGCTTTTTGGGCAAAAATTCGGATTTTTTCAAACTTTGAGCGACGAGCGGCACGGGTTAACGTCGTTTGATCGAGCTCAAATTTTGGCTATGTCAATATCCGGAAAGGGGAATCATTTTGTGGGGTCCAGACGGACAAGATTCCCACATTTTTTCAAACCCATATAAGATCCGGTCACCCTAATGTGCAGTCGCAATGGGGATGAAGGGTGTGGTCAAAGTAGGCGGAGTTATGCAGATTCAAAACGCGTTGTGCACAGCTTGAACACACACGCACACACAGCAGAATTGTCATTGAGAATGCATCCCACAGTTTCTGGAAATGTCTTCCCTGCGGCACTCTTTTTGCTCTGTCTCCACAATGGGTGTCAGTTTTAGGCCTAGGTGCATCAGAAGTGGCAAACCATTTCTGGTTATCACTTCCCAGCCTTTTGCATCCTTCGTCGTCTCCGCCGCCGCCGCTCAAGATGTAGTGTAGTATCTGTTCTTATCAGTTTAATATCTGATACGTCTGGTGGCCATATATTAAATGGATTTTTAGCCCAGGGAGCTGGAAATTGAGCTTGCTCTGTCCACTCCACGCATTGACCCGTTATTGCAGTATCTCCGGGAATAGTGCACTCCTTCTCTGATCCGGTTTCCAAAAACAAATTGAATTGAAATCAGGTCAAGTTGTCTTTTAACCCTTTATGTGAATACTTTTCAGTGTCAGTGAAGCACATTTCTGATGCCAAATGTAGCATTTTGCTTGATTTCACTTGACCATTTGCAACATTTTGTGTGCCTTGCCTGGCCTTGCTTTCACCTATGTATGTCAAGCATTGTATTGCATTCAATATGCAATCAATCAATCAATCAGCCAATCAATTTGTCTTTACTGGTTGCTACAACAGGTGTGTTGAGATGTAGGCCTGTATTAGGCTAGTTTCACATTTGCGTTTAAAAACTCAGCGTTTAAAACGCAAATGCAGGTGGTAAAAAAGCGCATGTAAATGCATGCAAACGCTGCGTTCTTTAGACGCATGTGTTTTCGCATGCGGTAAAAAAACGCTGCGTTTTGCTGCGTTTACATTCGTTTTTTCCTGCGTTTGCGTTTTTGAAACGCATGCTGAGAAGTGTTTGACAGCTGCCATTCATCAAAATCAATAAGAAAACCCACTATAAATAGAAATAGCTAGGGTTGGGGTTAGGGTTAGGGTTAGGGGTAGGGGTAGGGTTAGGGGTAGGGTTAGGGTCCCTAGGGTTAGGGGTAGGGTTAGGATCCCTAGGGTTAGGATCCCTAGGGTTAGGGGTAGGGTTAGGGGTAGGGGTAGGGGGAGGGTTTGGATCTCTAGGGTTAGGGGTAGGGTTAGGGTTAGGGGTATGGTTAGGGGTAGGGTTAGGGGTAAGGTTTAGATCCCTAGGGTTAGGGGTAGGGTTAGGGGTAGGGTTTGGATCCCTAGGGTTAGGGGTAGGGTTAGGGTTAGGGTTAGGGGTAGGGTTAGGGTTAGCATCCCTAGGGTTAGGGGTAGGGTTAGGGGTAGGGTTAGGTTTAGGGTTTGGATCCCTTTATCACCTTGATGGTGGGGGGTGGCTTATCAGTGTGTATTCTTGTTTTTTTCTATGGAAACACATGCATTTAAAAACGCAACCAAACGCATGTGCTTAAAAACGCATGCGTTTACATAGACAGCAATACGTTTTTTTGCCGCAAAAAAACGCATGCTTTTTTTGCGGCAAAAAAACGCCTCTAGAAATTACTGCATGTTGCATTTCTGCAACCAAACGCAAGCATAGAAACGACGCATGCGTCGTCAAACGCGGCAAAACGCATTAAAAAACGCATGCGTTTTTAATGTTAAATATAGGAAAAAAAACGCATGCGGTTTTTTGCGCTAAAACGCCGCGGCAAAAAACGCAAATGTGAAACCAGCCTAATTTTTTCCTTTTTTTTACCCCTTCACAGTGAAGAGAATCAAAATCCGTTGGCGTTCCATGAAGGACCGTTTCAACAAGGACATCTGAGAGGATATTCGGATATTGCTTGATTTCACTTGACCATTTGCAACATTTTGTGTGCCTTGCCTGGCCTTGCTTTCACCTATGTATGTCAAGCATTGTATTGCATTCAATATGCAATCAACCAATCAGTCAATCAATTTGTCTTTACTAGTTGCTGCAACAGGTGTGTTGAGATGTAGGCCTGTATTAGGCCTTTCTTACAGTGTGGCAAATATACTGTGCCATCTACAAAATTAGGCCCCTGCTGTCAGTACTTGGTGACGTTTCAATTGAAGTATCCAATGAGTAGTTCTGCCATACATACCGCATTTGTGACCGCATGAATTCTTTTGTAAAACATTGTCTCCCTCTTGTGGACCACCGACTTTTAAATGTGGTGTATTATATGTAGTTGAAAAAAAAGGAAAACTGGTGTCTGTGCTGATCTTGAATCTGCGTGTCTTGTCCATCTACACCTGTGTGAGTATTCTAATGCTTTTGACCAACCAGGTGCGCTGCCTGCAGTAGATAGAATCTTAGCACGGAACATTCATGTGCAGTCGCAATGGGGATGGAGGGTGTGGTCAAAGTAGGCGGAGTTATGCAGATTCAAAACGCGTTGTGCACAGCTTGAACACACACGGACACACAGCAGAACTGTCATTGAGAATGCATCCAACAGTTTCTGGAAATGTCTTCCCTGCGGCACTCTTTTTGCTCTGTCTCCACAATGGGTGTCAGTTTTAGGCCTAGGTGCATCAGAAGTGGCAAACCATTTCTGGTTATCACTTCCCAGCCTTTTGCATCCGTCGTCGTCTCCGCCGCCGCCGCTCAAGATGTAGTGTAGTATCTGTTTTTATCAGTTTAATATCTGATACGTCTGGTGGCCATATATTAAATTGATTTTTAGCCCAGGGAGCTGGAAATTGAGCTTGCTCTGTCCACTCCACGCATTGACCCGTTATTGCAGTATCTCCGGAAATAGTGCACTCCTTCTCTGATCCGGTTTCCAAAAACAAATTGAATTGAAATCAGGTCAAGTTGTCTTTTAACCCTTTATGTGAATACTTTTCAGTGTCAGCGAAGCACATTTCTGATGCCAAATGTAGCATTTTGCTTGATTTCACTTGACCATTTGCAACATTTTGTGTGCCTTGCCTGGCCTTGCTTTCACCTATGTATGTCAAGCATTGTATTGCATTCAATATGCAATCAATCAGCCAATCAATTTGTCTTTACTGGTTGCTACAACAGGTGTGTTGAGATGTAGGCCTGTATTAGGCTAGTTTCACATTTGCGTTTAAAAACTCAGCGTTTAAAACGAAAATGCAGGTGGTAAAAAAAGCGCATGTAAACGCATGCAAACGCTGCGTTCTTTAGACGCATGTGTTTTCGCATGCAGTAAAAAAATGCGGCGTTTTGCTGCGTTTACATTCGTTTTTTCCTGCGTTTGCGTTTTTGAAACGCATGCTGAGAAGTGTGTGACAGCTGCCATTCATCAAAATCCACAAGAAAACCCACTATAAATAGAAATAGCTAGGGTTGGGGTTAGGGTTAGGGTTAGGGGTAGGGGTAGGGTTAGGGGTAGGGTTAGGGTCCCTAGGGTTAGGGGTAGGGTTAGGATCCGTAGGGTTAGGATCCCTAGGGTTAGGGGTAGGGTTAGGGGTAGGGGTAGGGTTAGGGGTAGGGGGAGGGTTTGGATCCCTAGGGTTAGGGGTAGGGTTAGGGTTATGGTTAGGGGTATGGTTAGGGGTAGGGTTAGGGGTAAGGTTTAGATCCCTAGGGTTAGGGTTAGGGGTAGGGTTTGGATCCCTAGGGTTAGGGGTAGGGTTAGGGTTAGGGTTAGGGGTAGGGTTAGGGTTAGCATCCCTAGGGTTAGGGGTAGGGTTAGGGGTAAGGTTAGGTTTAGGGTTTGGATCCCTTTATCACCTTGATGGTGGGGGGTGGCTTATCAGTGTGTATTCTTGTTTTTTTCTATGGAAACGCATGCGTTTAAAAACGCAACCAAACGCATGTGCTTAAAAACGCATGCGTTTACATAGACAGCAATACGTTTTTTTGCCGCAAAAAAACACATGCTTTTTTTGCGGCAAAAAAACGCCTCTAGAAATTACTGCATGTTGCATTTCTGCAACCAAACGCAAGCATAGAAACGACGCATGCGTCGTCAAACGCGGCAAAACGCATTAAAAAAACGCATGCGTTTTTAATTTTAAATATAGGAAAAAAAACGCATAAACGCATGCGTTCTTTTGCGCTAAAACGCCGCGGCAAAAAACGCAAATGTGAAACCAGCCTAATTTTTTCCTTTTTTTTACCCCTTCACAGTGAAGAGAATCAAAATCCGTTGGCGTTCCATGAAGGACCGTTTCAACAAGGACATCGGAGAGGATATTCGGGTTCAAAGCGGTGCTGCTCAAAGGTTAAGAAAATATAAATACCACCGCATCCTTGGTTTTCTAATCCCTGCACTTGCTCAGCGAATGTAAGTATCTTTTGTGGGGTTTTTTTGTTTTACTAATGTTTTGCTTTTATTTTTCACACAGAACCTGGTGCAGCACAGCACAACCTGGATCATCCTCTGTTGAAGCGGCCCCTCATTGACCAGCCAACAAACATACGCAGTCCCAAACATGAACCAGCGATAAAGCAACCTGGCAGGCTTCACAGGCTGGGGAACATGCAGCCAGTCCATCTGGTTTTCCCCTCTCCCAGCTCTCTTCTTCTGCTTTAGTTGGGTCTTCTCGTCAGCGGCAGAGGGCTTGGGAGAGGCCAGGCATGCCCGAGTTTATGCACTTAAGCTCGGTCTTCCAGGATGGGATTAGGGTGCTTGGTGATAGACTGAAGAGTAGCTTCACCCATGTGAACACACTTTTACAGGATGTCAACAAACGCCTAGACCGCCTGGAGGTCGACCTTGAGAGACCAGCGAGACATTTTTTTTCAGCAATAGAGCGGAACATGTCTGATAACCTTACTCCTCAACTCCAGCTGAACGTCATGCAGGCTTGCCAGGCTGCTTACAGCCATGCATTGCAGCAGCACTTCCAAAGCTGCAATCCTCAGGCCAGAGGATATTACCATCAGCCAAACATCTACTTGCAAACTCCCACAGCACCGAACTATCCTCCACCAAAACCGCCTCCAGTTTAGAGATCCACCATGCTGCCCATTCCAACAGCCATCAGTATCCACGACGCTGCCCATTCCACCACCCCTGCAGCCAGCAGTATCCACAACGCTGCCCGTTCCATCACCCCTGCAGCCAGCAGTATACACAACGCAGCCCATCCCAGCACCACGCCAGAACACTAATACAGAGAGGACACCACTCCCAGTCAGCCAAGAATACAAAGAACAAAGAGTATACCTCTTCCCACCAGGATGAAGACCCGGAGCCACAAAAACTTCCAAGATTGGACCCACCACCTTCACCTTCACCTACCAATGTGTCACTACCTTCCCTTGTGTCTGTGTCTGTCCCTTCCAGTTTGTCTACCATTCCCATGATTCCACTGTGTCATCTATCACCGATGTGTCCACTCCCATCCATGATCCAATCCTTCAATTTGTTGACCCTTCCCCTGTAACGCCTGCCTCATCAACTACCATCCAATCCTCACATCTCCACACCCTCTAGGTCCACGCCATCTAACCCTCAGATAGAGCCCGATCCTAAACCCAAGCACCCCTATCCTAAACCCATTTTTTTTAAAATTTTGGTAAATAAAATGTATATTTTTTTTTTGCACAATATCTGTGTTTTCTTTGTATCTTTGTGCGCCGCCACCACAAACACACACAGGTGTGTATTGTATTGTTGAGGGAACTTGTAAGTTTAACTGGAGGTATTTTATTATTTGAGTAAGCAAAAATTACAGGTACATAGTGAAATTAAAGGTAGATTTTAACATTAAAGGTACATTGTAAAATTACATGTACATTTGAACAGGTACATTTTAACATTACATTTACATTTTAACATTACATGGAAGTTTTAACATTACAGGGACATTTTAACATTACAGGGACATTTCAACATTAAAGGAAAATTTTTCTTGGCGGCTTAAACCATTTGGTCTTGCCATGCAACACATCCATTATCAGAAACAAAATAAGCAGCAAACTTATCCCTCATCTGAACAACTTCCACTGTAGTCCTTGGTAATAATAATATTAATAATAATATAATAATAGTAATCTTGGTAATCATGCAATGAAACAGGTTTTTCAGGTTCTACGTTTGGTCGCTCTTTTACCAGGTTGTAGTTGTGCAGAAGAACACAAGCTTTCACAACCTCATCAATAGTCTCAATTTTTAGATTAACGTTCTTTTCCTTCCTGCATTTGTGATAGAATGGCCCCCAGTCCTTGTAGACTCCCATCAGTGTGGAGGATGAAGGGCTGTGAGAAATCCGCATAGGCGAGTATTGGGGCTTCTGTCAAGGCCATCTTCAAAGCTCTGAAGACTTCTTCCTGGTCGCTTCCCTATTGAATAGCTCGATTCTTTGAACCAGAAGGCACTCCCTTTAGTAGCTCCAGCAGTAGGATAGCTATATGGGTGAAATTCTTTATGAACCCTCAGTAGCATCCGGATAGTCCCAAGAAGCCCTGAACATCTTTCATAGTTGTCGGGGTGGGCCAGTCTTGCACAGGCACTATCTTTTCACCCGCCAGCCTCATTCCTTCAGCGGATACGATGTGTCCCAGGAATTCAATTTGTTGGCGAAAGAGGTGGCATTTTTGGGGCTTCACTTTCATACCATGTGTCAGTATTCCAGGTTTTCTAAGTCACCTTGTGAATGATTTTGCCCTTTGTTAAGATGGAGTTTGCTGTTTTTGTCTGCCCTACTTCCTGTTTGTTTGTTTAAAAGCCGGGTCAGGTGTCAGCCTCTTTGCTGGAGTATTCTGATTCTGTTCTCCTTCAGCTCAGCTGTTGGTTCTGAGTGTGTCTCTACCTCTGGCTCTGGACATTTCCTGCATTTGTAAGCTACACTCTCTAGGTTATCATTAGTCTGCTGACTTGGAACTTAACCCTCGGTTCACTCCTTCTGGTAAGAACTGTGTTTTTGGAACTTTGTTTCGGGACTTGTTTCGGGACTGTGTGTTGCTACTTAATCCTTCATTTACTCCCCCCGGCGGGAGCTATTGGAAACAACACCAGTATAATACTTTAATGTGGACCTGTTTCTGAACTTACCCGTGTTTATGCCACATCTGGGATCAACTTGTGAACTAGTTTCTGGACTTACCCGTGTTCATGCCACACCTGGGATGAACTTGTAGACTTGTTCTGGACTTCCCTGTGTTTACTTCATACCTGGATTTGACTCTTTCTGTGCCGACAGTGTTTGGATCTGCACCACGTCACCTATCACACTCACCTTGCTGAGGACTTTGCCTTAAGAACTCCGCCGATTCGCTATATATATTTCAAGGACTCGTTTCATTTCAGGACACTGTGGGTTATCAGTATATTGTTTTGGGTGTTATTGCTGTTGTACAAATACACTATTTGCACTAAAGAAACCCGTCTCTGTCTGTTCATTGCCCCATGCTATCAGAATCCTTGAGTTCCTACAATAGCATTACACCATGATTCTGCAGCTGACTCAACACTTGTTCCAGCCGCTGAAGATGTTCCTCAAAATTGGGCGCATAGACAATGATGTCATCGAGGTAGATGAGTGTTGCTTCAAAATTAAAGTCCCCTAAGCATCTTTCCATCAACTGCTGAAACGTCCTGGGAGCATTAGTCAGGCCGGAAGGCATCCGATTAAACTCGAACAATCCCATGGGCAATATGAGTCATGTTCAACCATGGGCACCTGCCAGTACCTGCTGGCCAGATCCAGTGATGACAAGTACTTCGCCTTCCTCAAGGCAGACAGGGATTCCTCATTCCTGGGAAATGGGTAGAAGTCCAGCACCGTACAAGCATTTAGTCATCTGTAATCCACACAAAAGCACAGAGTTCCATCTTTTTTTCGGACTAGAACAATAGGAGCCCCCCACAGGCTCTGACTCTCACATATGACTCCGCTTTGCAGCATGTGGGCCAGCATTCCCTTCACCTCCTTACACATCTGAGGCGGTATCTGGCAATATCTCTCTCGAACTGGGGCAGCATTCCCTATAGGAATTTTGTGGGTGATGGCCATGGTGCACCCGATGTCATCTTCATGGCGAGTAAAGACCCCCTGGTACAGCTTCCACCTGTTGCACCTGTTGTGGTGAGAGTCCTGTCAATTTTAAACCCGCATCTGCTCCAAAATTCGATGACCCTCCTTCATGCTTCCAGGCGACTTCTCCAGTGTCATTGCAACAGCTACAGTCCATGGGTCTCCTTGCCTTACTGCCAACTGTACGGCCTCTGGTTGCATCAACTGTTCTAGCATTCCCAGTACCTGAGCCACTTCACTCTTGGGTGGGAGAGTAAGATTGTCTTCCCCCAGGTTGACGCACTGTACAACAACGTTACCGCCATTGGACGGTGGCCAATGTCCGAGCAACAATTAAGCCAGAGGGCATCTGCTCCAGTGATGTTGGCTCTGTCTGCACTTCTACTCCTTCAAGAGGCGTACAGGCGAGTATGGACAATGTGAGCACAGCCTGACCAGGTGGTAGAATGAGTTTAGCCAAGTTGAGACAAGTTAACAAAGGAAATTGTAATATAACACAACAGTCTTGGTATGAAACTTATCCTGACTCCTATGTTCCTCAGATGCATGTAGTCCAGTGGGGGTGGTAGTCCCTGCAACGGCTGGCACAGTGTCTTCAGGCATCACCCGCCCATACATGAACAAGCTTCTCGTGGCAACGGGCGGTCTCCGGTTTTGCCCGCTGAGCCCCTAGTCCATTAATCTGTGCAACAAAAGTGCTGGGAAGGGCTGCTACAAAGGTCTCTGTCCTCTGCGTGCTCCGCTGCCTGTGAAAGATGGGGAGAACACCACAGGATCCAGCACCTGGCACCCGCTTCTCAATGAGAGCACCGCGCGCTGCTTAGTGGAGCACCCAACGCTATGCGCTGTCACTAACTCTCGGGGGCCCTCACGATGTTAATATCAACATTGAGCTAAATTAATTTCAGCCTATTGGTTCGGCCCTCCACAACAGTAGCGGTTTCTCAGGTGGCTCCCTCCGGAAAATTAATAGTCCACCTCTGTGTTATGTGTTATATTATTATTTGAACTATTTACACTGTAGTTACATGGATTTTACTAATTGACTCCTTATGTTACGTATACTAATGTGATTGCTCTTATATAAAGCACTGTTGTTCACTGTTTTGCTGCATGACAGAAGTTCAGTTTATGAGCTGCAACCTTGCCATCTTACTTGTGGGTAAATAAATTACCAATTTTCTTCATCTGAAAGTCTTCTGAGTACTGCCTGCATTTTTCTTTTTCTCTAAAATACATAGATGCATTACTTTGCTGCCAATAATTTACCATGTAGGGATGATACATTTCTTACTGGAGCTGGAGTTTTCTCAATGGCAGCCTTATAAATTGAGTGCTTACTTTATGGACCTGTTACGATATAATGGAAACTGTGTTATAGCTGTTAAGCTGAGATGATGTTTTAAGTTCTTCTAAATTATCATGCCATTTTGTAAACTTATCTGTCTTCATTACTCAGTTGGCAGTGCCAGGACTGTTCACTGTTGGAGCCAAAGACAGAATATCTGAAAGAATGATTCTTGGCTTTAGTTTAAAGTATTTAGTGAGAAGTGTCTGTGCATGCATGGATGTAAACCATCATTTTCAACCAATTAATGGTCATCTGAAGTTGTTCTATGAAGTGAACACTAATAGTAGTCCAGATAACCATAACTCACCAGTTAGTGCAATACTGGTTAGCTAATGAAAAAATCTACAAAAGATCATACGTAAAGCCATTATGCTGAATGTGTTTATTATTATTATTATTTATTTGTATTTTAATTGTGCCTTGTGGAGCCGTTATTACCTATTTTTTAAAAACATTTTTGCTGTTTTTCACTTGCACTTCATCGCATGCATGTTTGTATCTTACACAGTAATAATTTTGAGCATCCTATAGATATGCTCTCAGAGAATAATGTGAGCAATGCTCTCTTGGTAAAGATCATAAAAGTTAACCCTAAAAAAGGCACTTATCTCTGAAACTCTATGGCAACAAAAAACAAAATGGCAAAGGCTGGAATAACATAGGAGCAAAAACTTTTGACTTGATGATATTTCCTCTTTAAGGGGCAGATAGATGGCTGTATTTCTCGTGTGAGGACTGTATTGTAATCCTCGGACTGACAGTTCTCTCTCCTGACCAGAGCATGACAGCTGCATAGAAATACATCACTGTTGTGAATTCCGTTCTCGGGCTCCCTCCTGTGGTCATGAGTGATACTGTGTGAGTTTGTTCTTGGGCTCCCTCTGGTGGCCTTTAGCGATATGGCTAGTCTTGGCTGGGCTCAGCTGCTTCATTTCCTGCTATGCTGGGCCTATTTAACTCACCTGGACCTTCATTTGTTGCCTGCTGTCGGTGTATTCAGTCCTGATTCTGAGCTCTCCTGAATATTCCTTGTGACCAGTCTCCTGCTGGAGAAGCTAAGTTTGCTTGTTCATTTTGCTCATTATTTCCTTGAAAACGTTTCTCAGTATATGATGAGTTCAGTCCAGCTTGCTTTTATGTGATTTTTCGCTTGTTGGTTAGTTCTGGGGGTGCAGAGTGCGCCCCTCACATCGTGAGTCGGTGTGGGGGTTCTTGTATTCTTTGCGTGGTTTATTTTTGATAGTTTTTGTACTGACCGCACAGATTCCTATCTATTTTCTGTCTATCTAGTGTTAGCGGGCCTCATTTGCTAAACCTGTTTCATTTCTACGTTTGTATTTTCCCCTTAACTCACCGTTATTATTTGTGGGGGGCTGTCTAAAACTTTGGGGTTATTTCTCTGAGGCAAGTGAGGTCTTTGCTTTCTCTCTAGGGGCAGTCAGTTTCTCAGGCTGTGAAGAGGCGTCTAGGTTTTTAGGTAATGCTCCACGGCTGCCTTTAGTGTGTGGATAGGATCAGGATTGCGGTCAGTATAGCTTCCACATTCCCAGAACTTGTCCTAACATTCTGGTTATATGTATCAGGTCAGTTTTGAGATCCTACCACCGGATCATAACAGTACAGCAGGCCACAAAGTGTTAATGCAGCAGAAGAGGGAGAAGAGAAATCCTGAAGTCATTTTTTTTTCTGCACTGTGTTTAGCTTCTCTCCTCCCCTTAATCTCTGGGTGGTTCTGAATTCAGTTGCAGATATGGACATTCAGAGTCTGTCTTCTAGTGTGGATCATCTCACTGCAAGGGTACAGGGCATTCAGGGTTATGTAGTCCGCAGTCCTATGTCAGAGCCTAAAATACCAATTCCTGAGCTGTTCTCCGGAGATAGATCTAGGTTTTTGAACTTTAAGAATAATTGTAAGTTATTCCTTTCTCTGAGACCTCGCTCCTCTGGTGACTCTGTTCAGAAAGTTAAAATTGTTATTTCTTTGTTACGTGGTGACCCTCAAGATTGGGCATTCTCTCTGGCGCCAGGAGATCCTGCATTGCTAAATGTAGATGCGTTTTTTCTGGCGCTTGGATTGCTTTATGAGGAACCAAATCTGGTAGACCAAGCAGAGAAGGTTTTGCTGGCTCTCTCTCAGGGTCAAGATGAAGCAGAGGTTTACTGTCAGAAGTTTAGGAAGTGGTCTGTGCTCACTCAATGGAATGAGTGTGCCCTGGCGGCGATTTTCAGAAAGGGTCTTTCTGAAGCCCTTAAAGATGTTATGGTGGGGTTCCCCACGCCTGCGGGTCTGAATGAGTCAATGTCTTTGGCCATTCAGATTGATTGGCGTTTGCGGGAGCGCAAACCTGTGCACCATCTGGCGGTATTTTCTGAGCAGAAACTTGAGCCTATGCAATGCGACAGTATTCTGACCAGAGTTGAACGGCAAACCCACAGACATCAGAATGGGTTGTGCTTTTACTGTGGTGATTCTGCTCATGTTATCTCAGAGTGTTCTAAGCGCACAAAAAGGTTCGCCAAGTCTGTCACCATTGGTACTGTACAACCTAAATTCATTTTGTCTGTTACCTTGATTTGCTCTCTGTCATCCTACTCAGTTATGGCTTTTGTGGATTCAGGTGCCGCCCTGAATTTGATGGATTTGTCATTTGCCAGGCGCTGTGGTTTTATCTTGGAGCCTTTACAATTCCCTATCCCACTAAAGGGAATTGATGCTACGCCATTGGCCAAGAATAAACCTCAGTACTGGACTCAAGTGACCATGTGCATGGCTCCTGCACATCAGGAGGTGATTCGCTTTCTTGTGCTACATAATTTGCATGATGTTGTCGTGTTGGGTCTGCCATGGCTGCAGGCTCATAATCCAGTCCTGGATCGGAAAGCAATGTCTGTGTTAAGTTAGGGTTGCCAGGGAATTCATGGCGATGCTCCTTTGGTGTCAATTGCTTCTTCTACCCCTTCTGAAGTCCCTGAATTTTTGTCGGACTACCAGGATGTATTTGATGAGCCCAAATCCAGTGCCCTACCTCCTCATAGGGATTGTGATTGTGCTATAAATCTGATTCCTGGTAGTAAGTTCCCCAAGGGACGACTTTTTAATTTATCTGTACCAGAACATGCCGCTATGCGGAGTTATATAAAGGAGTCCTTGGAGAAGGGGCATATTCGCCCGTCCTCGTCCCCTTTGGGTGCGGGGTTCTTTTTTGTGGCCAAGAAGGATGGTTCTCTGAGACCCTGTATAGATTATCGCCTTCTAAATAACATCACGGTCAAATTTCAGTACCCCTTGCCACTGTTGTCCGATCTGTTTGCCCGGATTAGGGGGGCCAGTTGGTTCACCAAGATAGATCTTCGAGGAGCGTATAATCTTGTGCGCATAAAGCAGGGCGATGAATGGAAAACAGCATTTAATACGCCCGAAGGCCATTTTGAGTACTTGGTGATGCCTTTTGGGCTTTCTAATGCCCCCTCTGTGTTTCAGTCCTTCATGCACGACATCTTCCGAGAGTATCTGGATAGATTTATGATTGTGTACCTGGATGATATTTTGGTCTTTTCTGATGATTGGGAGTCTCATGTGAAGCAGGTCAGGATGGTATTTCAGGTCCTGCGTACCAATGCCTTGTTTGTGAAGGGCTCTAAATGTCTCTTCGGAGTCCAGAAGGTTTCCTTTTTGGGCTTTATTTTTTCTCCTTCTACTATTGAGATGGATCCAGTCAAGGTCCAGGCTATTCATGACTGGACTCAACCTACATCTGTGAAGAGTCTTCAGAAGTTCTTGGGTTTTGCTAATTTTTACCGTCGCTTCATCACTAATTTTTCTAGTGTGGTTAAGCCTTTGACGGATTTGACCAAGAAGGGTTCTGATGTGACGAATTGGTCTCCTGCGGCCGTGGAGGCCTTTCAGGAGCTGAAACGTTGGTTTTCTTCGACTCCTGTCTTACGCCAGCCCGATGTCTCTCTTCCCTTTCAGGTCGAGGTTGATGCTTCTGAGATTGGAGCAGGGGCTGTCTTATCGCAGAGAAGCTCTGATGGCTCTGTGATGAGACCATGTGCTTTCTTTTCAAGAAAGTTTTCGCCTGCCGAGTGGAATTATGATGTTGGTAATCGTGAGTTGTTGGCAATGAAGTGGGCATTTGAGGAGTGGCGACATTGGCTTGAAGGAGCCAAGCATCGTGTGGTGGTCTTGACGGATCACAAGAATTTGACTTATCTCGAGTCTGCCAAACGGTTGAATCCGAGACAGGCTCGATGGTCGCTGTTTTTCTCTCGTTTCGATTTCGTGGTTTCATATCTTCCGGGTTCGAAAAACGTGAAGGCTGATGCCCTTTCTAGGAGTTTTGTACCTGACTCCCCGGAAGTTTCTGAACCGACTGGTGTCCTCAAAGAGGGGGTGATTTTGTCTGCCATCTCTCCTGATCTGCGACGGGTGTTGCAGGAGTTTCAGGCCAATAGACCTGACCGTTGTCCACCGGAGAGACTGTTTGTCCCGGACAGATGGACCAGTAGAGTTATTTCCGAGGTTCATTCTTCGGTGTTGGCGGGTCATCCTGGGATTTTTGGTACCAGGGATTTGGTGGCGAGGTCCTTTTGGTGGCCTTCCTTGTCGCGGGATGTGCGTTCCTTTGTGCAGTCCTGTGGGATTTGTGCTCGGGCCAAGCCTTGCTGTTCTCGTGCCAGTGGATTGCTTTTGCCTTTGCCTGTCCCGAAGAGGCCTTGGACGCATATTTCCATGGATTTTATTTCGGATCTTCCTGTCTCTCAGAGGATGTCTGTCATCTGGGTGGTTTGTGATTGTTTTTCTAAAATGGTCCATTTGGTGCCCTTGCCTAAGCTGCCTTCCTCCTCCGATTTGGTGCCACTGTTTTTTCAGAATGTGGTTCGTTTACATGGTATTCCGGAGAACATTGTGTCTGACAGAGGATCCCAGTTTGTGTCCAGATTTTGGCGGTCCTTTTGTGCTAAGATGGGCATTGAATTGTCTTTTTCGTCGGCCTTCCATCCTCAGACGAATGGCCAAACCGAACGAACTAATCAGACCTTGGAAACTTATTTGAGATGTTTTGTTTCTGCTGATCAGGATGATTGGGTGACTTTTTTGCCATTGGCTGAATTCGCCCTCAATAATCGGGCTAGTTCTGCTACTTTGGTTTCACCTTTCTTTTGCAATTCTGGTTTTCATCCTCATTTTTCCTCGGGTCAGGTTGAACCCTCTGACTGTCCTGGGGTGGATTCTGTGGTGGATAGGTTGCAGCAGATTTGGAACCATGTGGTGGACAATTTGACGTTGTCCCAAGAGAAGGCTCAGCGCTTTGCTAACCGCCGTCGCTGTGTGGGTCCCCGACTTCGTGTGGGGGATTTGGTATGGTTGTCTTCTCGTTATGTCCCGATGAAGGTTTCCTCTCCTAAGTTCAAGCCTCGTTTCATCGGTCCTTATAAGATTTTGGAAATCCTCAACCATGTGTCATTTCGTTTGGACCTCCCAACATCGTTTGCCATTCATAATGTGTTCCATAGGTCATTGTTGCGGAGGTATGTGGTGCCTGTGATCCCTTCTGTTGATCCTCCTGCTCCTGTCTTGGTCGAGGGGGAGTTGGAGTATGTGGTGGAGAAGATCTTGGATTCTCGTATTTCGAGACGGAAGCTGCAGTACTTAGATAAATGGAAGGGCTATGGTCAGGAGGATAATTCCTGGGTTGTCGCCTCCGATGTCCATGCGGCGGATTTGGTTCGTGCCTTTCATTCGGCTCGTCCTGATCGGCCTGGGAGCTCTGGTGAGGGTTCGGTGACCCCTCCTCAAGGGGGGGGTACTGTTGTGAATTCCGTTCTCGGGCTCCCTCCTGTGGTACTGTGTGAGTTTGTTCTTGGGCTCCCTCTGGTGGCCTTTAGCGATATGGCTGGTCTTGGCTGGGCTAAGCTGCTTCATTTCCTGCTATGCTGGGCCTACTTAACTCACCTGGACCTTCATTTGTTGCCTGCTGTCGGTGTATTCAGTCCTGATTCTGAGCTCTCCTGAATATTACTTGTGACCAGTCTCCTGCTGGAGAAGCTAAGTTTGCTTGTTCATTTTGCTCATTATTTCCTTGAAAACGTTTCTCAGTATATGATGAGTTCAGTCCAGCTTGCTTTTATGTTATTTTTCGCTTGCTGGTTAGTTCTGGGGGTGCAGAGTGCGCCCCTCACATCGTGAGTCGGTGTGGGGGTTCTTGTATTCTCTGCGTGGTTTATTTTTGATAGTTTTTGTACTGACCGCACAGATTCCTATCTATTTTCTGTCTATCTAGTGTTAGCGGGCCTCATTTGCTAAACCTGTTTCATTTCTACGTTTGTATTTTCCCCTTAACTCACCGTTATTATTTGTGGGGGGCTGTCTAAAACTTTGGGGTTATTTCTCTGAGGCAAGTGAGGTCTTTGCTTTCTCTCTAGGGGCAGTCAGTTTCTCAGGCTGTGAAGAGGCATCTAGGTTTTTAGGTAACGCTCCACGGCTGCCTTTAGTGTGTGTGGATAGGATCAGGATTGCGGTCAGTATAGCTTCCACATTCCTAGAACTTGTCCTAACATTCTGGTTATATGTACAGGTCCTTCTCAAAAAATTAGCATATAGTGTTAAATTTCATTATTTACCATAATGTAATGATTACAATTAAACTTTCATATACTATAGATTCATTATCCACCAACTGAAATTTGTCAGGTCTTTTATTGTTTTAATACTGATGATTTTGGCATACAACTCCTGATAACCCAAAAAACCTGTCTCAATAAATTAGCATATTTCACCCGACCAATCAAATAAAAGTGTTTTTTAATACCAAACAAAAAAACCATCAAATAATAATGTTCAGTTATGCACTCAATACTTGGTCGGGAATCCTTTGGCAGAAATGACTGCTTCAATGCGGCGTGGCATGGAGGCAATCAGCCTGTGACACTGCTGAGATGTTATGGAGGCCCAGGATGCTTCAATAGCGGCCTTAAGCTCATCCAGAGTGTTGGGTCTTGCATCTCTCAACTTTCTCTTCACAATATCCCACAGATTCTCTATGGGGTTCAGGTCAGGAGAGTTGGCAGGCCAATTGAGCACAGTAATACCATGGTCAGTAAACCATTTACCAGTGGTTTTGGCACTGTGAGCAGGTGCCAGGTCGTGCTGAAAAATGAAATCTTCATCTCCATAAAGCATTTCAGCCGATGGAAGCATGAAGTGCTCCAAAATCTCCTGATAGCTAGCTGCATTGACCCTGCCCTTGATGAAACACAGTGGACCAACACCAGCAGCTGACATGGCACCCCACACCATCACTGACTGTGGGTACTTGACACTGGACTTCAGGCATTTTGGCATTTCCTTCTCCCCAGTCTTCCTCCAGACTCTGGCACCTTGATTTCCGAATGACATGCAAAATTTGCTTTCATCAGAAAAAAGTACTTGGGACCACTTAGCAACAGTCCAGTGCTGCTTCTCTGTAGCCCAGGTCAGGCGCTTCTGCCGCTGTTTATGGTTCAAAAGTGGCTTTACCTGGGGAATGCGGCACCTGTAGCCCATTTCCTGCACACGCCTGTGCACGGTGGCTCTGGATGTTTCCACACCAGACTCAGTCCACTGCTTCCTCAGGTTCCGGTCACCTCTTCTCGTTGTACAGCGTTTTCTGCCACATTGTTTCCTTCCAACAGACTTACCATTGAGGTGCCTTGATACAGCACTCTGGGAACAGCCTATTTGTTGAGAAATGTCTTTCTGGGTCTTACCCTCTTGCTTGAGGGTGTCAATGATGGCCTTCTTGACATCTGTCAGGTCGCTAGTCTTACCCATGATGGGGGTTTTGAGTAATGACCCAGGCAGGGAGTTTTTAAAAGCCTCAGGTATCTTTTGCATGCGTTTAGAGTTAATTAGTTGATTCAGAAGATTAGGGTAATAGGTCATTTAGAGAACCTTTTCTTGATATGCTAATTTATTGAGACAGGTTTTTTGGGTTATCAGGAGTTGTATGCCAAAATCATCAGTATTAAAACAATAAAAGACCTGACAAATTTCAGTTGGTGGATAATGAATCTATAGTATATGAAAGTTTAATTGTAATCATTACATTATGGTAAATAATGAAATTTAACACTATATGCTAATTTTTTGAGAAGGACCTGTATCAGGTCAGTTTTGAGATCCTACCACCGGATCATAACACATCACGGTGTCATGCTCAGGTCAAGAAAGATGCCGGTTCTCGCATGAGTTATATGGCTGTCTATCTGCGCCCTTAACCTCAGTTTACTTGACTAACTAAGGTACCACACAATGTGTGTGTACAGATTCCTGAGATGCCAGTCTGGTACTTATTATAGATGCATAAATATAAATAAATGATGCATCCAAAAGTATTCAATGGTTATTGTTTTTTATTTTGTATATGTTGTGACACGTCAGCTCACTCAGCTGCTCCCCCAAGGTAGACACAGGAACAGTCTCTGGGTGGTTTATTGCTCCCTTCAGAGCTTGCATCTGGAGACTTCCTTCCTCCAAACACACAGAGGAGCAAAAAACACAGTCGCTGGACATTTAGCTTTGCCAACAACAACCTTGAGGTGGAGATATGGTGAGTAGACATCACGCCCGCCCATCTCTCACCTACTCACCAAAACCCAGACCCTTGTAATGCCTCGTTTAACCCCTTCAGCACATAACATGATGGAGAGAAACGTATGGGTTTCAGATCACAGAAGAAAGCAATCTTCGTGATACATATCTCCCCTCACATACAGCGCCAGTGATCCTGTCACATATCTCCCCCTCTGCCCAAATCTGGGGGTTTGGCACATTCAGACACCAAACAGGGAATCTGGGAGAGAGCATCTGTGTTACCATGTAAATTCCCGGGTCTATGCACTATGTGGAAACTGAAATCTTGGAGACCTAAGAACCACGTAGTCACCCAGGCATTCTTACCCTATTTTTCCCTCAAACATCCCAGAGGGGCATGGCCTGACACTAGTGCAGCGCCTCAGAGTCCTGGTTGCTGCAGTAATATTATTCTTGCACCAGGGGGAGTGATATCACATCTAAAGGTAATAAAGGAGTTCATCCTTCCAGGTATCACCAAACATACACCACACTTCACACTCCAATCCACCAGGGGGAGCTATGCTCCTATCTAGTAGGGCACTCCTCACAGAAGGGTAAAACTGGTGGTTTGGATAGAAAGTGAAAGAGACGCTGGCTGGGCTTTGCCCAGACAACACCTGTCAGGCAGACAGGCGGAAAGGAGGAACATCGCAGCTGCAGACAGAGGGCCCCTGACAGGGGTGGGATCCTGTCAGAGGCCTAGTGGGATAGAAAGCTACGGAGCTGCGCCTGCCCCACGTGTGGCAGCATCCTAAGAAAGGACACGAAGAGAAGTGTATTGTAGAGAGTGAGAAACGAAGTCACAGCACAAGGAGAACACACCGGGAGGAGTTCTGCCCTGTAAAGGCTGCCTCCTTCTGAGGCGCGTAGCTGGTGGCCGGAACACCGAGGGAGTAATTGACTCTACGCTTTACTTCAGAGACTGGCAGGACAGTCAATTCCAAGTTGGCTGCCTGACCTAAATACCTATGAAGACACAGTGGCAAATTGTGGGGGTCGGGGCGTCTCTAGGGTCCCTAAAAACAAGCCTCAGGCCATCAGTCAAACGGGTTTGTCCTATCCATAACATCTGGGGGACAGAGAGGAAGAAATAACATCTAGAACATCCACGAAAGTTGTGAGGACCTTACCGAGTTGCTCAGCAGGGAGGTACTACAACACACAGGCACTAGTAGGAAGGCTACTGATTTCCTCCTGGATAAGGGAACTCTGGATTTGCCTTCGGACCAGCCGGACTCTGCCTGCCCTGTGGTCCTCACCCTGGACTGTGGATGCTGAAGCTTCCAGTAAAAGGTAAAAAGACTGCAACCTTGTGTCCTCGTTATTCACCGCGCCTTACATCATCCACCATCACCACCTACACCTCTGGGAAGCCCTGGGGACACACTTCACCTGTGGGAAGGTATACCATCTAGCTGCAATAACATCGCCCCAGCGGACCCCTAAGCAGCGTCGGTCATCCTGACTGAATACCACAGGTGGCATCATGAACCTTATACAAACTACACCTTTAATTGGATGCCCCTCAAAGGGCCACGGACCAGGTCAGGCCACCGTGACATCCCCCGAACCGAAGGACCCGGTACCGAGTACCCCATTGCCCTTGCATGGGGGCGAGGCACCATTTTTGGAGTCACGAACAGGATCTGCTTAAGCCTGAAAATCGGGTCTTGTGTGCCTAAGAACTGTGCCAGAACTGTATTTGAACTGTAATTTGCTTAACCCCTTCCCGACCTTTGACGCCACGTAGGCGTCATGAAAGTCGGTGCCAATCCGACCTGTGACGCCTATGTGGCGTCATGGAAAGATCGCGTCCCTGCAGATCGGGTGAAAGGGTTAACTCCATTTTCACCCGATCTGCAGAGACAGGGGGAGTGGTACTTCAGCCCAGGGGGGTGGCTTCACCCCCCCGTGGCTACGATCGCTCTGATTGGCTGTTGAAAGTGAAACAGCCAATCAGAGCGATTTGTAATATTTCACCTATGAAAATGGTGAAATATTACAATCCAGCCATGGCCGATGCTGCAATAGCATCTGCCATGGCTGGAGACCCCGATCTGCCCCCCCCCCCCACCACCGATCGCCCCCCAGTCGTCCTTTCTGCCCCGATCTCCTGTCCGCTCCCCTCCTCCATCCTGTCCGCTCCCCCGGTCCTCTTGTCCGCTCCCCCGGTCCTCCGATCCCCCCCCCCCCGTGTTCCGATCCCACCCCCCCATACTTACCTAGCTTCAATGTCCCTCCCGGTGTCCGGCTGTCTTCTCCATGGGCGCCGCCATCTTGGAAAATGGCGGGCGCATGCGCAGGGCAGCCGGCAGATTCATTACAAGCACATTTTGATCGCTGTGGTAGGTTCTATCGCAGCGATCAAAATAAAAAAATAATAAATAAACCCCCCACCCTTTATCACTCCCATAGGTAGGGACAATAATAAAATGAAGGAAATATTTTTTTTTCTTTTTCCACTAGAGTTAGGGTTAGAACTAGGGTTAGAACTAGGGGTAGGGTTAGGGTTAGGGGTAGGGTTATGGCATGTGCACACAGTGCGGATTTGGCTGCGGATCCGCAGCGGATCCGCAGCGGATGGGCAGCGAATCCGCAGCGGATCCGCCGCGGATCGGCAGCGGATCCCCAGCGGATCGGCCGCGGATCCGCAGCGGATTGGCCGCTGCGAATTCGAAGCAGTTTTCCATCAGGTTTACAGTACCATGTACACCTATGGAAAACCAAATCCGCTGTGCCCATGGTGCGGAAAATTCCGTGCAGAAACGCTGCGTTGTATTTTCCGCAGCATGTCAATTCTTTGTGCGGATTCCGCAGCGTTTTACACCTGTTCCTCAATAGGAATCCGCAGGTGAAATCCGCACAAAAAAACACTGGAAATCTGCTGTAAATCCGCAGGTAAAACGCAGTGCCATTTACCTGCAGATTTTTCAAAAATCGTGCGGAAAAATCTCACACGAATCCGCAACGTGGGCACATAGCCTTAGGGTTAGGGTTGGAATTAGAGTTAGGGTTGGAATTAGGGCTAGGGTTTGAAATAGGGTTAAGATTAGGCTTGTGGTTAGGGTTACGGATAGGGTTAGGGGTGTGTTGGGGTTACAGTTGTGGTTAGGGTTGGGATTAGGGTTACGGTTGGGATTAGGGTTAGGATTAGGGTTAGGGTTGGAATTAGGGTTACGGGTGTGTTGCGGTTAGGGTTGTGGTTAGGGGTGTGTTGGGGTTAGGGTTGTGATTAGGGTTATGGCTACAGTTGGGATTAGGATTAGGGGTGTGTTGGGGTTAGTGTTGAAGTTAGGCACATCAGGGGTCTCCAAACGCAACATGGCGCCACCATTGATTCCAGCCAATCTTGCGTTCAAAAAGTCAAATGGTGCTCCCTCCCTTCCAAGCCCCGACGTGCGCCCAAACAGTGGTTTACCCCCACATTTGGGGTACCAGCGTACTCAGGACAAACTGGGCAACAACTGTTGGGGTCCAATTTCTCCATCTACACTTGCAAAAATAAAAAATTACTTGCTAAAACATAATTTTTGAGGAAAGAACAATTATTTTTTATATTCACGGCTCTGCGTTATAAACTTCTGTGAAGCACTTGGGGGTTGAAAGTGCTCACCACACATCTAGATAAGTTCCTTGGGGGGTCTAGTTTCCAAAATAGGGTCACTTGTGGGGTGTTTCTACTGTTTAGGCACATCAGGGGCTCTGCAAATGCAATGTGACGCCCGCAGACCATTCCATCAAAGTCTGCATTTCAAATGTCACTACTTCCCTTCCGAGCCCTGACGTGTGCCCAAACAGTGGTTTACCCCCACATATGGGGTATCAGCGTACTCACAACAAACTGGGCAACAAATATTGGGGTCTAAATTCTCCTGTTACCCTTGTGAAAATAAAAAATTGCTTGCTAAAACATCTTTTTTGAGGAAAGAAAAATGATTTTTTATTTTCACGGCTCTGCGTTGTAAACTTCTGTGAAGCACTTGGGGGTTGAACGTGCTCACCACACATCTAGATAAGTTCCTTGGGGGGTCTAGTTTCCAAAATGGGGTAACTTGTGGGGTGTTTCTACTGTTTAGGCACATCAGGGGCTCTGCAAATGTAACATGATGCCCGCAGACCATTCCATCAAAGTCTGCATTCCAAAACCTCACTACTTCCCTTCCGAGCCCCGGCATGTGCCCAAACAGTGGTTTACCCCCACATATGGGGTATCAGCGTACTCAGGAGAAACTGGACAACAACCTTTGGGGTCCAATTTCTCCTGTTACTCTTGCAAAAATAAAAAATTCTGGGCTAAAAAAATATTTTTGAGGAAAGGAAACACATTTATTATTTTCACGGCTCTGCGTTATAAACTTCTGTGAAGCACTTGGGGGTTCAAAGTGCTCACCACACATCTAGATAAGTTCCTTTGGGGGTCTAGTTTCCAAAATGGAGTCACTTGTGGGGAGTTCCTACTGTTTAGGCACATCAGGGGCTCTGCAAACGCAACCTGATGCCCGCAGAGCATTCCATCAAAGTCTGCATTTCAAAACGTCACTACTTCCCTTCCGAACCCCGACGTGTGCCAAAACAGTGGTTTACCCCCACATATGGGGTATCAGCGTACTCAGGAGAAACTGGACAACAACTTTTGGGGTCCAATTTCTCCTGTTACTCTTGCAAAAATAAAAAATTCTGGGCTAAAAAAATATTTTTGAGGAAAGGAAACACATTTATTATTTTAACGGCTCTGCGTTATAAACTTCTGTGAAGCACTTGGGGGTTCAAAGTGCTCACCACACATCTAGATAAGTTCCCTTGGGGGTCTAGTTTCCAAAATGGAGTCACTTGTGGGGAGTTCCTACTGTTTAGGAACATCAGGGGCTCTGCAAACGCAACCTGACGCCCGCAGAGCATTCCGTCAAAGTCTGCATTTCAAAACGTCACTACTTCCCTTCCGAACCCCAACGTGTGCCAAAACAGTGGTTTACCCCCACATATGGGGTATCAACGTACTCAGGAGAAACTGGACAACAACTTTTGGGGTCCAATTTCTACTGTTACCCTTGGGAAAATAAAAAATTCTGGGCTAAAAAATCATTTTTGAGAAAAGAAAAATTATTTTTTATTTTCATGGCTCTGCGTTATAAACTTCTGTGAAGCACTTGGGGGTTCAAAGTGTTCACCACACATCTAGATTAGTTCCTTGGGAGGTCTAGTTTCCAAAATGGGGTCACTTGTGCGGGAGCTCCAATGTTTAGGCACACAGGGGCTCTCCAAACGCGACATGGTGTCCGCTAATGATTGGAGCTAATTTTCCATTCCAAAAGCCAAATGGCGTGCCTTCCCTTCCGAGCCCTGCCGTGCGCCCAAACAGTGGTTTACCCCCACATATTGGGTATCATCGTACTCAGGACAAACTGGACAACAACATTTGCAGTCCAATTTCTCCTATTACCCTTGGGAAAATAAAAAATTCTGGGCTAAAAATCATTTTTGAGGAAAGAAAAATTATTTTTTTATTTTCACGGCTCTGCGTTATAAACTTCTGTGAAGCACCTGGGGGTTATAAGTGCTCACTATGCATCTAGATAAGTTCCTTGGGGGGTCTAGTTTCCAAAATGGGGTCACTTGTAGGGGAGCTCCAATGTTTAGGCACACAGGGGCTCTCCAAACGCGACATGGTGTCCGCTAACGATTGGAGCTAATTTTCCATTCAAAAAGTCAAATGGCACGCCTCCCCTTCCGAGCCTTGCCGTGCACCCAAACAGTGGTTTACCCCCACACATGAGGTATCGGCGTACTCAGGAGAAATTGCCCAACAAATTTTAGGATCCATTTTATCCTGTTGCCCATGTGAAAATGAAAGAATTGAGGCTAAAAGAAATTTTGTGTGAAAAAAAAGTACTTTTTCATTTTTGCGGATCAATTTGTGAAGCACCTGGGGGTTTAAAGTGCTCACTATGCCTCTAGATGAGTTCCTTGGGGGGTCTAGTTTCCAAAATGGGGTCACTTGTGGAGGAGCTCCAATGTTTAGGCACACAGGGGCTTTCCAAACGCGACATGGTGTCCGCTAACGATGGAG
This sequence comes from Ranitomeya variabilis, assembly GCF_051348905.1. Taxonomy (NCBI): domain Eukaryota; kingdom Metazoa; phylum Chordata; class Amphibia; order Anura; family Dendrobatidae; genus Ranitomeya; species Ranitomeya variabilis. Next base: position 660,115,432 of record NC_135233.1, read on the forward strand.
ATAATTTTTCATTCAAAAAGTCAAATGGCGCTCCTTCCCTTCCGAGCCTTACCATGTGCCCAAACAGTGGTTTACCCCCACATGTGAGGTATTGGTGTACTCAGGAGAAATTGCCCAACAAAATTTAGGATCCATTTTATCCTGTTGCCCATGTGAAAATGAAAAAATTGAGGCTAAAATAATTTTTTTGTGAAAAAAAAGGACTTTTTCATTTTTACGGATCAATTTGTGAAGCACCTGGGGGTTTAAAGTGCTCACTATGCATCTAGATAAGTTCCTTGGGGAGTCTAGTTTCTAAAATAGGGTCACTTGTGGGGGAGCTCCAATGTTTAGGCACACGGGGGCTCTCCAAACGCGACATGGTGTCCGCTAACGATGGAGATAATTTTCCATTCAAAAAGTCAAATGGCGCTCCTTCCCTTCCGAGCCCTGCCGTGCGCCCAAACAGTGGTTTACCCCCACATATGAGGTATCAGCGTACTCAGGACAAATTGGACAACAACGTCCGTGGTCCAGTTTCTCCTTTTACCCTTGGGAAAATAAAAAAATTGTTGCTAAAAGATCATTTTTGTGACTAAAAAGTTAAATGTTCATTTTTTACTTCCATGTTGCTTCTGCTGCTGTGAAACACCTGAAGAGTTAATAAACTTCTTGAATGTGGTTTTGAGCACCTTGAGGGGTGCAGTTTTTATAATAGTGTCACTTTTGGGTATTTTCAGCCATATAGAACCCTCAAAATGACTTCAAATGTGAGGTGGTCCCTAAAAAAAATGGTTTTGTAAATTTTGTTGTAAAAATGAGAAATCACTGGTCAAATTTTAACCCTTATAACTTCCTAGCAAAAAAAAAAATTGTTTCCAAAATTGTGCTGATGTAAAGTAGACATGTGGGAAACGTTATTTATTAACTATTTTGTGTCACATAACTCTCTGGTTTAACAGAATAAAAATTCAAAATGTGAAAATTGCGAAATTTTCAAAATTTTCGCCAAATTTCCGTTTTTTTCACAAATAAACTCAGAAATTATCGACCTAAATTTACCACTAACATGAAGCCCAATATGTCACGAAAAAACAATCTCAGAATCGCTAGGATCCGTTGAAGCGTTCCTGAGTTATTACCTCATAAAGGGACACTGGTCAGAATTGCAAAAAACGGCAAGGTCATTAAGGCCAAAATAGGCTGGGTCATGAAGGGGTTAAAGACTGTGTATTGCCATTTGCCGCCAAAATTCCCGCCAAAACTGCCGCCATTACAGTGCCACGAGGAGTGCAAGAGAAGAAGAAGGGCGTGGAGTTGTGGGTGTGAATGAACTGAGAATCGCGAAGAACAATGGCCGCCCAGTCTAAATATTTCTGTATCTTGAGGACGTGCCCGTCAGCAGGGAAGGTCCGCCTCCTGATTCTCCATGGCGGGCGGAGAAAACAAAAACGAAACCGCTCTCCAGCAGGAGAAGGAATGGAGTTGGAGATCGCTGGGGACCCCCGGAAAAGAATAGCCCCGCACCGACCCCCGTCACCGGTGGATTACTCCAATATGCCGCCGCTGGAGAGCCTGGACTCCTGGGAGCTATCTATGGAGACCCCGCTGCCTGCACCATCACCAGCCCTGGTGCCTTCCCCGGAGGAGTGGAGTGGCGCTGAAAGAGTCATCTCATGTGCAGGTACTCGGTGCCGTGATGTTCCGGGAGTCCGCCTTCCCTCCGCACTTGCTCCGTTTACCACCATGACTGCTAGAGCCCCGGTGTCCCGTCGCCAGACCCCGAACCATCGGGAGGGCATGATCTTGGGCCCTTCCCGTGGGGGGAGTACCGGAGGCATCTGATTGCAGAGTATGAGAGAGAAGTGGAGCGGGAGGCCCAAGGCCAGCTGCTGGATGGCTCTCTGCCGAAGTGGGGTGTTGTGGTGATGTACCAACCGCAAGGGGGAAAAGGTTTCATCCAGGAAATCGGATCCCCAGTGAAAGTCCATGTTACCCGGGATGAGGTGAAGTCCTGCCTGTGCGGAGACAGTGCGGATCTGGCCTTGAATCCTGGGGAGGCTGTAACTTACCGCTGGCACCAGAAGGGAAACAGCTGGTGGGCCCAGGACTTGCAGAGGTGCACAGCCATTTTGGCGGTATCCAGGACCCTGGAGGAAGAATTTACCACTGGCACGGCTGTGGCAACACCTGCTGTAACCTGCATTCATCATCAGGCTACTCAGACTTTTATCGCTGTGCACGACCTGACCGTGCATGGGAAACGCACCAATGGTGTATTCCTGATGCTGGGGGTGATCTTGGACCCGAACTATCCTAAACCACAGAGGGCTACGTGTCAGGTAAAGCCCTGGTGGAGACCGCCAGAATAAACCTCGGGACCACGACAATGTAAATAGTTAACTGTTTGTTCTCACTTTGCTGCTTAAACCCGTTTAGGGTTAACTCTTAAAGGGATCCCTTTGTTTACCCGGGATCCCTGTTGTTTCAAGTTTGCACAAGTTTTCTACTTTATCCAAAAGAACTGCCGAATCATGGACGGTGAATGATTCACAAACTGTTCCTGTATATAGTTTGCACCTTCTTAAAGGTGCTCTCAGCTGGGTTTACATAGGAGGCTTTTACAGAGACTGCCTCTTAACAGAAACTGCTGTTAAATTATGCTGTAAAAATAACTGCTTTGCCTTACAGACCTGAAGAAAAACCCGTTGGTGTGGCAGAATTCCGGGTCAGGATTACACGTCTTGTAGCCCACCCAAGACCAACGTTCGGGGGTTCATAACGGGTCCCTCATCTTCTAACACGTCATGTTGCCTTTAAGTAAACTTGCATATTGCTGATGTGATTCTTTTGCACTACCTCAAAAAGACTTGGAATTCCTCTAAAAGGAAATGTTTATTTGTTGCACTTTCCTTAAAAGTGATAATGTTGCTTTAAGTAGTTGGATAGCATAATGTTTATACATAGCTGATAATATGTAGATAGGAATAGGAAATGTTAATAAATAAAGTTGAAGTAAACTGAAGAAAAATGCAGTGAGCCCGTGGGGGTAGATAGATAGTCCTGCATATGTAGAAAGAAGTAAGAGATAAGGAAAATGTTAATTTGCACTCTGAAGTTTAACAGTACTTGCACTTGAATAAAGACAATGCTAATTTATCATTCTGAAAATTTTACTTAGTAGTTAGTAGATAGTATACCTGTATTTCATAGTTAGAAAGTGTGTCAATCTACAGAAGTAAGCTGGCCATGTAAATATGTTCTTGTTTTGCAACGTTCAAGTGTTCTCACCTCCCATAAAGGGAAGCATTGTTATATTATTCTGTTTTACAGCATTCCAAAAAATGTGTATGTCTTTTTGCTGATGTATTGTTGTTTTCTTTTCCCAGCCCAGGAGTGCTGGACTTAACGGAGGGGGAGTGCAGCGCCCCAGAGTCCTGGTTGCTGCAGTAATATTATTCTTCCACCAGGGGGAGTGATATTACGTCTGAAGGTAATAAAGGAGTTCATCCTTCCAGGTATCACCAAACATACACCACACTTCACACTCCAATCCACCAGGGGGAGCTATTCTCCTATCTAGTAGGGCACTCCTCACAGAAGGGTAAAACTGGTGATTTGGATAGAAAGTGAAAGAGACGCTGGCTGGGCTTTGCCCAGACAACACCTGTCAGGCAGACAGGCGGAAAGGAGGAACATCGAAGCTGCAGACAGGGGGTCCCTGTCTGGGGTGGGATCCTGACAGAAGCCTAGCGGGATAGAAAGCTACGGAGCTGCACCTGCCACACGTGCAGCAGCATCCTAAGAAAGGACACAAAGAGAAGTGTATTGTAGAGAGTGAGAAACGAAGTCACAGCACAAGGAGAAAACACCGGGAGGAGTTCTGCCCTGTAAAGGCTGCCTCCTTCTGAGGCGCGTAGCCGGTGGCCAGAACACAGAGGGAGTAATTGACTCTACGCTTTACTTCAGAGACCGGCAGGACAGTCAATTCCAAGTTGGCTGCCCGACCTAAATACCTATGAAGACACAGTGGCAAATTGTGGGTGTCGGGGCATCTCTAGGGTCCCTATAAACAAGCCTCAGGCCATCAGTCAAACGGTTTGGCCTATCCATACCATCTGGGGGACAGAGAGGAAGAAATAACATCTGGAACATCCACGAAAGTTGTGAGGACCTTACCGAGTTGCTCAGCAGGGAGGTACTACAACACACAGGCGCTACTAGGAAGGCTGCTGATTTCCACCTGGATAAGGGAACTCTGGATTTGCATTCGGACCGGCTGGACTCTGCCTGCCCTGTGGTCCGCACCCTGGACTGTGGATGCTGAAGCTTCCAGTAAAAGGTAAAGAGACTGCAACCTTGTGTCCTCGTTATTCACCGCGTCTTACATCGTCCACTATCACCACCTACACTTGTGGGAAGCCCTGGGGATACACTTCACCTGTGGGAAGGTATACCATCTAGCTGCCATAACATCGCCCCAGTGGACCCCTAAGCAGCGTCGATCATCCTGACCGAATACCACAGGTGGCGTCACGAACCTTATACAAACTACATCTTTAATTGGACGCCCCTCAAAGGGCCACGGACCGGGTCAGGCCACTGTGACATCCCCCGAACCGAAGGACCCGGTACCGAGTACCCCATTGCCCTTGCATGGGGGCGAGGCACCATCTTAAACCTAAAGCCTAGTAGGTAATATTTCAGAGTATCTACTGCCCATTTTATGGCTAAGCACTCCTTCTTGACAACGGCATAGTTTCTCTCGAAAGAAGAGAGCTTCCAGCTCAGATACAGGATGGGATGTTCTTCCTCATTTATTTCTTGAGACAGCACAGCTCCCAGGCTGACTTCTGATGCATCTGTCTGGACCACAATTTTTTTGCTGAAGTCCAGTGCAATCAAAACTGGATGTTTACACAAATACCGCTTCAGCTCCTGGAATGCCATCTCAGTCTCAGCAGTCCATTTAATCACCGTTGATTTGGTGTCTTTAAGAAGATCGGTCAAAGGTATTGCAATTTTGGCGAAACTTGGGAAATACCGATGGTAATATCCCACAATTCCAAAAAACACCCTCACTTGCTTCTTGGAAAGCATTTGAAGCCACTTCTGAATCACCTCAACCTTGCTTATTTGTGGCTTGATTTCGCCTGATGACATAGCCTAAGTACTTGGCCTCTTCCTTCCCTATGGTACATTTTTTGGGGTTTATGGTGAACCCTGCATTTCTCAACACATCCAGCATAACCTGTACCTTTGGTAGCTGATTACCCCAGTCAGGGATAAAGACCACAATGTCATCTAGGTAGGCCACAGCATACTTATGCGAAGCTAGGATCGGATCCATAGTCCTCGGGAAGGTTGCTGGGGCTCCCTGAAGTCCGAATGGCATTCTGATGTATTGTAAGCACCCATCAGGTGTCGAGAAGGACATCTTCTCCTTGGCACTCTGGGACATGGGGATCTGCCAGTAGCCCTTCGTCAGTTTGAGGGTTGTAACATACGTCGCGGTTCCAAATCTCTCAAAGAGTTCGTCCACTCAATGCATTGGATACACATCACAACTGGAGACCTCATTTAGCCTGCGGTAGTCATTACAAAACCGCCATGCACCATTGGGCTTTGGCATGAGGACAATGGGACTTGACCATTCACTTTTTGACTCCTCTATCACCCGGAGGTCTCGCATTCTCTTCACCTCATTTGACATTACCTCCCGTTGTGCCTCGGGAATTCTATAGGGCTTCAGGTTCACCCTTACATGCGGCTCTGTCAACACGCCGTGCTACACCACCTGCGTATGACCTGGCAACTCAGAGAACAGGTCCCGTTTTCGCTGCAACAACTCCTGATACCGTTGCCTCTGGGCCAGCGTTAGAGTCTCTGCAATTGTGACATTGTCCACTGTGGCTTTAGGACTAGCTCCCACGCAAGTGGTTTCCAGCGATTCCAGATCACGCCAGAGCTTGAGCAAGTTCACATGATATATTTTGTGTATATAGCATCCTTCGACCTGCCTGGTGTACCTTGTAATTCACCGCACCCAGTTTTTCCACCACCTCATATGGGCCTTGCCACTTGGCTAGGAACTTGCTCTCCAATGTTGGGATAAGCACTAGCTCGTGGTCCTCAGGCTGGAAGTGCCTCAGCATCACTGATGGGTTATACACCCTTTGGCCCCGGTGCCTGGAAAAGCTGCGCCTTTACGATAGGCATTACTTTCATCATCCTCTTCTGTAACTGGGCGACATGCCTTATGATGCTCTGGTGTGGCATGACCTCGGCTTCCCAGGTTTCCTTGGCGATTTCCAGGAGCCGTCACAGATGGCGACCACACAAGAGCTCGAACGGCGAGAAGCCAGTGGAGTCTTGAGGAACTTCTCTGATGGAGAAGAGTAGAAATGGAAGCAGATAGTCCCAGTCTCGACTGTCCTTCTCAATGACCTTTTTGAGCATGGCCTTTAAAGGGAACCTGTCACCCTCAAAATCAAAGGTGAGCTAAGCCCACCAGCATCAGGGGCTTATCTACAGCATTCTGGAATGCTAATGTATCCTAAAAGATGAGAAAAAGAGGTTAGATTATACTCACCCGGGGCGGTCAAAATACTGACCTGACACCTGTAGGCAAGTGTCTCTAAAACCCCAGTTGACCTACAGTATACTCACGCGTACCAGCGGCTATTCTAAACAGACAAGTTTCGGTACTCTTCATCTGTTTATTGGAGTAAGTAAATAATTATATAGAACTAGTTCGCATGTCATTATATCCATGTTGATATAGGGTATTAACTACCGTATCACCTCATTAGCTTCTACCATTGGACACTCCATCCTCCTATGGCTCTATGAATAGTTTTCAACTTCCTCTACTACAAAAGTGAGTACACCTTACTTTTTGTTATTCACATCACAACATATAACCTTTTTTCAGCTTAGCGCGGTGAATATTGTAATATATTTTTTCAGTTCTATGTATTTACAGGGTCAAACACAGCACCTGTAATTCACCAGCAGCAGTTTTTTCTTTCTCCCCTAGTGGATAGCGCCAGTGTATTGTAGTTCAATAAATAAAAAAAAAAAGCATCCTTTTAGCCTTACTATTTACTTTACTGTAAGTATTGAGTATGTTATTGTGGTGCCCCAGAGGGTTCAGTCACCACAGAGGTACTGCACATCACCCAGAGGTGTGGTATTCTGCTCTCGGGTAAGGAGGGGACACTACCAAGTACCCACACACTAACACCCAACACTAGACCTCTCCAGGCCAAGGAGGAACTAGATAGAAGGAGTGGGTGGAGAGAGTGACAGAGGAGTTGTCATGGAAACTAGAGGGAGGAGTTAGAGAGTGAGTAAGGAGAATTTGAGGAGAGCAGATGTGCAGGAAGAAGCTCCTGACAGAAAGAAGAGAGAGAAGAGGTCCTAGGAGCACGGATAGTGAGGAATCCACCCATAGGGCCCGAATCCACGCCGACCATAGTTGGGTGGAGGGACCAGGTCGCAGTGGGGGAACCAGCCCCCAGACTAGTGGAGAACTACAAGGCTCAGCTAGCCAGCCGGAGACTGTGGTAATTGTATGTGCCACAGCCACAACCACACACATTCGCTGAAAAGGCAGCCACATAGGATCAAGGGGACCAGGACGACATCGTCCGACAAGATTCGAGGCTGCTGGCTTGGGACACTGTGTGTGAAGGTGCAGGGCAGGAGAGGTGGGAGCCAGCGCAATGAAACGGCTAGGGAAGGCACATAAGAAGGGGATCCTGGCAAAGTGGACCCCAAATTACCTGAGAGCTGGCTGGACCACTGACTCAGAGGACACAGCACCCGGCTGGGACTGCATTTAAGAACTGTGAGTAAAAGTGTGGAAACTGTAACCTGCTGTGTCCTCTGAATTATTACTGGGTCACTTGCCCTGCATCACAACATCCACCATCATTAACTTTAACTCTTTAACTGCCCTGGGGCCCAGCTCTACCCGTGGAGAGCTGCAACAACTTTGCTGCATCACCATCAGCCTCAGTGGTCCCCTTAAGCAGCGTCGGCCAATCATTACCGAACAGCACGGGTGGCGTCACAAACAAATCCCCTATAAACTTTATTTCCCCTTCAATTCAGAAATTTTATTGGATGCCCAGGGCCACGGACCGGGTCACTGCTGCCGTGACAATCCCCTTAAGAACCGTCGGACTCGGCCCAAGTTCCCCACGGCCCTGGCGGGCGCTCCAATATTAACTTGAAATCCTCTTTTTCTTCCTTGTAATCTAATTGCCACACTAATTATTTTGTGTAATGAAAAGTTTTAAAACTTTTCTATTCTTGGTCCAGAACATTTTCTGGTAAATACAATTTTATTGCTCACAGGTGCACATGTTTCTTCACTATTCTAATACATATTTTATATTGTGCATACCTTACATCCAATTTTGAGTTAGGGACTTATACATCAAATTACTATGCAAAATGTTTAAGGATAGCCATTTGTGATGTGTGAATATCCAGTACTAACGAAAAGCCAAAATTTAGGGCTACGTTTGTACCATCCTACACATAATCCAATGATTTAGAATTTTTGGGACAAGGCCCTTTAAACAAATGTAAATCTTTTTTGGACATGAGTATTGCATTGTTGGTGCAAAGACCAAAACTCTTGACTAGGGATAAATGGACCAATGGAGGTTTTACCGAACTTGAATCCAAAGTACCTGAACCCAAACTTGAACCTGAATCCAAACCCCATTGCAATTAATGTAAACCCAAACTTTGGAGCTGGAAGATCTCTCTCTCTTTCTCTCTCTCTCTGTTGGGTACCCTTGATGAGTGCCACGCAGAGGCAAAAATTGACCTAAAGTTGTCTCTTAATTTTTGGGTTGCCAACAGAAGGCAGCGTGATGCCAAGCATGACCCCAAATGGTCAACCCTCCAGATAATGGACAGGGCTTCATCTTGAAGCTGTTGTGTTTCCATCACCTGCAGAGATTTGTGAATGTGCCAAGCATGGTAGAATTCAGGAAAACTTGGGGGACTGTGTGGTGTGGAGGGATGGCCAGTAGGCCAACTCAAATTGTGGATGTGTGGTTGCTAGGGATTTGGAAACTGCTGGTAATCTTGGTTCTGGCACCAGTTTCCCCCTCCACTTCAAAAGCAGGACTAGTCTAGGGGGTGGCATCACTCTCCCTCAACTGTAGTTTACGTGGCAGTGCAGTGGCAGCTGGAAAATTTCAAGATGACCTGTAAAGAAGACATAAATTTGGTTCCTTTTCACATATCAAAAACAGACTAAACATGTTCCAGAATAAAGTGCTTCAAACAATGAGTGGTATGCTATTTTGGGTCTATATCCTCAAAACTGCAAAAATGTTAATGATAAGCAATGCATGAATGTGAACACAGGGTTGATTACATACACACGCTAGGTAGGACGAACTGCTGCTGGTCATTAAATTTTATTCTCTGACACAATGAAAAGGAGAGGAGTCATTTTTCATACACATCTGTTTCTTGAAACAGTCCCACACCGACTTCCATTAAGTTTTGATGTTCACATTTGTATGAATGTAAAGAAATAAACAACAGAATTTATGCTTTATACTCCTTTCCAAATAATTTTTGTGTGTTAACATAAACAATTGAATGTGTAAATCAAATGAATGTTTCAATAGACACTGATATATACACAAAGTAGTAATTGGTTGGCTGAAAATAAATACGTGGCCATGATGTGTTGCTCTTGTTTGAATTGTTTATGAAAAAGCAACTGCTGGCCAAAAGTGGTTCAGCATATTTATAAAGATCAATTGTCTAAAAACATAAAAATAAAAAAAAGTATAAAAAACTTAGTGAAAAATTACACCCATCGCCTTTTGTTCTGCCCATTAATGTGCAGCAAGTTAATTCACGGTTGTTAGGCTGGTTTCACACTTGCGTTTTTATCTGCATGCGTTTTTTAAAAAAAACGCATGTGTGAAAAACGCATGTAAACGCGGTAAAACGCATGCGTTTTTTAGACGCATGCGTTTTTATAGAAAAACACAAGAAAACACAAGAAAACACAAGAAAAAACAAGAAAACCCTAACCCTACCCCTACCCCTAACCCTAAACGTGACTGAAATACGTGGCACTGAAATACGTGCAACTGAAATACGTGGTACTTAAATACGTGGCACTTAAATACGTGGCACCTGGCACTTAAATACGTGGCATGTGGCACTTAAATACGTGGCACGTGGCACTTAAATACGTGGCATGTAACACTTAAATACGTGGCACGTGGCACTTAAATACGTGGCACGTGGCACTTAAATATGTGCCACGTGGCACTTAAATACGTGGCACGTGGCACTTAAATACGTGGCACGTGGCACTTAAATATGTGCCACGTGGCACTTAAATACGTGGCACGTGGCACTTAAATACGTGGCATGTGGCACTTAAATACGTGGCACTTAAATACGTGGCACGTGGCACTTAAATATGTGCCACGTGGCACTTAAATACGTGGCACGTGGCACGTGGCACTTTAATACGTGGCACGTGGCACTTAAATATGTGGCACGTGGCACTTAAATACGTGGCACGTGGCATACGTGGCACTGAAATACGTGATACGTGGCACTTAAATACGTGGCAATATGACTGTCAGAAAATGTTCATTAAACGGTTAGGGGTGAGGTTAGGGGTAGAGTTAGGGTTAGGGTTTGGATCCCTTTATCACCTTGATGGTGGTGGGTGGCTTTTCAGTGTGTTTTCTGTTTTTTTTCTATAAAAACGCATGCGTTTTTAGCGCAAACAAACGCATGTGCTTAAAAACGCATGCGTTTACATAGACAGCAATGCAATTTTTTGCCGCGAAAAAACGCATGCGTTTTTTCGCGGCAAAAAAACGCGCAAGAAAATACTGCAGGTAGCATTTTTGAAAATTAACGCATGCAGACAAAAAACGCATGCGTTTGAAAACGCGACCAAACGCATGTGCAAAAAAACGCATGCGTTTTCAATGTTAAATATAGGAGAAAAAAACGCATGCGTTTTTTGTGCAAAAAACGCTGCAGACAAAAACGCAAGTGTGAAACCAGCCTTAATTAGTTAATTAGTTAATTAAGTTAATTCATGGTTGTCACTATTAGAGGTCATTAGGTACACATTTATCCTGTTCTGTATCCAGGAGCTTATCGCTTTAAGTCTGTGTTCTGACTAGAACCACCCCCCCTGGTTTCCCGGGCAAAGTAGCCATTTTCCCCCGGACCTTGAGTCTTACACACATGTTCCTGGCTCTCTCTTCCTGCAGATCATTGCTCTTGATAAGCGGATTTCGGTGAGGCACAAATGTACTTACATGTGTGTGTTATGTTAGAACAGTTATGCAGCCACTGTGTAGCAGAGTATGTACAGTAGTTAGGCATGTTGTGCTTTATTTCATATTGCTGTTTCTCTGTATGCAAATAGATGTTTGCCTGTATAAAGTTACACAATGCTGACAGCCTAAACCTGCCCTAAGATAGCCATGTTAACTGTGTATCTGTCTTATCCTGTGTTTAGTATTAGCTCTCTAGTCTCTCTGTTATTCATGTTACTGCATCCTTTAACATGCTGTAATGTGCCAAGTACTCATGCACTGTTATTTCCTTTGTAGTTTTTACCTGATCATCCATTATATTGAACATCTCACAATATCATCTACTATTGTTGTTCATCGTTCACCATCTCAATAAATATATACTTAAGAACCTATACAGTCTGTTTACTGAGGCAATGGATGAAGGTTTAGCCGTATGCTTGAATCCACATAGCATCATACGTGGAGGAAGGCAGAACACCTTTTGCTGATGATCGGGGTACAGTGCCTGACAGACTGCTATACATGTTTCATCCCATCAGATCATTTTACCCAGAAGCTGCTTTATCCCAAAGTTTTGAGCAAGCATGGACCTTAAAAGACAAGAACAAAATAAAGTGAACAATTTTTGTTAAAAAGAGACACTTATTTTTCCACCAATACATACATCAATATTTTTATGCTTTGGCATGTTTTTTTATGGGCCTCCCAAAATATGGCACTTTTCTTTCGCTCAGTGGTGTGAAATACTTTCTGTCTCCTTCCTTATTTCTTATTCTTTTGCATGTTTGTCACACTTAAATGTTTCAGATCACCAAGCAAATTTAAATATTAGACAAAGATAACACAAGTAAACCCAAAATGCAGTTTTTAAATGAAGGTCTTTCTTATAAAGGGAAAAATAAATCCAAACCTACATGGCCCTGCAAGAAAAAGAAAAAGTGATTGCCCCCTAAACCTAATAACTGGTTGGGTCACCCTTAGCAGAAACAACAGCAATCAAGTGATAACTGGCAATCAGTCTTTTACAACGCTCTCTGCAGGAATTTTGGCCCCCTCATCTTTGCAGAACTGTTGTAATTCAGCCATATTGGAGGGTTTCCAAGCATGAACTGCCTTTTTAAGGTCATGCTGCGGCATCTCAATCGGATTAAGGTCAGGACTTTGAGTAAGCCATTCTAAAGTCTTAATTTTATTTTTTATGCCATTCAGAGGTGGACTTGCTGGTGTGTTTTGGATCATTGTCCTGATGGCCGGACAATCTCCTTCAGGATTTTTTGGTAGACAGCAGAATTCATGGTTCCATTTGCCACAGCAAGTCTTCAAGTTTCTGAAGCAGCAAAACAGCCCCAGACCATTACACTACCACCACCATATTTTACAGTTGGTATGATGTTCCTTTTCTAAAATGCGATGTTATTTCTATGCCAAATGTAATGGGACATACACCTTCCAAAAAGTTAAACTTTTGTCTCGTCAGTCCAGAGTATTGTGCAAAAAATCTTGGGGATCATCAAGATGTTTTCTGTCAAGACTGAGAAGAACCTTTATGTTATTATTGCTCAGCAGTGGTTTTCGTCTTGGATCTCTGCCATGCAGGCCATTTTTGCCCAGTCTCTTTCTTATGGTAGAGTCACAAACTCTAACCTTAACTGAGGCAAGTGAGGACTGCAGTTCTTTGGATGTTGTTGTGGGTTCTTTTGTGACCTGTTGCAAGAGTTGTCGCTGCACTCTTGGGGTAATTTTGGTTGGCTTTCCAATCCTAGGAAGGTTCAGCACTGTTCTATTTTTTCGGCAATTGTAGATAATTGCTCTCACTGTCCAAGTGTTGCAGTAATCAGGTCAGGGCGTGGTTAGGGAATTTGAACTCTGCTTCCCAAAGATGTGATAAACCACAGTTAATTTATGATTTCAGGAGTGGGGGAGATCACTTTTTCACATGGGGTTCTGTAGGTTTGGATTTCTTTTTCCCTTAATAATAAAAATCTTCATTTAAAAACTGCATTTTGTGTTTACTTGTGTTATCTTTGTCTAATATTTAAATTTGTGTGGTGATCTGACACATATGACAAACATGCAAAAGAATAGAAAATCGGGAAGGGGGCAAGATCATTTTCACACCACTGTAGGTGGTAGGTTTTTGGTAAAGGCAATGACAAAGGTAAAGGACATAAGGCATTATTCTTTATTATAGTCTTAACAGGGTTGTTCAGGTTTGGACTGAAAGTCTGCAGTCACTGTATATAACTATAGGTTTCTGAATTCTCACAATATGCGCTTTGCATGCTTCCAGCCCTATTTGGACTGAATGTGCATGGTCTCAATATGAGTTGAAGAGATTGCACACGCCTAGTCAGAATGTGGCGAGAAATATGCAAAGCTCATATTTGCAGTCACATGACCACCCACTCTCACCGCCAATGCGATGTAAGGATTCGAAAATCTGCAGCTTTCAACTCAAACTGGACAACCCTTTTAAAAAGATTCTGTCAGCAGTATTTTGACACGGCCATATTAGTGCTGTAATATTGATGAAAATGATACCTGCGATGAAGAAATCAGTTTTGTTGTTCTTGTGTAACTAGTGTTTAAAGTTTTGCTGCAATTATGTCTTCATGTATTGTGGTGGGACTATGGGAAGTTTCTTTTCTTGTTGCTCTGGCCCCTTCGTCTACCTCCTGCAGGAATGACTGATCATTGATCCGTCAGTGACCTGCCTCCTATTTTGAATATTACGCCTGCGCAATACTTCATTTTGTCTTAAAAAATATTAGCTCTCAATCAAAATGGCACCGGCATCTAAAAGTCTACACTAATTGTCACTCAGTGTTTGCGCTGCCCCCCGTGTCCTGAGGACCAGCAAAAGATTGCACACAGAGGAGCCCGTGCAGAAGAGGAGACGGTGAACATCGCATTGATCCTCTGGGCGCAGTGAGCGGCGCATGCGCAGATTGAGAATCAGTATAGGCTTTCAGATGCAACCATGCATGCACTGCCACCATTTAGTGAGGCGCCTAATGTTTTTTGGAGCTAAAATAAAGTACTGCGCAGGCGCAATATTTAACATAGGAGGCAGGTCACTGACGGATCAGCTATCTGTCATTCAAGCATGAGACTGACGAAGGACTAGAGCAACGAAAAAAGTGACTGCCCATAGCCCGCCCCGATGCACAAAGATATGATTGCATCAAAACTTTAACACAAGAACCACAAAACGGATTTCTTGACCGCAGGTATCATTTTAATCATTATAATGGCATTAATATGGATCTGTCTGTAGTTTACACAGGAAAATCCTGCTGACAGGTTCTCTTTAAGGTAACCGAATAAAGACATCTGACAAGGTCTTTTTTGTTCGTGAAGAAAAAAAGAAGCATTACATAACATACGAACGTATGCCTATATGCGCTGAAGACGTTTCTTTAGTCAAGGCCTGAAGTAGCATTTTTGGCCTAAAGTACATTGTGATTTTTAATGAATTTTTCAAGCAGGCATTACCCAGCTTCACCCATTGTGGGTGAAACTGAGGTGAAAATGCCAAAAGTAGCTACATTTTAGTGCAGTTTCAATTTCCAACATGTTAGGTGTTAATACCAGAATTTTTACATAAATTATTCAGGCCTATATCCCCAATTCATTAGGACTAATATTGTGCACATCAGTCTTAATGAACGCGGTTATCTTTGAGTGTTTTTTTGTATGATTTGCAGGCATTATTTTAAAGAGGTGGTCTGAAACAAAAATGTATTTTAATCCTAAATCCCAATATATTTAATGCCATAATTAGTGTTGAGCGATACCGTCCGATACTTGAAAGTATCGGTATCGGAAAGTATCGGCCGATACCGGCAAAGTATCGGATCTAATCCGATACCGATACCCGATACCAATACAAGTCAATGGGACTCATGTATCGGACGGTATTCCTGATGGTTCCCAGGGTCTGAAGGAGAGGAAACTCTCCTTCAGGCCCTGGGAACCATATTAATGTGTAAAATAAAGAATTAAAATAAAAAATATTGCTATACTCACCTCTCCGACGCAGCCTGGACCTCACCGAGGGAACCGGCAGCGTTCTTTGCTTAAAATGCGCGCTTTTCCTTCCTTCCGTGACGTCACGGCTTCTGATTGGTCGCGTGCCGCCCATGTGGCCGCGACGCGACCAATCACAGCAAGCCGTGACGTAATTTTCAGGTCCTTCTAGGCATTCAGTATTTTAAAATTACGTTCCGGCTTTGTGATTGGTCGCGTCGCGGTCACATGGGCGACGCGACCAATCACAAGCCGTGACGTCACGGGAGGCAGGAGACGCGCGCATTTTTAAAATTACGTCACGGCTTGTGATTGGTTGCATGCCGCCCATGTGACCGCGACGCGACCAATCACAGCAAGCCGTGACGTAATTTCAGGTCCTGATGCGAGTATAGCAATATTTTTTATTTTAATTCTTTATTTTACACATTAATGTTGTATTTTACACATTAATGTTGTTTCGATACCGATACCCGATACCACAAAAGTATCGGATCTCGGTATCGGAATTCCGATACAGCAAATATCGGCCGATACTCGATACTTGCGGTATCGGAATGCTCAACACTAGCCATAATCTAATCTTTTTTTCTAATATACCTTAATTAACAAGTCCCCCTTCCTATCATTCCCTCACCACTCTAACTGCTTTATTTTTTTTTACTACTTTGAAGATGCTTGCTTGAGAATCACAGTGTATCCTGGGATACTCAAAGAGTTGTCATCAGGGGGAAGAGGAAGCTGACACTGCCGCCCCTCTCTGAAATGAAGCGTCATCAGTAATGTCCATTTCCGGGGCTGGGTTAGTCCCAGCTCTGCTGAGCATGCATCGGTTGGTTTTTCCAACGTATGCTCAGTAGATTCTTGTCACTGTGTAATATACACAGTGTCGGTGTGATCGCCAGCTCTGATCAGAAGTAATGAGCCAGCAAGAGAGCGCATTGTCAATGCACGTTGTAAGAAAATTACCCAGTGTGCAAGAAAAGCATAGACCAGCGCTGCCCCCACAAGCAATTCTTTTGAGTGATTTCTGAATGCTTTTTGGAGTGGATCTGCTTCAAACCCTGAAAAAAATGTTGTGTGAATATACCCTAAACCTTCTCAGTGACTTCTATTGCGAAGTATTGAATGTCTTCTTAGCATTAGATTGTACATGTTACAGTATGCTCACACAACATTTTTTTTCAGATAGTTTTGAAGTAGGTCCACTCCAAAAACCAATTGAAGAAGCGTTTAGAAACTGATCTAAAGGACCTTCCTATTAATTTCTCTTAAAAAATATATATATATACAGTGGGGAAAAAAGTATTTAGTCAGCGACCTATTGTGCAAGTTCTCCCACTTAAAAAGATGAGAGAGGCCTGTCATTGACATCATAGGTAGACCACAACTATGAGAGTCAAAATGAGAAAGAAAATCCAGAAAATCACCTTGTCTGATTTGGCAAGATTTATTTTGAAAATTATGATGGAGAATAAGTATTTGGTCATTTACAAAAGTTCATCTCAATATTTTGTAATATATCCTTTGTTGGCAATGACAGTGGTCAAATGTTTTTCGTAAGTCTTCACAAGGTTGGCACACACTATTGGTGCTATGTTGCCTCATTCCTCCATTCAGATCTCCTCTAGAGCAGTGATGTTTTAGGCCTGTTGCTGGGCAACACAGACTTTCAACTTCCTCCAAAGGTTTTCTATGGGGTTGAGATCTGCAGACTGGCTAGGCCACTCCAGGACCTTCATATGCTTCTTATGAAGCCACTCCTTCATTGCCCTGGTGGTGTGCTTGGGATCATTATCATGCTGAAAGACCTATCCACGTTTTATCTTCAATGCCCTTGCTGATGGAAGGAGGTTTGTGGAGCGCCCCCACACCGCCGCAGGGCCGAGGGGTACCCGGAGCCGGGCCTCTGAGTCTCAGTTCTGGGGTTGTCACGGTGGCTAGACCCGGTCCGTGGCCCTGTCTGTCAGTGGGGGAACGTCCAGTGCAATAAATGATGATAATGGTGCAGTTGTGGGGTGCAGGTCGCGGTAAATAATGAGGACACCAGGTTGCAGTCTCTTTACCTCTTTACTGAAGGTTTTTGAGACCTCAGTCCAGAGCGCTGTTAACTGGGTTGTCAGAGACCGGCCGGTCCAAAGGCACATCAGGAGTTCTCTTTACAGGTGGGAATCAGTGTCTACCTTCTAGCGCTGGGTGTTGTAGTTCTTCCCTGCTGAGCTCCCGGGATAGTCCTCACAACTGTTTCTGTCTGTCTCTGATGTTCGTTTTCTCCGTCCTCCAGATGATATGGTAGGACGCACCCGTATGACGGGGTAGGCCTGGAGTTCTTCCGGGACCCTAGAGTCGCCCCTCTCCCGCAGCTGCCTCCGTTGTCTGCTTAGCTGTTAAGTGAGACAGCCAACCTATAATTGGCTGTCCTGCCGTGGTTTGCAGTGTACTTAAAGTCTCTTACTTGCTCGGCGTTCCGGCCACCGACTGTTTGCGCCTCAGAAGGATGTTGCCTCGGTCTAACAGCACGACTCCTTCTGGTTCTAATTCCTCTTTGCTGTATTCCCGTTGTTCACTGGTTTGTTCTGCTCTGAGGAGTCTGCCAGGATCCCATCCCTGACAGGTCCTCTCACTAGCTCTTCCCAGCTACTTCTCCCTGTCTTCCTGTCCAACCCCCCATTTTACCATAGTGCATATTTTACCATAATAGCACAGGGGTTGCTATTGGCCTAACAGGGCCCGCTATGCTTGCTACAACTGGTGTAGTGCACTGTCTTCTAGCTACACCTCTAGTGAGTCGGGGTAGCACTGGCAGGTTAGGGCTCTCAGAGCTGCTGCTATCAACAGTGGGTACAGCAGATTCACTGATAGCAGAGGGAGGATTTGCCGGTTCAACGGTTGGCATGGTTTCATCAGGTAAGGCTTGTTGAGGTAGCGGGGCCAGATGATCTGGTACCACCATTGGTTCTGGTGGGTCCGGCTGTTGAAACATTAGAACAGGCACCGCGATGGCTTGGTTTATCTGAGTCCAGGATTGGGGAAAGTCACCAAGGACGGTATGGAACATCTTCTCCTTTTCCACCGGCGGGGAGATTTCTGGGGCCGTGCCCCTCTCTTTCAACTTATCGGGGCAGACCTTAAGGTGATCCCTGGATACCGCTGTCGAGGTCTCCCCTCTGTCCTTGCTGATGAGACAGACCTTTGTGTTGTCGAAGTCGGATGGCAGGATGGTATACGGTTCCGCTTCCCATTGGTCATCGAGCTTGTGTAATCTCCTCTTTCGTTTAAGTACTTGCTCACCAGGTGACAGGGGGATCGCAGGAGCATGTTGGTTGTAGTCCCTTTCTTGCCTCTGCCTAGCCTGGGCGAGACTTCTCTCTACACATTCCTGTACTTCGCGGTACCTTCGCTGCCTTTCTGCATCCCAATCTGCATCCGGCGAGGTATCTTCGGGTACTAGGACCCCCATGTCCAGATCAACGGGTAACCGACTAGATCTTCCTCGCATCAGGTACGCTGGAGTACAGTTGGTGGAACTTACTGGGATGTGATTGTACATATCCACCAAGTCAGGCAACTTTGTCGGCCACAGGTTCCGTTCCTCCACGGGTAAGGTCTTCAATAAATCAATTACCACTTGGTTCATCTTCTCGCACATCCCGTTGGTTTGAGGGTGGTATGGTGTGGTTCTGATCTTCTTACACCCGTACAGTTGGCAGAATTCCTGGAACACTTCTGCTTCAAAGGCAGGTCCCTGGTCGGTCAGTACCTTCTCTGGGTAGCCATGGGGCCTACAAAAGTGCTGCTGGAAGGCCCTGGCGGCAGTCCTGGCCGTTAGATCTTTAACAGGCACAACCACCAAAAACCTGGAGTAGTGGTCCACGATGGTAAGGGCGTAGATATAGCCCGACCGGCTAGGTGTCAGCTTCACATGATCCAGCGCGACCAGTTCAAGCGGCTCCGACACCACTTCTCAATGGTTCTCTTCATGCCAATCCAATAGAACCTCCCTCGGAGTAGCTTCTCCAGCTTCCTCCATCCGAAGTGTCCGGCTCCATCATGGTAGGCTCCCAGAACCATGGGCGCATCTCGCCTTGGCACCACTATCTGCCACACCAATTCATGAGTACGTGGGTCGATGCTCCTCCTGCACAGCTTGCCATCATGGATAAACAGCTTGCTTCTCCCCTTCCACAGCTGTTGGGTTTCTTGTGGATCATCTGGGCCAGGGTGCAACCCAGCCTGCGTCGAGAGCTCCTTCACCTGACGGACCGCGGGGTCACTATCCTGGGTTTCTGTCCATCCGTGGTGGGGCAGGGGATTCAGCGTGGCATCCGGTTGGTTCTTGTGCCTGTTCTTCACATGGTGAGAGTTCTGAGTGGCTTTGGGGCGATGGAAGGCAGGCAGCTCCACCTCTTCAAGTGCCTCCGGGTCTTCTCCCACTTCTGGTAAATTGGGCATTCGGGACAGAGCATCGGCATTGGCATTCTGGTGTCCTGCCCGATATTTGATGGTGAAATCATAGTTGGACCATCCACCGCTGTTCCAAAGCCCCGAGTTTGGCAGTACCCAGATGCGTTAGCGGATTGTTGTCCGTGAAGACGGTGAATTTCGCGTAGGCCAGGTAGTGCTTAAACCTCTCTGTCACTGCCCAGACAAGAGCAAGGAATTCCAGTTTGAAGGAACTGTAGTTGTCAGGATTCCTTTCCGTGGGACGGAGTTTCCTGCTGGCGTAAGCGATCACTCTTTCCTTGCCTTTCTGGACTTGAGACAGCACGGCTCCTAGTCCCACATTACTGGCATCTGTGTACAGCACAATCGGTTGGTCGTATTCGGGGTAAGCCAGTACCTCTTCTCCCGTCAGTGCCGACTTCAAACAGGTGAAGGATTCCTCCAGCTCTTCGTTCCAATCAAAGGGGGTGTTCCTCCCCTTGGTCTTCTTTGGTTGGCCCACCAACAGGTTTTGCAAGGGTGCGGCCTTCTTGGTGAAGTCCTTAATGAACCTCCGGTAATAGCCTACCAGCCCGAGGAACTGCCGGACTTCGTGGAGGTCACTGGGCTTTGGCCAGTCCTTAATCACTGTGACCTTGTCGGGGTCTGGGGCCACTCCTTCAGCGCTCACCACATGGCCCAGGTACTGCACTTTAGGTTTCAGCAGATGACACTTGGACGGTTTCACCTTTAAGCCAAAGTTGGATAGGGCTTCAAACACCTCGGCCAGGTGCTTCAGGTGGTCTTCGTAGGTCTTAGAGAAGACAATGACATCATCCAAATATAGCAGCACGGTTTCAAAGTTCAGGTGTCCCAGGCAGCACTCCATCATCCTCTGGAACGTTCCGGGAGCATTGCACAATCCGAAGGGCATGTAGTTGAACTCACAGAGACCCATTGGCGTCGTGAAGGCCGTCTTCTCTTTGTCCGCCTCCGCTACAGGAACCTGCCAGTACCCACTGGTGAGATCTAAGGTAGAGAAGTAGTTAGCAGATTTTAAGGCAGCCAGAGACTCCTCTATCCTAGGCAGTGGGTATGCGTCCTTATGTGTAATGCGATTCAACTGCCTGTAATCAACACACATCCTCATTGTACCATCTTTCTTTTTAACAAGGACTAACGGAGCTGCCCAGGGGCTACAGCTGTCTCTCACCACCCCCGCCTCCTTCATTTCCCGCAACATGTCCTTGGCACACTGGTAATGAGCTGGGGGTACTGTTATGACCCCAATGGCGAGGGTCTCAGAGGAACGTGGAAGTCTGCAGAATACAAAAATCCAGCTCATAGGGCAGTGGTAACTGGGTTGACCATATATCTACTCCTAACGCCAACACTAGAAGTAGCCGGGGATCATTCCTACGTTGATTCTAGATGACACGCGCCAGCCGGAGAATCTAGCTACCCCTAGTAGAGGAAAACAAAAGACCTTTCTTGCCTCCAGAGAAGGGGACCCCAAAGCTGGATAGAAGCCCCCCACAAATAATAACGGTGAGGTAAGAGGAAATGACAAACACAGAAATGAACCAGGTTTAGCACAGAGAGGCCCGCTTACTGATAGCAGAAATAAGAAAGGTAACTTATATGGTCAACAAAAACCCTATCAAAATCCACACTGGAAATTCAAGAACCCCCGAACCGTCTAACGGTCCGGGGGGAGAACACCAGCCCCCCTAGAGCTTCCAGCAAAGGTCAGGATATAGATTTGGAACAAGCTGGACAAAAATACAAAACCAAAACAAATAGCAAAAAGCAAAAGGCAGACTTAGCTGATATAACTGGAACCAGGATCAGTAGACAAGAGCACAGCAGACTAGCTCAGATAACTACGTTGCCAGGCATTGAACTGAAGGTCCAGGGAGCTTATATAGCAACCCCCTAACTAACGACCCAGGTGTGGATAAAAGGAATGACAGAAAAACCAGAGTCAAAAAACTAGTAACCACTAGAGGGAGCAAAAAGCGAAATCACAACAGTACCCCCCCCTTAGTGAGGGGTCACCGAACCCTCACCACGACCACCAGGGCGATCAGGATGAGCGGCATGAAAGGCACGAACTAAATCGGCCGCATGAACATCAGAGGCGACCACCCAGGAATTATCCTCCTGACCATAGCCCTTCCACTTGACCAGGTACTGAAGCCTCTGCCTGGAGAGGCGAGAATCCAAGATCTTCTCCACCACGTACTCCAACTCGCCCTCAACCAACACCGGAGCAGGAGGCTCAGCAGAAGGAACTACAGGCACAATGTACCGCCGCAACAAGGACCTATGAAATACATTGTGAATAGCAAACGACACAGGAAGATCCAGACGAAAAGATACAGGATTAAGGATTTCCAATATCTTGTAAGGCCCAATAAAACGAGGTTTAAATTTGGGAGAGGAGACCTTCATAGAAACAAAGCGGGAAGAAAGCCATACCAAATCCCCAACGCGTAGTCGGGGACCCACACCGCGGCGGCGGTTGGCAAAGCGCTGAGCCCTCTCCTGTGACAACTTCAAGTTGTCCACCACATGATTCCAGATCCGCTGCAACCTATCCACCACAGAATCCACCCCAGGACAGTCAGAAGACTCCACATGACCCGAAGAAAAGCGAGGATGGAAACCAGAGTTGCAGAAAAAAGGCGAAACCAAGGTGGCGGAACTAGCCCGATTATTAAGGGCAAACTCAGCCAACGGCAAGAATGTCACCCAATCGTCCTGATCAGCAGAGACAAAACACCTCAAATAAGCCTCCAAAGTCTGATTGGTTCGTTCCGTCTGTCCATTAGTCTGAGGATGGAAAGCAGACGAAAACGACAAATCAATGCCCATCCTACTACAAAAGGATCGCCAGAACCTGGAAACGAACTGGGATCCTCTGTCTGACACAATATTCTCAGGGATGCCGTGCAAACGAACCACGTTCTGGAAAAACACAGGAACCAGATCGGAAGAGGAAGGCAGCTTAGGCAAAGGAACCAAATGGACCATCTTGGAGAAGCGATCACATATCACCCAGATAACTGACATGCCCTGAGATAGCGGAAGATCAGAAATGAAATCCATGGAGATATGTGTCCAAGGTCTCTTCGGGACAGGCAAGGGCAAGAGCAAACCGCTGGCACGAGAACAGCAAGGCTTAGCTCGAGCACAAGTCCCACAGGACTGCACAAATGACCGCACATCCCTTGACAAAGAAGGCCACCAAAAGGACCTGGCCACCAGATCTCTGGTGCCAAAAATTCCCGGGTGACCTGCCAACACCGAGGAATGAACCTCGGAAATGACTCTGCTGGTCCACTTATCCGGGACAAACAGTCTGTCAGGTGGACAAGACTCAGGCCTATCCGCCTGAAATCTCTGCAACACACGTCGCAGATCCGGAGAAATAGCTGACAAGATAACTCCATCTTTAAGAATACCAACAGGATCAGCGACTTCAGGAGCATCAGGCACAAAGCTCCTAGAAAGAGCATCGGCCTTCACATTCTTTGAACCTGGTAAATACGAGACAACAAAATCAAAGCGGGAGAAAAACAATGACCAGCGGGCCTGTCTCGGATTAAGGCGTTTAGCAGACTCGAGATACATCAGATTTTTGTGATCAGTCAAGACCACCACACGATGCTTAGCACCCTCGAGCCAATGACGCCACTCCTCAAATGCCCATTTCATGGCCAACAACTCCCGATTGCCCACATCATAATTTCGCTCGGCAGGCGAAAACTTCCTAGAGAAAAAAGGCACAAGGTTTCATAACAGAGCAACCAGGGCCTCTCTACGACAAAACGGCCCCCGCTCCAATCTCTGAAGCATCCACCTCAACCTGAAAGGGAAGTGAGACATCGGGCTGGCACAAAACAGGCGCCGAAGTAAACCGGCGTTTCAACTCCTGGAAAGCCTCCACAGCAGCAGGAGCCCAGTTGGCTACATCGGAGCCCTTCTTGGTCATATCCGTCAAAGGTTTCACAATGCTAGAAAAATTAGCGATAAAACGACGGTAGAAGTTAGCGAAACCCAAGAATTTCTGAAGACTCTTAACTGACGAGGGCTGAGTCCAATCAAGAATAGCTCGGACCTTGACTGGGTCCATCTCCACAGCAGAAGGGGAAAAAATGAACCCCAAAAAGGGAACCTTCTGTACACCAAAGAGACACTTTGAGCCCTTGACAAACAAAGAATTTTCACGCAAAATTTTAAAGACCAACCTGACCTGCTCCACATGTGAATCCCAATTATCAGAAAAAACCAAAATATCATCCAGATAAACAATCAAAAATGTATCCAGATACTTCCGGAAGATGTCATGCATAAAGGACTGAAAAACTGAAGGCGCATTGGAGAGCCCAAAAGGCATCACCAAGTACTCAAAATGACCTTCGGGCGTATTGAATGCGGTTTTCCATTCATCACCTTGCTTAATGCGCACAAGGTTGTACGCACCACGAAGGTCTATCTTGGTGAACCACTTGGCACCCTTAATCCGGGCAAACAAGTCAGACAACAGCGGTAAAGGATACTGAAATTTGACAGTGATCTTATTTAAAAGCCGATAATCAATACAAGGCCTCAAAGATCCGTCCTTTTTTGCCACAAAAAAGAATCCCGCACCAAGAGGGGAAGAAGACGGACGAATATGTCCTTTCTCCAGAGACTCCTTGATATATGAACGCATAGCGGTATGTTCAGGTACCGACAGATTAAACAGTCTTCCCTTAGGAAATTTACTGCCAGGGATCAAATCTATAGCACAGTCACAGTCCCTATGAGGAGGCAGTGCACTGGACTCAGACTCACTGAAGACATCTTGATAATCAGACAAATACTCAGGAACTTCCGAAGGCGTAGAAGAAGCAATAGACACAGGCAGGGAATCCCCATGAATACCACGACAGCCCCAACTTGAGACTGACATAGCCTTCCAGTCCAGGACTGGATTATGGGTCTGTAACCATGGCAGCCCTAAAACAACCAAATCATGCATTTTATGTAAAACCAGGAAACGTATCACCTCGCGGTGTTCAGGAGTCATGCACATGGTAACTTGTGTCCAATACTGCGGTTTATTTGCTGCCAATGGCGTAGCATCAATACCCCTAAGAGGAATAGGATTTTCCAATGGTTCAAGAGTAAAACCACAGCGCTTAGCAAATGACAGATCCATAAGACTCAGAGCAGCACCTGAATCTACAAACGCCATGACAGGATAAGACGACAGTGAGCAAATCAAAGTTACAGACAGAATAAATTTAGGTTGCAAATTACCAACGGTGACAGGACTAACAACCTTAGCTATACGTTTAGAGCATGCTGAGATAACATGTGTAGAATCACCACAGTAGTAGCACAAGCCATTCTGGCGTCTATGAATTTTCCGCTCATTTCTAGTCAGGATTCTATCACATTGCATTAAATCAGGTGTCTGTTCAGACAACACCATGAGGGAATTTGCGGTTTTTCTATCACATTGCACCGAATTAGGTGTCTGTTCAGACAACACCATGAGGGAATTTGCGGTTTTGCGCTCCCGCAACCGCCGGTCAATTTGAATAGCCAGTGCCATAGTATCATTCAGACCTGTGGGAATGGGAAAACCCACCATAACATTCTTAATGGCTTCAGAAAGGCCATTTCTAAAATTAGCGGCCAGTGCACACTCGTTCCAATGTGTCAGCACGGACCATTTCCGAAATTTTTGGCAATACACTTCAGCCTCGTCCTGCCCCTGAGACATAGCCAGCAAGGCCTTTTCTGCCTGAATCTCAAGATTGGGTTCCTCATAAAGCAAACCGAGCGCCAGAAAAAACGCATCAATATCAGCCAATGCCGGATCTCCTGGCGCCAGCGAAAAAGCCCAATCCTGAGGGTCGCCCCGTAAGAACGAAATAATAATTTTTACTTGCTGAGCAGAGTCTCCAGATGAACAGGGTCTCAGGGACAAAAACAATTTACAATTATTCATGAAATTCCTAAACTTAAACCTGTCTCCGGAAAAGAGTTCAGGAATCGGTATTTTAGGTTCTGATCTAGGATTTCTGATAACATAGTCTTGTATGCCCTGCACACGAGTAGCCAGCTGGTCCACACTTGTAATCAAGGTCTGGACATTCATGTCTGCAGCAAGCATAGCCACTCTGAGGTAAAGGGGAAGAAGAGAAAAAAAAAAAAAAAAAAACTCAGAATCTTCTTTCTTATAATCCCTCTTCTGCAATGCATTAAACACTTAATACTGGCCTGGCAAACTGTTATGACCCCAATGGCGAGGGTCTCAGAGGAACGTGGAAGTCTGCAGAATACAAAAATCCAGCTCATAGGGCAGTGGTAACTGGGTTGACCATATATCTACTCCTAACGCCAACACTAGAAGTAGCCGGGGATCATTCCTACGTTGATTCTAGATGACACGCGCCAGCCGGAGAATCTAGCTACCCCTAGTAGAGGAAAACAAAAGACCTTTCTTGCCTCCAGAGAAGGGGACCCCAAAGCTGGATAGAAGCCCCCCACAAATAATAACGGTGAGGTAAGAGGAAATGACAAACACAGAAATGAACCAGGTTTAGCACAGAGAGGCCCGCTTACTGATAGCAGAAATAAGAAAGGTAACTTATATGGTCAACAAAAACCCTATCAAAATCCACACTGGAAATTCAAGAACCCCCGAACCGTCTAACGGTCCGGGGGGAGAACACCAGCCCCCCTAGAGCTTCCAGCAAAGGTCAGGATATAGATTTGGAACAAGCTGGACAAAAATACAAAACCAAAACAAATAGCAAAAAGCAAAAGGCAGACTTAGCTGATATAACTGGAACCAGGATCAGTAGACAAGAGCACAGCAGACTAGCTCAGATAACTACGTTGCCAGGCATTGAACTGAAGGTCCAGGGAGCTTATATAGCAACCCCCTAACTAACGACCCAGGTGCGGATAAAAGGAATGACAGAAAAACCAGAGTCAAAAAACTAGTAACCACTAGAGGGAGCAAAAAGCGAAATCACAACAGGGTACAGGGCGATATCTCTCTTTTATGGGTCGGTGATCTCCCGTGGGGATGTGATGTTGGATCCCTTTCACCTGCCCAAAATCTGAGGGGTGTTTGCTGAATATCTGCTCGTACTCGTGTACCACCCTGTAGGCCCCCTGTTTTTGATGGGATGGGGTAGAGTCAGTGCCCACATGCAATTCCCGACACCAGTCCTTCGAGGGCTCTGCAGAACCTTTGTTCTCCGCCAAGTTTGACGGGACCAAGGGTTCAGGTGTCTGTATCACATTATTATTGACAGTGAACAATTTGGCGAGCGTGGTATACTTGGTGAGGTGAACCTCTTCCTCCCCACAATTGAGGACACGTACGGGCACTCTCCCCTGACGGACGTCGACCACCCCCCGGGCTGTCAGAACAGTAGGCCTATTGTCTGAATATACGGGTTCTACCAAGGCCTGGTAGTCCTTACCCCTGAGGCCTATGGCTGCTCGACACCATATTAACATTTCACTCTTGGGGGGTATCGCGATGGGGTTTGAATCACTCACAGTGACACGACCAATCTCACCACCAGTCAGCTCTACCTGCTGTCTCTGCATCAGAGCTCTGATTTCCTTCTGCAGGGCACGTTGCTCACTGTGGCCAGCGGTTTCTGCCACCTGTTGCAACAAAACAATCACTTCTGCAAGACAATTTTCTATAACATTAGTACCAAGAGTCATCATGGGATTACATTCTCGACGATCAATATCAACAATCACAATCCCTTGGGCTTTCAATTCCACCCGCCCCACTTTGATGGTGACCTCCTTATACCCCACTTGTGGCAACGGCTGACCATTACTGGCGATTATGGTGAAATCATCGTCAGGGCCACGAGTAATATCAGCGTCCTCCCAATACCTTGTAGAGCACGTAAGGTATAGTCGTCACCTGAGAACCGGTGTCCAGCAAAGCATTCAAGGGGATTCCATCAATCACTACAGGGAGAACTGGTCGTCCTCCAATATACTTGGTTCTCCAATGCTGCGGGCCTGACCGTCCTACTCCTGGGGGTTGGCCCTTTGCCCCAGGGGTTGCTCGTTTAAAGGACAGTACCTTGCAAGATGGCCCACCTGGTGACATCGGCGGCAGATGGGTTGTCCGTCCTGATGGAAACGATCGCTGTCCCGGCCTCTGGTCGGTGGGGTCCTCTTCTGTCGCGTCCAGGGAACATCCTCTGGTCCGGAGGCTAGCTGGATCTTTTTCTTGGGGGCCTCCTGTAGGGACAGCACCGTCCGGGCTAGGGCAGCAACGTTCTTGGTCAGCTCCTGCATCTGAAGACGGAGTCCTGCAGGGGAGTCGTCCTCGAAGCTCTGGGCGTCGGCCTCCGCGGCAACTGGGGTATCCGATGCCATCTCCTGGTGGTATGTGAGAGCGGGGCGCCTGGGTGGTATTGCGCGGCTGGGCTGTCGCTCCTGCAATGCCTGGATAGCTTTATCTTTGAACTGCGCAAAAGTCAAGTCTGGATTTTGCATGGCCAGGAAGTGCAATTGGCCCCGCTGGTGACTGCACAGGAGCCCCTCAATGAACCGCTCCTTCAGAAGTTTATCCTCATCCTGCATGCTGCCGGGGTCACTCTGCTTAATGGCCCGCATCGCCTCCTGGAGATTAAGGGCATAGTCCCGTAAGCTATCCTGTGGCCTCTGTTTGCATCCATAAAAAGTCAGTTTAATTAAAGGCACATCAGGAGTTCTCTTTACAGGTGGGAATCAGTGTCTACCTTCTAGCGCTGGGTGTTGTAGTTCTTCCCTGCTGAGCTCCCGGGATAGTCCTCACAACTGTTTCTGTCTGTCTCTGATGTTCGTTTTCTCCGTCCTCCAGATGATATGGTAGGACGCACCCGTATGACGGGGTAGGCCTGGAGTTCTTCCGGGACCCTAGAGTCGCCCCTCTCCCGCAGCTGCCTCCGTTGTCTGCTTAGGTGTTAAGTGAGACAGCCAACCTATAATTGGCTGTCCTGCCGTGGTTTGCAGTGTACTTAAAGTCTCTTACTTGCTCGGCGTTCCGGCCACCGACTGTTTGCGCCTCAGAAGGATGTTGCCTCGGTCTAACAGCACGACTCCTTCTGGTTCTAATTCCTCTTTGCTGTATTCCCGTTGTTCACTGGTTTGTTCTGCTCTGAGGAGTCTGCCAGGATCCCATCCCTGACAGGTCCTCTCACTAGCTCTTCCCAGCTACTTCTCCCTGTCTTCCTGTCCAACCCCCAGTTTTACCATAGTGTGAGGAGTGGCCTACTAGATAGGACCACCCCCCCTGGTGGCCGGAGTGTGAAGTGTAGTGAGGTGTTACCTGGTCAGAGAAACTCCTTTAGTGCAATCAGACGTACCATAGCTCCCCATAGTGGCGGAGCCACAGTACTGCAACAACCAGGACTCTGGGGTGCTGCACTTGCACTCAAAATCTCATGATACATGGCCCCATTCATTCTTTCATGTACATGGATCAGTCATCCTTGTCTCTTTGCAGAGAAACAGCCCCAAAGCATGATGTTGCCACCCCCATGCTTCACAGTAGGAATGTAGTTCTTTGGATGCAAATCAGCATTCTGTCAGGACTCTGAACATTTTGATTACCTTTTGTGCATTACTGCCCTTTTCCAAGATGGTGTCTTTGGTCTCATGTGCACTGTGTCTTCCTGCTATATAACTCCACCCCAGCCTTTAGTCTGTGCTAGAGTATACTGCCTTGCATCCAGCTCCTGATGACTCCCTGGCTTTGCACCTGCACCTGCTCCTGTGAACCTGTGTGGAGATCCTGCTACTCAGCTCTGAGTTTCTGCTGCATACATTGGTTTCCAGTAATCCTCCATCTGGCTGCTTGTGTTTGTTTCCATCTGCATTTGCTGGACATGTAATCTGTTGCTGCTCTGCTTAAACCTGAGACTTTTACCCAGGCCTCCCTGGTTGTGCTAAGATATTATTTGAACTGCCTTATAAGCATATCTATCTGTGTTTGGACTACCAAGGACTTATTCGTGTCAAGTATCCACAAGAATAATTGTGCTTCATAGACTTTCTGTGTGATTGCATTTTCCTCTGAAGTTTCCTATAGACTGCTAAGCTGCGTTTAATATTTACTCCAAGTGTTGTGGACTTGAGTTTCTCTCTGCACCTGTTTGAATCACCGTGTGATAATATAGACTTTACCACTTATAAAACTGTGTCCTGTAGTTGTCTTGTTCAATGCAAAGAGTCTCCTGAGTTATCCCTTATAATCATTACACATTCTGTCTTTTCCCAACATGACAAGTTTTGTTTCTACCAAAAGGTGAGATCTTGAGTGGAGCCCCAGATCGATGGAGATTATCAGTGGTCATGTATGTCTTCCATTTTCTTATTATTGCTCCCACAGTTGATTTCATCACACCAAGCTGCTTGCCTATTGCAGATTCAGTCTTCCCAGCCTGATGCAGGGCTACAATTTTGTTTCTGGTGTCCTTCGACAGCTCTTTGGTCTTCACCACAGTGGAGTTTGGAGTGTGACTGTATAAAGTTGTGGACAGGTGTCTTTTATACTGATAACAAGTTCAATCAGGTGCCATTACTACAGGTAATGAGTAGAGGACAGAGGAGCCTCTTAAAGAAGAAGTTACAGGTCTGTGAGTGCCAGAAAGCTTGCATGTTTTAAGTTGACCAAATACTTATTTTCCACCATATTTTGCAAAATATATGTTGCCAAATCAAACAAGGTGACTTTCTGGATTTGTTTTCTCATTTTGACTCTCATAGTTGTGGTCTACCTATGATGTAAACTACAGGCATCTCTCATCTTTCTAAGTGGGAGAACTTGCACAAATGGTGGTTGACAAAATACTTTTTCCCCACTGTATATATGTATATTTCCTGTTCACTTGCTCAGGCTTTTGAGTGTCAGGTTCCCAAAAATGCCAAGCAGTTAAAAGAAGTGTTAGGACTGGTGATGAATGAACTTGCTCAGATAACGTCTTATCCAAGCACGCTCAGGTTTTATCTGAGCATCTCAGCATGCTCGCTTATTATGTTCGAGTCTGAACAAGTGTAGGGATTCCCTAAAAACAGGCAGTCCTGACATGTGTTGAGGTTGTCTAGCAGCCACAAATCATGCAGCTGCAGAGACTCAAACATAATATACGAGTATGCCCAGATTCTCAGATAACACCCAAGCATGCTCGGATAAGACATTAGCCGAGCACATTCGCTCATCACCAGTTAAGACCATTATTCAAACATTTTGGGCCTCAAAGACGCTACATGCTTTACAATAGAAGTAAATGCGAAGGGATAAAATATTGGGGTACTGGGATAATGGGCCTCTTTTGGAGTGACTTGTGCATATTTCCTTAAAAAAAGGCATGTTTTACTTAAAAAAAAATCTGCAAAACCACAAAAGCTCAAAACATGGCAACAAGAAATCCTAAAAAACCATCTGCAAAAAATATGCAAATGAACACTACTGAAAAAAAAATCAGTGAAATTGCCAGAATTTCCACTTTAAAATAGTTTTTGATTGCCTAAAAAAAACATTGTGTGAACATACTATTGCCTCATTAGAAAGCCTGAAGTGTTTAAAAGTAGTTTGAAAGCCTAAATATATGAACAGCTAGTATTTTTGAACGTTTAGCATAAGGCTGTGCAGATGTTCCATCTTATGTTAAGTGATTTAACTACTTCAGCATTTGAAACCTTCAAGTGCTTAAAAGAAGTGACATGCTCATTCTTCATGGCATGCTCTATATTCTTTAAAGCAAGAAACTAAAGACACAGGCAATGGAACGAAGGTAAAACCATTGGCAAAACTGCTTCAGGAAATCGACTGCTGTCATTTGCTTGTACTACCTGGAAAAATTCGACAGGTGCACTGGCGTCATAGGGTAGGTGTACATGGTCAGTAGACGCTGCGGGTTGGATGCTGTATAGTTGCGCAGTTGGAGCACCCCCAAGGGCCGTGGGGTACTCGGACCAGATCGTAACGTTCTTAAAGTGGATGTGGTCATGGCAGCAGTGACCCGATCCGTGGCCCTTGGCGTCCAATTAAAGGTGAAATAAAGGGGAAATAAAGTTTATGTGGAATTGTTCGTGATGCTGCAGCGCCCCAGAGACCTGGTCGTTGCAGTAACATCGCTCTGCCACTAAGGGGAGTGATCTTACGTCTGATGGCACCAAAGGAGTTCACCTGACCAGGTATCACAGGCACCAATACACTTCACCGTCTGGCCTCCAGGGGGAGCTAAGGGTACTATGCATTAGGCCACTCCTCACAATCTGGTAAAACTGGGGGTTGGATAGAAAGTGAGAAGAGAAGCTGACTGGGTTTTGCCCAGGCAACACCTAGTGAGAGAAGGGGTTGCTTGAGAAGATTCAGGGGGGTCCCTGTCAGGGGTGGGATCCTGACAGAGGCCTAGCGAACAGAACAGAACGTTACAGAACCGCACCTGCACTGATTTGCGGCGGTATCTTAAGAAAGGACAAGAAGAAAGGTTTATTGTGAAGCAGTGAGAAACGAGATCACAGCAAAAAAGGAGATAATACCAGTAGGAGTCGTGCCCCGAGATCTGCAACATCCTACTGAGGTGCGTAGCCGGTGGCCGGAACGCCGAGGAAGTATTGGGCTCCAAGCATTACTTCAAACAGCGGCAGGACAGTTAATTATAGGTTGGCTGTCTCACCTAAATCACCTAAGCAGACATAGAGGGCAATTGTGGGAGAGGGGCGACACTAGGGTCCCAGAAGAACTCCAGGCCTACCCGTCATACGGGTGCGTCCTAGCCATATCATCTGGGGGGACGGAGAAGAATATCAGAATAGAAACGAGAGTTGTGAGAAAGAACATCAGAACAGACACAAAAGTTGTGAGGACTATCCCGTGGTGCTCAGCAGGGTAGTACTACAACACACAGGCGCTAGAAGGGAGGCACTGATTTCCACTTGTGAAGGGAACTCTGGATGTGCCTTCGGACCGGCCGGTCTCAGCCAGCCCTGTTAGCAGTGCTCCGGATTGCGGATCCTGAAGCCTACAGTAAAGAGGTAAAGAGACTGCAACCCTGTGTCTTCGTTATTTCCTCGCACCACGCACCACCACCTTTAATTGGACGCCCCTTAGCAGGGTCACGGACCGGGTTAGGCCACCGTGACAACCCCAAGACCGAGACTGAGAGGCCCGGTACCGAGTGCCCCGCGGCCCTGCATCTGGGGGTGCTCCAATGCCATCTGTGGTACTTAGCAATAAAGATGTTAGCCGACACTGCTTAAGAGTCCGCTGGGGCTGGTGGTGATGCAGCAGAGTTGGTACAGCTCTCCACAGGTAGAGCTAACCCCAGGGCAACTGTATGTGTAATTGATGAGATGATGACGGCTGTCGTAGGCCGGGCAGGTGTTGTAGGAAGGACACAAGGACACAGCAAGGTGCAGTTTCCAATGCTTTACTCACAGTTCTCCAGTCCACAAACGCAAGCCTGATGCTGTGTTCTTCAGGTTAGTGGTCCAGCAAACTCCCAGGCAAATTGGAATGCACCTTTCCAGGACTCCTTTCGTATGCCTTTCGCTGGCTGTCTCACTACACTGGCTTTTCTCTTCTCCTGCCCAGTGTCTTACCCACAGTGTCCAAAGCCAGCAGCCACGAATCTGGTTGGGTGACGTTCTCTGAGTCCCCTGGATTCTATGTGGCTGCCTTTTTAGCGAAGCATGGGTGGATGTGGCTGTGCTTCTTGCAAAAGTGACAGCCTCCGGTTTCTTAGCTGAACTTGAAGTATTCCACTTAGTTGGGGCCGGTCCCCTTGGCTGCCATCTGGTCTCTTCACATCTGGATACGGGCCCCACGGGTGGCTTCTGCACTACCCGTGCCTCTAGGACCCCTTCTGTCCTTCTGGGAGCTTCTTTCTGTCTCTCCCTCTCAATTCTCTGTTCTGTCTGTCAGAAGCTGCAGACCTGCATGTCTGCTCAGCTCCATTTCTCTCACAATTTCTTTCTAGCCCCCTTTGACATGGAGCTCCTTCTTAGCACATCTTCCTGCTTCCCCATTCTCTCACAATCTGACTAACTTTCCCTCCTAATTAGATCCTCCCCTACTCTACCTACCCCACCCACTCCTCCAACATCCTTTCCTATCCAGCCTGGGATGAGGCCTTCCTCCCTAAGGGTACGCCCAGGTGCCCTGACTGAACTGATGTGTGTTGGATGTGAGTGTTAGAGTCCTGGGTAGTGCTCCCTCCTTACCTGAGAGTGGGATACTGTAACACCCCAGGAAGCCAGTTGTCACAGTGGTATTGCCATGCCTTGAAACGAGGAATATCCCTTTAACAGTTAACATGCCCATACAACACTGTTCTGCCTCCAGGCCAGAAAGGGGAGCTCTAGACCTGGATTCAGGGTAACTTCTCTATAT
Organism: Ranitomeya variabilis; assembly: GCF_051348905.1. NCBI lineage: Eukaryota > Metazoa > Chordata > Amphibia > Anura > Dendrobatidae > Ranitomeya > Ranitomeya variabilis. The sequence goes on from NC_135233.1 coordinate 660,149,629, forward strand.
ATTCTTGATGGAGGAGGAGTTAGAGGCAGTCTGTTAGAGACAGGGACAGAGATAGTCTGTCTGAGAGGAGCGAGAAGTGAGGAGTGGAAAGCTGGGGCCGTGCAGACACGTGGTTCTGCAGCTTCTGGGAAGGAAAGAGCAAAACAGAGCAGTCTGTAGGAAAGTGTGAAGAAGGAAGGCGCACAAGAAAAGTGAAGAGCTGGATGGGAGCTGGGACTGAGCTCCCTCAATGCTGAAGCGTAAGAATACCGGAGGCTGTAAGTCCGAGGTTGTGGGGGTAACTGTATGCCCCACAGCAGAGACCGGCGGGCAGGAGATTTCAAGTCGTCTGTCCACCATTAACACCCGAAGGCATAGCAGCATATAGAGCCCGGAGTCGCAACCAGAGACACCTGTAAAAAAGTTTGAGTTGCCTGCCATGCGGGTAGTGTTCTACTTAAAGGGATAGAGAGAGAGTGAGGACATTGTGTGAAGCCTTATGCATCAAGTGACTACAACACAGCACAGTAAGGAAAGCTTCCAACCCCACCTGGCTAGGGGAATTCCGAATCACTTCCAAGCTGGCCAGACCTCACCTTCACCTGTTACCGGTACCCTGGACTGCGGCTGCATACTACCAGTAAAAGGAACTGCAACCTTGTGTTCTCCAATTCTTTCCGGCACTACGCAGCCTGTCATCTTTACCCACTACACCGGGAGCCCTGGGGACTAAGCTTCACCTGTGGGAAGCCATACCATCCCTGCTGCAGTACCATCATCCCCAGTGAACTCCTTTAAGCAGCGTCGGTCATCCCTGACCGAATACCACAGGTGGTGTCATGAACAAACTTTATTCTTTATTCACAACAACCCCTTTAAAGACTTTTCATTTAACTTGGATGCCCAGGGACCAGGTCGCTGCGACCATGACCACCCCTTTAACGACCACCAGACTTGGTACTGAGTACTTCAGGATCCTAGCAGGCACTCCAATACCACACCTCTGGATGAGTTGCAGTACCTCTGTGGTGACTGGACCCCAACGGCGCCACACAGTTGCGCAACACCCAGATGTTACAGCCTAGTGGATGAGATTTCAAGAAAACCCATTGCCACTATGTGGACACACGCCCGCATCTCACCTGCGGAGATGGACAAGCAGCATGTATGCTTATCTTGAAGAGACGTGAGTCTCCGCAAGATAAATTTCACCCATACAAAGTATTGGATGTGGTGATTCCAAACAGTTCAATTAACACATGCAGAGTCATCTGTGTTCAATAGCCGGCAGCACTTTGGATCCAGCGGAAATGTGCTGCGTCCAAAGCACTGCCAATTACTGACCGTGTCTGCACATACCTTAAAACACTGTCTTTTTCAAGAAGGTTCCTCCTGAAAGCACCAACAAAGCACTTGATAAAATGAACATACTTTACTGTGCACATGTTCATTTTTAGGTCACTTAAACCCTGAAGAGGTTAAATGAAGTTACATGCTCTTTCTTCAATGTCTTCCACTGTGATGTCACCCTCTCTCCATACTTAACAGTATAAACCTACTGCAAAAATGACAACGATTCCACCCAAGAACCAGTCTCAGGGTAACACCCTGAAGCGGCTCCATTTTGGGAAAACTTGTCAGCTGCACCAGCATCTAAAAGACCCCATGTGAACATAGGCTAAGGAAATTGTTTCCTGCAACTTTTTTTCCAATGTGTTTCTTGGAGAGCATTTTTATTGGATTATTGTGATTTTTTTGAGCTCCATAAAGAAAACGCTAAACTTTATTAACTCGGAAACACTGTCAAAACATCCCAAAGATATGCCTGGTCATCCTCTGGACATCTTTGTAGCCTTCCCATTGTATTGTACTGTAAGTTGTGCGTTTTGCTAGTGGTAAACGCCTGGAGAATGTACATGTTACTTCTTTTAAATGTTTGGTGTCTTTTGAAAGCCTGAGTGTTTCAAAGTAGCTCAAAAGACTGAACATATTGCACAATATGAAGTGACAAAAAAAAAGAAAAAGGTTTCAGGAGAACAAACTACCAAGAAAACACTAAAGAAACTGAATATGCAAATTGCCTCTTCTGAGAAAAAGAGGACTTAACTCTATAGCGCCACCTGTTGGATGTAGCGATCCTACAAGTCACAATCAACCCAGAAAGAAACTGAATGATTCTTGCAGCATCTTCCACTTGAAAAATAGTTATCTATGATGTTCAAAATATAAAATGCAGCTATATGTCTTCAATATCGCTGATTTAAGTTATATTTATCTCATGGGGCTACCACTAGCTTTGATCTGTTGCTTTAATGATGTGTTTATGAGTTTCTTAACTGGGCCAACAGGGTCTGATACTCAAACATGCACTATTTTCCAATAGCTTTGGCTAATCACTGTGTTTCTAACTTCTCTCTTCTAAATTAGATGTCCCGAGAGATCAGCCATTTAGGGATCTAGTAAAAGAATTGGATGCCGCAACATAGTCCACTACCTAGCGATAGGGAGATCGTTAAGATAGATCATATAAAATGTTATCCAGTTTATATTATTTGAAAATATTGCTAAAAAAGTGTCTCAGAAGAAATGTTCCCAAGCTTAGATAAAAGCAGGATACAGAATCCAAATTATTTTCTGAATCCAGACCTTAAACTTTAAAGTCGTGGCTGGACAGATGCTTTTGGAGGTTTTATAGTCATTACCTTTGCTGCCTCAGAGATGTCCAGTTGAATCTGGGTTTGCTTATTCTTAGATTTTTGGGGGCCGTTTCCACTGGAGTTTACTCAAGTGGTACTCAAGTTTTTTATGATTTATAGCTGAAGGTTTTGCTGCCTTGTAACACACTATTTTCCGTGTACCTTTCCCTGCCCATTGCTGAGTCAAGCATTGCATTAGACAATCTGAGTCAAAGGAAGGGTCAACTCTATCCAATTTATCAGTGTAGTCCAGTATCAACAATGAGGAAAGAGTAGAGTAAAGCAAATGCATTCTAGTGTCACCGATAATGGTGTTTAAGGTGCCCCACTAATCAGCATTGGTACACAGGAAGGGGGTTGACTTCATTTTGCTATTCTAATGATCCTTCCCAGCCCTAATTAAAACAAATGTCATTAGACTTATGGTAAGGTTTTAATACTAGAGATTAGGACCATTCTGAATAGGGTTACCGTGATGTGGTGGGATGGCTTTTGAAGGTTTTTTTTATCAAAAATAAGTTGACAAAGTAACCTATATTATTTTAATGCTTTGTTGCTTTTTATTTATTTATTTAGTGGCAGGGTATTTGCTCATTTTGTTTTTCTCATTGGTTTTGTCTGTTTAGTTGCCAGTGTGAACATGCACTTACATGCTGCAACTTATATTCCAGTTCATTGCTTTTGTTTTTTGTTTTAGTCTCTGCAGCCTGTGCAGGTAGGGGTCGTGACATACCTTTTCTTTGAGCTGGATATTATGTTTAAAAAGCTTCCCACTGATGGGTGTCCATTAGTCGAGGCCTCGATCCTTCTCAGCCCTTATTCTCACAAATGTCATTAGACACATGGTAAGGTTTTAATACTAGAGATTAGGACCATCCCGAATAGGGTCACCGTGACGTGGTGGGATGGATTTTATTTTTTTGATCAATTTTATATTATAATATTATATTTTATTTTTATATTATTTTCATGCACTGTTGCTTTTTATGTATTTACTGCAGGGTATTTACTCATTTTGTTTTTCTCTTGGGTTTTGTCTGTTTAGTGACTAGTGTGAACATGCACACCAACTTATTATATCCTGTTCATTGCTTTTGTTTTCTCTAATGGAACATAGTCATATTTATCTGACTGACCATAGGCATGTAGCCAATTATGAAAAAATCATTTTGCATGATTGTTCCATGTTACATTTCTCTTTTGTAAAATGTTCTTGCACAATATTGGTAACTGTGTCTCAGAATTTTCTTTTCTCATTTAGGATTGCCACTAGAACGGTGTGCAATGATTTTGTACAAATATTCAATGCAGGAGATTATATATAACCCATCACCTTTAAAGAAAAAGCAGATATAGCGAAATGTTGGTATTTAAAATGTAACCTTTATTAAGTCTTTTAAAATAATGAAAAAATAAGAGTGTGTATATACAAGCGCCCTGAACAAGCTATAGTGGGATGTGTAGTAGCTTTAAGTCTAGGCTGCTGTTTCCAGCACATTAGTCCAAAATCTTTATTGGACGCGTAACTTGGATTCCACTTTACACAACCCTCTATATTAGCAGCAGAGTGTTGAATATAGGAGAATCTCTGACCAAATGGGTGAGATCAAGCCTTTTTATACATAGATACCTATCTAATGAAATTGTTAGTGTATTTATCAATGCATGTGCCTACTTATTGTTGAAAGGGAGTAACATGGTCCTAAAAAACCTCCTGTTTTCTGGTAGTGTATTTATGCTGCATACTTAGGTGTTGTTTATTTGTTTGGAGGCACACACAGCCCAGCTACACTTTGTACCTTATATAGAGGATTTAAGGTGTTGTGGTGGATCAATAAAGTGATTACATATGTGAGATATCTCTATGAGGCCTATACTGTGATTGCATTCTGTTTAATACCACCCCTCTCCCTGCTTCCTAATTTTATTTGATATACCAATATAAACACCCACTAAGGGCAATATCCTCATATCTCCCTGAGTTTTGACAAGTCTGGATTACTATCAGGATCTCAGAGGAGTCTGTAGATGGGAAAAAGTGGCTCTAAAGAAGATGAACTAAACAAGAAGGTAGCTAGGTTCTCAAGAAGATGAACTAAAAAAGAAGGTAGCACCTCAACATTTGCTTGAGAACCCAGCGGTATTCAGGTAATGTATCCAATAGAGATTTTGGATACTGTCTATAATGTGCTGAAAACAGCAGCCTAGATCTAAAGGTACTACACACCTCACTATAGTTTGTTCAGGGCACTTGTGTTTATGCACTCTTTTCTAATTTGCATTATTTTAAAAGACTTAATAAAGGTTACATTTTAAATACCCCCATTTCGCTATATCTGATGATTTTGTACAAACCAAAGCTTATGACTTAGGTTATGCACCCTCTTCACTGCAAGACAAAGTGACACTACTGACAAATACTCACATTTCATTGCACTATGGAACTACCTCTATGTGTTGTCAGGATTAGCGATCAGCAAATTTGTTCGGAAAAGGATCGTCAAACATAAATTCGGCACGAATATGTCACATTCGGATTCGTGATCGGAAATCTGAGCAAAATTTTATAAAATCGGTAACATTCAGTAAAAGTGCCAGAAAATACTTGTGTTGCCACAAAAATATTTTTATCACTTTAGCAACGATAATGGTGGTGTATCATGAGCGTTTGGCACATGTTTGATGAGGGGAGGGGGTTTGCAGAGCTCAGATGCACAGCATTCTTGTAAGCGGTCATTTTCTTTCCCTAACTTTATATGTGCACATTGCAGCTAGCCAATCAGGGCACAGGAAACACCCACAATGTCCTGACACCACGGCTTGTGTCATTGGCTGCTGAAATCACATGTCCCTCTCCATATAAATAGTGGACATCTTGTTTTAGCGCCATTTTGTCACTGTAACAGCACAGAGAGGCTGCTCCTAACGCTGACACTGTTAACAGCAAGATTTTGTCTAGTTAGTTTGGCGGTTGTATATTAGTCAGATAGTGTAGCTAGATAGTGTCCAGTGTGGTTGTAAAATTTACAGTACCTTCTGGAATTTTTTTGGGGGGCCATTACTGAGGTCCGCAGACAAAACCAGCAGGGCACGTTTTGTGCACTGCTTCTATTGTGTTCCGTGCACGAGTGTAGAATTATAATTAATATTTTTTTTACTAGGTAAATGTGAAAAAGCCTGCTGTATCCCACATTTTAGCTAGCTAGCTAGGTGGTTGTATATCCGTCAGATAGTGTAGTGAGCTACTGTCCAATGTGACTGTTAAATTAACCTTCCAGCATTTTTTTTCTTTTTTGGACATTACTGAGGTCCACAAAGAAAGCCAACAGGGCATGTGTTGTGCACTGCTTCTATTGTGCGTCATGCACGAGTATAGCATTCTAATTCACATGTAGCTAGTGAAAAATTATTAAACAGCCTGGTGAATCCCACCTTGTCATTTAGTGCTGTGGTGATATAAAACTGTCTGCAGACCTAAGGCACATTAAAAAAAAGTTATAATTACAGTAAGGGACCTGACTTTAAAATAGTTTGTAGCGCAAAGTGTGTTATAGAGGCCTGATCCATAGGCCACAAAAAATTCTTCTGTTATTAACGGCATAAAGTAAAGGACCTGACCTTAGATCCTTTAAATAGTTTGTAGCATCTATTGTGTTACAGAGGCCTCATCCATAGGCCACAAAAAAGTCTTCTGATATTAACGTCATGCAGTAAGGGACCTGACTTTTAAATAGTTTGTAGCATCTAGTGTGTTATAGAGGCCTGATCTATAGGCCACAAAAAGTCTTCTGTTATTATCGTCATACAATAAGGGACCTGACTTTAAAATTGTTAGAAGCATCTAGTGTGTTATAGAGGCCTGGTCCATAGGCCACAAAAAATATTCTGTTATTAACAGCATACAGTAAGGGACCTGACTTTAAAATAGTTTGTAGCATCTAGTGTGTTATAGAGGTCTGATCTATAGGCCACAAAAAAGTCTTCTGTTATTAATATCATACAGTAGGGGACCTGACTTTAAAATTGTTTGTAGCATAACTTATTTCTCATACAGGCCTCATCCACTCTCAAACAATTATTTTTTCTGTGACTAACACGATACAGCACTTCATATTTTTTGTACTATAAATTTACTGTCGCTTAAATTCAGCTGTTTGCAGAGGTGGTGCAGAGTTTAAAATCTATTTTTTGTTGCTAATACTGTGCTTCTACCACACAATCTGAGCAATATTGCTGTGAAAAAGCAAGGCCGTGGTGGAAGGAGAATTAGGCTTGGTGTTCAAGGTGTACGTGGGGTAGGTGGCAATGTTTGTGAAAGCACTAATGAAGCAACGTCATGTCCTATGGAAAGACAACTGACAACTTATATTACTGGACTACCTTTCTTTGGCAGACACACATGGGTACCCCTTGTCGATGATACCCAGAAAGAGCATGTACTCGAGTGGATGGCAAGTGCAGCTTCAAGCGGCCTCTCCACCTCAAAAACACACCCAGTACAGTCCACAGAGGTGGCACCAAAAATTCACCTTGCGTCTTAACTGTCCAACCGTTCAACTGACTGTACGGAACCACAGATGGGTGAGTCTGAAGAGCTGTTCACACATTCTATGCCATGTTCATCAGAAGTGTACTCAAAAGCTTCGCAGAGTCAAGAGGAGGAAATCTGCACTGATGCCCAAATTTTTTTTAGCTTAGATCCGGGGCAGGACGAAGTATGGTCCGAACAGCATCCTGACCCTCATCATCAGACGTTAACCACGGGGGGAGGTGATCCTGATGAGACTCATATTTGAGGCTCACGCGGACTGTACTGTGCTGTCCGGGCAAGAAGAGGAGGATGGTGACTTCAATGGCGAGGCACTGAGGATGATGATGATGAGGTGTTAGATCCCAGTTGGCGTGAACACAGAGGCGCACAGCTGAGTAGGTCATCTGAGGAGGAAGACGAGAAGTTTGCATTGCGTCAAACGTCGCAGACACGTAGTGATACAGCCACGACGAGTGATGCATCCTCAGTCACAACTGTGCCGCTGACCAGCAGCATCCGCGGGTCTGCAGCTTGCAGGGGTGGCAAGGGTTGCCTAGTCTGGGCCTTTTTTGACACTGCAAAGGATGAGCCAACTCACTAATCTGCCAACTTTGCAATTTTTACCTCGACTCAGTTTTTTTTGCAATCATTTTACTACTACATGTATGAACCTTCACATACAATCAACATGCTTTACTGCGGGAATCCCACTGCACAAAAATGCAGACTGAACAACCATCTGCCCCCCCTCAATCTCATCTGCTGCTTCTTCCTCCTCCTCTGTTACCGTGCCAACTATTGAGATGCAGGTCTTTGATCGCAGAATCTCGGGTTCTTTACCCGCTTCAGTCACACTGACTGAGAGGCCGCCTTCAGCTGTAACAAAGGCGGATATGCCTGCTGTTTTCGACTTTACAAGTTTCTCAATCCACAGTAACATCTCCACCTGCACCTCTCTCATGATCCAGCAGTTAGTCCGGTTCACCTTACTCCGCCCTCTCTCAGCACTGCAGCCAGTCCCTGGTTCCACAGTTGTCGTCATCGAAAATATTGTTTCCTCCTAGGCATGACAAAGCTAAGATGTTAAACTCCATCATCTCCAATTTGTTGGCCGTGGAAATGCTGCCTTTCCGCCTGGCAGATACAGACGGTTTCCGAAACTTGATGGCCATCGCAGTCCCCCAGTACCAATTACCCAGTCGCCATTACTTTTCTAAGAACACTGTGCCTGTGCTACACCAGCATGTCACAGACAACATAACCTGTTCCTTGACAAAATCTTTGTCTGCCAGGGTGCATTTCACCACAGACACTTGGACAAGTAAGCATGGCCAAGGGCATTACATCTCGCTGACTGGGCACTGGGTGACTTTGGTGGCTGTGGGGACAGGCGCTGCTCCACAAGTCTTGGAATCCTCAAGGCTTGCAGGACAAACCTCTACATTTAACATTTCCTCCACTGCTTCTGCCTCCTCTATCTCCTCTAGGGCCTCCACTTGCACCCTCGGCCTCTGCCTTAACAAGACACGCATTCCAACAGTGCAGAGCGAACCACCTCGGTGCTGCGCAGCCAGGGCTCACCACAATCAGGCAGTCTTAAAATTGATATGCCTTGGAGATCGCAATCATACAGCTGAACAGTTGTGAACAGCTCTCCAGGCTGAGTTTGATCAATGGCTGTCTCGGTTGAACCTGCATCCAGGGAGGGCAGTGTCCGATAATGGTGCAAACCTAGTGGCAGCCCTACGGCGAGGCAAGCTCACACACGTGCCTTTCATGGCTCACGTCCTCAACCTCGTGGTGCAGCATTTTCTCAGCCACTATCATGGCCTGGGTGAGCTGCTCCAGAAAGCACGTAAGCTGTGTGCTCATTTCTGCTGTTTGCACCCCTCTGTTCATTCACTTGCATCGATACAGCGATCTTTGTCCATGCCAGTTAACAGGTTGATATGCAATGTGCCGACATGGTGGAATTCCACTCTGCATATGTTGCAGAGACTGTGGCAATAGCAACGAGACCTGATGCAGTATGTCATGTTGTATAGCCTGGGCCAATGCAGTACGGACATGGTGCATATCACGTTTACAGCACAGATTAAGCACCTTTGTACTCTTCTGCACAGTTTCAAAATGGCTACTAAGATGGATAGCGCTGCCGCTGCCGTCATCAGCATCACTATTCCGGTCACCTATATGCTGGAGCAGACTTCGAATAGCCTGCGGGAGGAGATGGTGGTCCCAGAAGAAGAGGGGGAAGCAGAAGAGGAAGCGGAAGGGATAACATTGTCTCTAAGTTCAAGACTGTCATCACACAGGCGGGTGCCAAAGGAGGGTGGATTACTGCAATCAAGTGGGGCTGGTGATGACAAACTGTTATCGACGGTGCAAGATCCAAGGAACAAATGGAGGAGGATGAAGAGGATAATCCTCGCCTCTCTGTTGTTCGTGGCTGGCAGGAAGGGACAGAGGAAAAGAGCCTCACTGTTACCCAGCCATCAACACAGCATCGGCTTGGACCTCATGGTAGAGCCTGACATATGAGTGCCTTCTTGCTTCACTAGCTGCAACATGATCCCCGTGTAGTTATGATTAGGAATAATGCTGACTACTGGGTTGCCACTTTGTTAGATCCACATTATAAAACCAAATTTTTACAGATAATTCCCGCCCTAGAAAGGGACCCACGAATGCTGGAGTATTGAAACAGGCTTTTACACAACCTTCAGAAAGATTTCCCCCAAGACAGCAGTGAAGCACACAGTTCGCATCGCATCTCTAGACTTCCAACCTTCGCCATGTCAATTTATCAGCATCAAAACATTAGCAGCAGCAGTGGTGGAAGTGGAAGAAGCAATTTCTGTGAGTCCTTTGACACTTTTTTAGACCAACTCATGCACCAGCACAACAGAGCCCAATTCTTACATGTGGTGAGCGAATGGAGAGGATGGTGCAGGAGTATCTAGAACTAAATATCAATACCATCAGGGAGGGTTTGGACCCTTTCACGTTTGGGTCTTCCAAAATTGATAAGTGGCCTGAGCTCGCCTCACATGCCTTGGAGGTTTTATCGTGCACGGCAGCCAGCATTCTCTCAGTGTCCTGACGGATAAGGGCAGCCAGCTGTCCCCTGGAAGTGTAGACCGCCTATCTTTCATTAAGATGAACAAGTCATGGATCTCCAAGGACGTTTGCACCCCAATTTCAGACTGTACAGACTAGGTGATATTGCATTTTTTAGTGTGATGCATTATTGTCACGTAACCTCACTCTGTGATATCTTTAGTGTGGCTTCTGTGCCTGCTGTGGCTGCTGCTGATGTTAACACAAATTTGTGGAAGGGTGAACAGTCATGGTTGGTCTACATCTGCTGGGTTAGCTGTAGTGGAAGACGTCTCGTCCCAATTACACTATTTCTATTCTCGTGACAGTTATTCCACTTCGGTGGTGTCAGGCACTCAGTTTTTAAAATGTGAACACTCCTGGTTGGGTGTCCACCTGCTATATTGGGTTTAGTGGAAGACCTGTCGGTCCCTATTATACTATATCTACTACGGTAAAATTGATGCCACTTTGGTGGTGTCTGCCAATAATTTTTGGAAATGTGAACACTCCTGGTTGGGTGTCCATCTGCTGGATTGGTTGTAGTGAAGACCTGTTGGTCCCTATTATACTATTTCTACTGTGGTGAAATTGATGCCATTTTGGTGGTGTCTGCCAATAATTTTTGGTAATTTGAACATTCCTGGTTCAGTGTCCATCTGCTGTATTGGATGTAGTGAAAGACCTGTCGGTCCCTATTATACTTTTGCTACTGTGGTGAAATTGATGTCACTTCTGTGGTGTAAGGCCCTCATTCCTTTAAATGTGAACACTCCTTGTTGTTTGTCCATCTGCTGGATTGGGTGTAGTGAAAGACCTGTCCGTCAATGTTATGCTATTTCTACTGTGGTGAAATTGATGCCACTTTGGTGGTGTCTGCCAATAATTTTTGGTAATTTGAACATTCCTGGTTCGGTGTCCATCTGCTGTATTGGATGTAGTGAAAGACCTGTCGGTCCCTATTATACTATTGCTACTGTGGTGAAATTGATGCCACTTTGGTGGTGTCTGCCAATAATTTTTGGAAATGTGAACACTCCTGGTTGGGTGTCCATCTGCTGGATTGGGTGTAGTGAAAGACCTGTCGGTCCCTATTATACTATTTCTACTGTCGTGAAATTGATGCCACTTCTTTGGTGTAAGGCCCTCATTTCTTTCAATGTTAGCACTCCTTGTTGGGTGTCCATCTGCTGCATTGGGTGTAGTGGAAGAACTTGCGGTCACTATTATACTATTTCTACTGTGGTGAAATTGATGCCACTTTGGTGGTGTCTGTCAATAATTTTTGGAAACGTGAACACTCTTGTTTGGGTCTCCTTCATGCATGTTGCCTGTAGCAATAGGCCTCAGAGACCATCAGGCCTCCACCTCTTAGGGCTCGACTACCCGTGTTACCATCCTTAAATTTTTCTGACAATGGTAGTCTAGAAAACTGATATTTGTGCTACCTGAGTGTGGCTCAGCATGAAAGCAGGTAGAGGTGTTGCATGTGGGATCAGGGCTCCCAGCAAAGGGGCCCTACACCGATCCCTCACCCACCTCGTCTAAGGCTGCTTTCACAAATCAGGTTTTGCCGTCAGCCACAATCCGTCGAATTCTGAAAAAAAAAGGATCCGGGAAAAGCTGCTGCCTGATTAGTTTTTTTCTCATAGACTTGTATTAGCGACAGATTGTGACGGATTGTCTCACGTTTCATCAGTTTTTTTTCCGGATCCGTCGGAAATTGGTTTTCCGGCGGCTGTAAAAAATGGACATAGTAACGTTTTTTGTGTCTGTCGAAAAAACGGACTCGGATTTGCTGCAATGGAACCCTATGGCGCCGGATCTGTCAAATGACGGAATCCGGTGATGGATTCCGTTTTTTTAACTGAGCATGCTCCAATTTTTTTTGGCTCCAATTAGCTGGATCAGCTAGTCGGATCCGTTGAGAAAATGGATGAGTCGCATCAGTTTTTCACAATCTGCGACGTATCTGTTTTTTTCAACATTCGATGGATTGTGCCTGACGGCAAAAAACTGATGTGTGAAAGCAGCCTTACTGTGATGTTCAACTGAAAGCTGTAAATGCTGTCCCAGACCCCAATACCTCATGCCTGGCTGATAGCTGCAGTGCCATGCTAAAATCCGTACTGTGGGTGAATTGAGGCCACTTTCCTGGTGTCTGTCCATCATTTGATATGTTTTGGAAGCATTTGGGGCCGTTATAAAGTGTTGTGCATGCGTTTATTTTTGCCTCCCATTGACATGATTGGCGTTCGGTAATGTTCAGCGAATATTTGACAAATTAATTGGCAAATATTGCAAATTAGGCGAACGTAATCCGAACCAAACATTGAAATATTCGCTCATTTCTAGTCAGGATCTCCAATTGTATTTTGTGTGAGTTTCCATAAAGAACTATTCTTTCAGTTTAAAACTGTACTTCATTGGATATATCTGTATGATATAATAAAATTAGAAAAAGGGAATGAATACATTTAAAAACATGCGTATTGTGAGGACCTAAGGGTTTCTTGGTGACGGAGAGAGAAACAACAACTTTGAGCTGGTACTTAATAAGAGCTACAGAGTTTTTCTTATATTAAGGGCGCAGTCAGACAGCCATATAACTTGGACAAGGATCGCAATGCAATGCTCGGACAAGCAGCTAGCTCTCCCGACCCAAGCGAGACAGCTGCATTGAAATACATGCTGTCAGGCTCTGGTCGGGAGAGCCGATGACCAGTCCGAGCATTGCGCTGTGATCCTTGTCCAAGTTATACAACCGTCTGACTCTTCCCTAAGACAAAAGCTTTAGCCCATTTTCCCTGAAGAGCAGTTTGGCTTTTTTCATATAGAAACAGAAAGTATTTATTTCTAAGAAACATAACTTAAACTAAAATTATTCTTTTAAATATTTATCTTTCCAAAATTAGAGGGGCATTACCATCTTATAATATTTTTAATATTTTGGAAAATCACTAAGATTTAGGAGCCTGACAAATGCGACTACAGGGCTGAGGTTAAAAGGAATGATGTTATGGTTCCCAGCACAGTGGGTCCACAGGAACTACAGCTCATCTTTAATTTTGAGAATCTTTGGGGTATCAGGATTTGAACTTTCTTCGATCAGTATGTGATTGCATACCCTAGTGCCATTTATTCTCATGCTACAAGCACCCTGACTTTTTTTTTCCTAAGAAAAGTACGCATACTATTGATTTTGTTTTTGTAATTTTTTTTTTTTTTTTTTGGGGGGGGTAATCTGTAGACTAATTCTAATTGAAATCCTGCTTCAAACTTGAAATGATGCTGTTATAGCTAATGACATTGATTTGGTGCTAGAATGTTTGCTATGGAGAACACCCCACTTTATGTTCTGTAGTTATTTATACAACCTCATGCCTGTGGTAGCGTCCTGCTGTAATGTTTGTTTTTTTTCTTAATACTTGGCAAACGTAGCACAGCAATTAAAATAGTGATTCTTGGAATTGCTGTGGTTTTCTTACATGGAAATAGTCAGTACACTTTAGATTTTTAATAGCTGGAACATTGGTTTTTAATACCATGCACTTGTGTATGTATAGATCACTAACCCTGCTAAACAGTTTACCACTGTTTTAGTGTATTCAAGTCTCCCAAAGTGGAATCTATATTGTAATATCGAATGAAAACCAGTAATTTGTTGCCTCTTATAGCATTAGAACAGTAATATCTGATACCAGAACACTAATGTATTAAGTTCTATTTAAACATACGGTAACTTGAAGGAATGGAAAAAAAAATAAAATAAAATAAGACAAACCCTAAATTGTAAAATAGCCAAATATTTTGAACAAGTACTACCCCACTTAAAAAAAAAAGGTCGGGATGTGGTGTAAAAAGTAACGAGACAAGAATGTAATGATTTGGAAATTTCTTGTAGCCATTTTTTATTCACAACAGGACATAAAACACATTTCAGAAGATGAAATTAGACCTGTTTCAATGTCAGTTGAAAAAATAACACATTTGGAAATTGATGGCAGCAACACACATCAAAAAAGTTGAGCCTGGACTCTGTCTACTATTGTGTAGCATCCTCTCTTCTACGTACAACAGTCTGTAAACGTCTGGGAAGTGAGGAGAACAATTGCTGGAGTTTTGGGAGAGGAATGGTGTCCCATTCTTGTCTGAGGTAGGATTCTAGCTGCTCAACAGTCCTGGGTCTTCTGAGCTTATTTTTTCATTTCATAAAGCGCCAAATATTTTCCTTTGGTGAATGGTCTATAATCAGCTATACAGGCACGGGAGTGCCTAACTAAGCCACAACAGCACAGCACCATATTGCATATGTCCTTTTGCAGCCCCTCCACCTTGGAGAAACATTTTCCCTTTGTCTCAGCAACGAGACGCTTAGTGAAAAAGACCCTGGTGGGTTCGAAAGGTCTAACTTTGTCGCTCAGTTCACAGCAATATTCTATCTTTATCTGCTTCTACGTATGAATAAAAACTTTGCAATACTGAAATAAAGAGTGTGTGGTGAATCTCTCTTGCCTTGGTCTATAATCCAGGCAGCCAGTTTATCACCCGAAGTCTTATTCTGTGAAGACATGGTGTTGTAATGGATGCAGTATGCAGTTTAGCATTTTTTTGCTGAAGTATGCAAGGCTTTCCATGAGATAGACGTTATCTGGATAGGAACATACTGTGTGTTGTCCTAAAACCTCTTTTTAATACTTAGCACTCACAATGCCTTTCAAGATGTGTAAGCTTCCCAAGTGAAAGGCACTAAGGCTTTTGAACTGTGCGCTGATAAGAAGATAGATGGTCTTTTTCCTCTTGAGTCCACAGGATGTGGCATCCATGATTACCATAGAGAATTTCTAATTTTGATTCTTCTGACCAACTGGACCGTTCATCAGGTTCATCTCTCAGTTTTGGCCCATAGAAGATGGCAGCATTGTGTTGATATACAGTTTGTCTTCTTCTTTGCATAATGAACCTTTCATTTGCATTAGTGGATTGCACGGTGCCGGTGTTAACAGAAAATTGATTTCTGAAAGTATTTCCGTGCCCATGTAAAGATTTACATGACTGACTCATGCCTATTTTTAATTCATTGTAGCCTTTGAGCCCATAGATCATGAGCATCCAATAGTCAGACTTGTCCGTTATGCACATGGATGTTTCCAAAATCTCTGAACTATTGATTTATAAACTGTAAGTGGTGAGATATTCAAAGTCATTGCAACTTTATGCTGAGGAATATTATTCCACAATTTTTAGACGCAGTTGTACAGATTGGTAAAATCTTTGCTTCTGTTAAACTCTACCTCTATAACATGCTTTTTATACACAGTCATGTATCTTAGTTGAAACTTCTGATATGTGTTCTATGTCCTGTTTTGAATAAAATGTGTTTATAAGAGATTTTGTGACACCCCAGGAGTTCAGTTGTCACAGTGGAATTGCCTTCCTCACGGGGAGGGTGATGCCATTGGAAGCGAGGAAGATCCCTTTAACAGGTAGCACGTCCACACAACACTGTTCTGACTCCAGGCCAGAAGAGAGAGCTCTGATCCAGTTTGTGGGTGGCATCCCTATGTATTCTGGCTGAAGGAGGAGTTCAGTTCAGTCTGTCAGTGAGGAGTGGCCAATGAGGAGTGGAAAGCTGGGGCCATGCAGACACGAGGTTCTGCAGCTCCTGGAAAGAGAAGAGAGGGACAGAGCATTCTGTGAGAGACTGTGAGGGGAGAAGAGGCAAAGGAGAGGAAAGGTACTGGGAGTGGAGCTGCGAGAGGGCTCACACCCAAATTAGCGCAAGTAACTGGAAGACAGAATTCCGAGGTTGTGGGGGTTACTGTATGCCCCACAGCAGAAACCGGTGGGCAGGAGATTTTCAGTTGCCCATCCACCATTACATCCGAAGGCACAGCAGAATATAGAGCCCGGAATCGCCGCAAGTAGGGACACCTGTGAAAAGGCTTGAGTTGCCTGCATACGGATATTGCCCTACTAATAGGACAGAGAGAGAAGGAGAGGACCTTGTGTGAAGCCTTAGGCAGCAAGGGACTTATACCACAGAGCAGTAAGGAAGACTTCCAACCCCACCTGGCTAGGGGGATTCCGAATCACTTCCAGGCTGGCCAGACTACACCATCATCTGTGATCCTTACCCTGAACTGTGGCTGCATACTACCAGTAAAAGGTAAAGAGACTGCAACCTTGTATCCTCTAATTCTTTCCTGTACTTCACCATCTATAATCCTTACCAACTACACTGGGAGCCTTGGGTACTAAGTTCTACCTGTGGGGAACTATACCACCTGTGCTGCAATATCATCATCCCCAGAGGACCCCTATAAGTAGCGTCGGCTATCGCTGGCCTAATACCACATGTGGCATCACAAACACTACCATAGACTTTACTCCCATATACTTTCCCCTTTTATTGGACGCCCAGAACCATGGACCGGGTCACTGCCACCGTGACACATCCCTTTAAGAACCGGCCCGGTTTCGAGTATCCCCTAGGTCCTAGCGGGCGCTCGAATTTCCAAATCACTGCATTCTTGTTTGTACTTTATGGTAGCCATTAACCATTACTGCCACATTGTAGATTGAAGATGCTTCTTGCAGTGGAAGAAAACTTCTACGTTTCTCATTATTTTTCAGTCTTAATTAGATCACTAGTTATTTAGCTAAATATAATAAGCAAAACATTTAAATGACAAGTATGGCGCCATGCTGCAAGCTGAAAACATGAATTATTTGATTCAGCGTCCCAGTATGCGATAGAGCTGTAAGAGCTAACCAGCTTGATATACATATTTGTAGCAAAAATATTCTGTAAAATGAAGAATTTATTCATTTAAATTTCTGCTCATTGTGGGTTTAGGAGTCCTGCTATGTAGTGGATACAAAATTAGCAGAGATTTAAATGAATATATTACTAGTTTTACTGAATATGTATGTGGAAACCATGCTGCAAAGAAATAATGCTTTAAAAATAGAAGAGTTTTTCCAGTTTGCATTTTGGTATTTGATAAAAATAAAGTGAATGGAAAAAAAGAAATTAAATCAATATATGGCATGAAAACGTTTTGCCTTCAAAACAGTGTCATTTTTTCTGCACACAGATTTTGAAGGATTGTTCCAAACATTTTTTAGAACTAACTATAGATCTTCTGTGGATTTAGGCCGGTTTCACATTTGCAGTTGTGTCCGCAGCGTTTCTTCCGCAAATATCCGCATGCGTTGTGTATTCCTATATTTAACATTAGGGACGCATGCGTCTGCGATCGTTCGCGTCTTGCGGCGTTTGACGACGCATGCGTCGTTTCGTCGTCTGCGGCTTGTCGCGGAAATGCAACATGTAGTAATTTTTAGAGGCGTCAATTTGCCACCTGGAAACGTATGCGGTCGATTGCGCAAGGAATGCGCCAAAAAAAGCATTGCTGTCTATATGAACGCATGCGTTCACAAGTACACGCGTTTGCTTGCTTTCGTGAACGCATGCGTTCCACAAGAGAAAAACATGTCTAGACACTGATAAGCCACCCCCCACATACAAGGTAATAAAGGGAGGGAGTGGACATTTGCAGGTCACTATTCAGCAGACACTGAAGCAGACGAGACGCAGGCTACATCCTTGGAGGAAAACAAGACACTGAACATTGTGAGTATATCCTAGCCAATGCCTTTATTTTCTATTTTCTGTCTCTACATGTCCTAATTTCTACCATTTCTTTCTTTCTGCATGCATCAGAATGTCTTCTTCTTCTGATGAGGAGCAACGTCCTGGGCCTTCTGAAGTAGAACATGTCAGTGAGGTGAGTACTTGCCTCCTCAGATTGGTAAGTATTCACTGTCACATCTACACATATGACAATTTTTGTTTTTCATTTTTTTAGAGCTCTTCTTCTACTGCATCAGAGACTGGGCAGGAGCAGCGGAGTCACGGTCGGGTGGCAAGGCGGCAGCGTGTACGTATACAAGGCTGACTGTTTACTGTATCCTCACTAGTATTCTTGAATCTTCCTTTCTTTACATTCCTATTTCTTTACATTTTTCTTCTGGAATCCTTTTGTATCTTGACTTTCCTATTCATGCCATTTCTCAGCCTCTGTTTTCTTTCTTTTTCTTATGTTAATTGACCCAACATTAATGTCTTCATTTAATTTTTAGGTTCCAGAACGGGATGAAGACCTCATAGAAAATGACCTCCTCATCTCCCTGGTCCAGGAGTGAGTCCCGTTGTGGGACACCCGGGATCCACTGCACTCAAACAACGTGACGATCCGGCGCCTATGGAATGAGGTGGCCAAAGAGATGTGGGATGGCTGGGACAACGCCCCGAATCGGGTCCGAAATGCATTTGGTAAGTATTGCACTGCAGTGTGAAGCAGCAGAGACCTTGGCCATGCTCACACAACTGTGTGTGATGAAAGAAACTCTCAGGAGTTTCTCTCATCACACACAGTTGTGTGAGCACGGCCAAAAGTCCATTTTCTGACCATAATGTTTTTTTTTTAACAGTGGCCAAAGTCAAAACACGTTGACGTTCGATGAAGGACCGCTTCAACACGGACCTGTGTCAAGAGAGCCGTGTTCCCAGTGGTTCTGGAGCAAGGATCAGAAAATACAAATACCATTGCGTTCTGGCATTTTTAAGACCGGTCCTTGCCCAGAGAACGTAAGTATTTCTCCCGTGCACTAGGTTGTATTGTATTGCCATAATCTGTATATTTCTATTCCACAGGATTTTGCGTCTGGTTAATTTTTGGTATTAATTTTCTTTTTCCTTTTTTCACAGCACATGGAGCACTACTGTTGGCCCAGGTTCTGGAGCGGTCCTTCATCAGACAGCCACGGACCCGTCCCAGCCATCCAGCAGCGCTGCAGCAAGTAGGCCTGCCACACTAACTGGAGACCAGGAAGCTGGTCCATCAGGTGTTCCCCTTTCCCAGTCCTCTGCCACTGCCCCTTTTTTGGGGGGCTCCTCCTGGCAGTGGCAGAGGGCATCGGACAGGTCCCTCATGCCCGAGTTATTGCACTTGAGCTCGGTTTTTCAAGAAGGACTCAAGGCTTTGGGTGACCGAATGGATATTTCACTTAGCCACATGAATACACGTATCCAGGAGGTCACCAAAAGCCTTGACCAAGTAAAAGCCGACCTCCAGAGGCCAGCACATCATTTTTTTAAACAAATTGAGAAGGGCATGTCGGAACACCTTACTCCTGATCTCCAGCTGAGTGTCATGCGGGCCTGCAATGCTGCTTACGTGAAGGCTATGCAGCAGAGTCGGCATTTTCAGCAGACAGTGGCGACATATCCACCTGTGCCTTCACTGTCACGATTCAACCTCAATGCCGACCTCTGCTGCATACCACTGCATGGCCACCTCTATTCCTAGCACTGCCGGACACGAGTACAGTATCACCACAATGCCGAGTGCTGTTGGACAGCCCACCGCCACCACCATGACACCCGCTGCTCCTGCTTGGACCTCCTCCACTGACACGACGATGCAGTAGGACCCTGGCATGGCCTTCCGTACTGCCACCACCATGATGCAGCAGGACCCAGGCATGGCTTTCCGTACCACCACCACCACGATGCAGCAGGACCCAGGCATGGCTTTCCGTAACGCCACCACCAAGATGCAGCAGAACCCAGGCATGGCCTTCTGTACCACCACCACGATGCAGCAGGACCCAGGCATGGCCTTCCGTACTGCCACCACCACGATGCAGCAGAACCCTGGCATGGCCTTCC
Source organism: Ranitomeya variabilis (assembly GCF_051348905.1). Classification (NCBI taxonomy): domain Eukaryota; kingdom Metazoa; phylum Chordata; class Amphibia; order Anura; family Dendrobatidae; genus Ranitomeya; species Ranitomeya variabilis. The sequence continues at coordinate 660,169,673 of NC_135233.1, forward strand.
GCTCTACAAGCGCTATGGACTCTAGCATGGCTGCACGCTCTACGAGCACTATGGACTCTGGCATGGCTGCACGCTCTATGAGCACTATGGACTCTGGCATGGCTGCATGCTCTACGAGCACTATGGACTCTGGCATGGCTGCACGCTCTATGAGCACTATGGACTCTGGCACAGTGCAGCCGGAACCAAACAGGTCACCCACCACGACCATGCCACGACAAATGAGTCCTCCAAGGCTTCCCAGAACCCGTCAATCCCAGAAATAAAAAATAAAAAAAACAGTGGACTCTTAGTATTCCTCCCCCTTCACCTCCCAGTGTGTCTGTAATGTCAGGTTTGTCTCACCCTTCCAGTGCGTCTCAAGCCTCTCATGTGTCAAGCCCTATCCCCGAACTACCAGACCCCACAAGTTTCATGGCCCCTTCTCCTGCCACCCCTGCGTCGTCCGCTGTTAGCCAGGCCTCACTGCTTCTCACCACCGTTTACATCACTCTACCCCAAGCAGGCGCAGTTAAATAAAAAGTTTGTTTAAAAAAAAATATATATATTATTTTTTGCCCCCAATTATATGTGGTTTATTATGTATTTTGCCGCCGTCAACACACACCGTGCACCGAACACTTAATTTTTTGGCCACATCATAGCTCCAGTAGTTAGCAAATAAAAGACTGAGGCTTTGTGTGTCTTTAGTATAGAGATATGGGGTGGGCCAAAAAATTAATTCATGTATTATCTCCATAATCTCTTCCTTCTGCTTAGTCTGTGACTAGTGTTGCAGTCTAAAGAGAAAATGCCGGAAATACAATGCAGAACTATACTCAACAGGTCAGGTGTCAAAAAACTCATTAGTTAGGACACCTGACCTGGTGAGTAGAGAACTGCCTTGTATAACCTCCATTTTCTCTTCTGTGCACGCAATCTATTCCGCACAAAGTGAAGGGACGATGGTGGTCATACACGGCATATCTATGCTCACCTGCACAGGTGTCAGAAATAGTGAATTCATGAGGCTGTTATATGTGCATCATGAATTCATTATTTCTGACACCTGACTTGATGAGTATAGATCTCTTTAGTATCTCATAGTAAAGAAGACCTTTGGCACTCAACAAGTCCACAATTCTTTGCTTTTGAATTCAAATTTATTTTGGCAGCCAGCAAAAATATATAACAGACACAAACTCCGACGTTTCGGCATACATTGCCTTTTTCAAGGTAGTCTGCATATAGTATATTGCGCTCCTAATAGGTTAATTAGTCAAACATGACTGGAGGACAGGATGCATAACTGTAGAGGATAAGAGGCTGGCGCGTGTCCAGTGGCCCAGAGCAGGTCGTCTCGCTCTGGGCCACTGGACACGCGCCAGCCTCTTATCCTCTACAGTTATGCGTCCTGTCCTCCAGTCATGTTTGACTAATTAACCTATTAGGAGCGCTATATACTATATGCAGACTACCTTGAAAAAGGCAATGTATGCCGAAACATCGGATTTTGTGTCTGTTATACATTTTTGCTGGCTGCCAAAATAAATTTGAATTCAAAAGCAAAGAATTGTGGACTTGTTGAGTGCCAAAGGTCTTCTTTACTATATTTTGCCTTTTTTCCTTTGAGGACCACATAACAATATAGAGTGCACCACTCCTGACCTGATTCTTTAGTATCTCAGTCATTGTCTCTTCAGTCTGTGTCCAATGGATACTGCAGAACAGATTCAGGACACAATGACGTCAACAAGCTTATCACTAAAGCAACATGGCTGCCGTCACACTAGCAGTATGTGGTCAATGTTTTATATCAGTATTTGTAAGCCAAAACAAGGAGTGGAACAATTAGAGGTAAATTATAATATTAACATAATAACTAGCACCTCTGCCTTTATCACCCACTCCGGGTTTTGGATTACAAATACTGATATTAAATACAGACCAAATACTGCTAGTTTTAGGACAGCCTTGGTTTGTAGAGGAAATACATAGGAGACACGGTCAAGACAACCAAAAATAAAGTTTATTAATGAGAAATATTATTAACATTTAAGAAAATTACTGGTACAGATAAAATTACAACAGGACATTTACACAACATTGTCCTGCCATGACACACGTCCAATATCAGAATAAAAAAAGGCAGCAAATTGGTCCCGCATGTGACCAACTTCAGCAGTTGACCGCAGCAGGTGATGCTGGTAATCGGGCAGTGGGTGTGCAACTGGTTCATCCAGTTCAATGTTGGGTTGCTCCTTAGCCATTATATAATTGTGCAGAACCACACAGGCTTTGACCACCTCGTCGACTGTCTCCATTTTTAGATTAATGGCTGATGCAAGAATGTGCCATTTTGAGACTAGAATGCCAAAGGTGCACTCTACTGTTCTTCAGGCCCTGGTCAGTCTGTAGTTAAAGATCCTTTTAGTGTGGTTCAAGTCCCAACTGGAATATGGCTTCAGTAGGTTTTCACACATCTGAAAGGCCTCATCCCCAACCATAACAAATGGCATCGGTGGACCTTGAGTGTTGGGGAGCGGTTGTGGCCGTGGAAATTAAAAATTTTTGCCATACACACGGCTGCCCATATCAGAGTTCTTAAAAGTTTGGGAATCGTTGCCACGGCCAAAAGCTCCAATGTCCACGGCGATGAAGTGACAGTCCGCATCGGCTATTGCCATGAGCACAACAGAAAAATATTTTTTGTAATTGAAGTACTCCGATCCTGTTCTGGCTGTTTTGATAATGCGAATGTGCTTTCCATAAACCGCTCCCAAACAGTTTGGGAAATCACACACACTCCAGAATTTTTCTGCAATTTCAAGCCACATGTCCAAGGTGGGTAGGGGTATAAACTCATCCTGGAGTACATTCCACAAAGCCCGGCAGGTGTCCGCAACTATTCCAGACAGGGTGGATATTCCAAGCCGGTATTGGAAGTGGAGGGATGATAAACTCTCTCCGGTTGCCAGAAATCTGTAAGAAAAAAAAAAATAAAAAATTTACAATCTATTCTATTTATGGTGTGGTTACGCTAAAGACAGAAAGGAAAATACCCCAAAAATACATGTCAGAACACCCAAAATTTGGACTGTCATTGGTTTAGATTTGAAACGTACCTTAATGCAACCAGCAGACGTTCCTCGGGTGGAGTCGCTCTACGGAGCTGGGTGTCCTGTCTCCGTATGGTTCCTTGGACACGGGCAAGCAATTCCCGGAACGAGTCTTGTGACATCCTTGTATATTCATGGAATTTCTCCTGGTTGGCATTAAGCTCGCCATACAGCGAGTGATAGGCTCCACGGCTCTCACGTAATTCGATAATGGGTGTCTCCAAAAATGCCTACGCCATCTCCTTCTCCATCTTTCGCGATTTCTGTCTTGCTCCCAGGTTGAAATAAAAGCTCTCCATTCGAAGATCCATTCTGACACAGCATACAGGAGCAAAATCTGAAGATTTCAGCTGTTCAAGGGTCTATATATAGAGATCCCATAATACACGCCCTCTGTAGTCCCATTGGCGCTGTCTGGTTATCTAGATTTTTCTCCTGTTAAATTTTTCACCCTGCGCACCAAAAACGTAAACGCAGGAAAAAACGCATAGAAACACGTACAAACGCGGCGTTTTTTTAACCGCATGCGTCTAAAAAACGCCGCGTTTGTACGTGTTTCCATGCGTTTTTTCCTGCACTTGCGGATGCGGATTAAACGCTGCGGATTCTAACGCTAATGTGAAACTAGCCTAAGCTTGCACAAATCCTTCTGTCTATTCGTGTAATTCCACACACACTTGATAATGTTGAGATCTGCGAGCCATATCACCACTTCCAGGACTACTTGCTCTTCTTTATACTGAATATTATTCTTAATGACATTGGCTGGATGCTTGGTGTTCTTGTCTTGAGGCAGCATATATTTTAGCTAATTAGATACATCCCTGATGGAGTTGCATTAGATATGTATCTGCCCATATTTCTCAGCATTGAGGACATTATTAATCCTGGCTAAACCCTCAACTACATTTGCTGAAATGCAGTGCAAAGAACCTCCACTATGTTTCACTGTTGCCTGTAACCACTCATTATTATACTGCTGTCTAGTTCTTTGGTGAATATACTATCTTCTTTTACAAAGAAATATTTCAAATTTTGACTCATCAGTCCAGAGCACCTGATGCCATTTTTCTGCACCCTAGTTCCTATATTTTGTATATTTTGTACATAATAATGGCAGCATGGCGGCTCAGTGGTTAGCACTGCAGCGCTGGGGTCCTGGGTTCAAATCCTACCAAGGAGCACATTTGCAAGGAGATTGTATGTTCTCCCAGTGTTTGCATGGGTTTCCTCTGGTTCTCCGGTTTCCTCCCACATTCCAAAGACATATTGATAGGGATTCTAGATTGTGAGCTCCAATGGGGACAGTGCCAATAATGTTTGCAAAGTGCTGTGGAATTAATGGTGGTATATAAGCCAGTAAAATAAATAAACAAATGTTGAAGTCTTTTGGACTTGCTTCCATGTTGAATGCATTTTGGCTGCAATTAGTCAATGATGACCACTTTTGGTCAGTCTTCTCTAAGTTAATAATACCTTTCCCAATCTTTCCCATTAATAACACCAGGGGTGGTGGTCTACCAGTTGTATGCGTACCCCAGTGCATATATTTTTGGATAGGGAGCGGAGGAAGGTGAACTGTGTCCATCACCTATTATGAATGATGGATCTGGTGTTTTATAAATGATACACAGAATTTCAAATACAAGTGCCTTAAATAAAGTAAATCACCGACCCGCAGGCAGGTAGTACGTATCTAGGTACAGTGCAGGGGTACTGGCCCTATTGCCTAGTATAGGCTAAGGGAAATGTGCAATATATAATACAAGTGTGCAATACTGTTACAATATTTCTTAAGAGAACACACTTTTTGCACAGGCCCTATTTTTTTGTTCCATCCCAATATTTAGGGATAAGTGCAATATATAACATAAGTGTGCAATATTATTATTATTTTTTTCATCTAGCACACTTTTGCACAAGTCTTGTATAGTGACATTTGTATAACTTGTCTGTCTTGAGTGTATGGTCTGCTGGTTGTTTTCTATTTTTCGCACGATAGGGTTTATCAGGGATAGTTAGGGCGAGCCTACATGGAGCAGGGGCGCCATTGCGCAGGTTTATAGGGTGCCAACCTCTGCTGCAAGGTAGGATACAGATAGTTGGCCCTTTAGGGTTTTAGTGCACCCTGTACCTTTCTGGCAGCCATACGTGTTTTTAGGTCGTGTATGTTGTATTGTATTGTTTTGGCTTATTTAATTAATAGTAAAAGTTAAGTTTTATTGTGGTCATTTACTTTATAAATGATACCATTCATTGTAATCCTTCATGTGCTGATCATGATAAGTGATTTATACAGAAAAAGAATTGCCAGGACAAATACAAAAAATCAGTCTTGACAGTTCTTTTTCTGTATAAATCACTTATTGTGATCAGCACATGCAGGATTAAAAAATGAAAAGCAAACATAAAGTATGCCCAAATATTCTTAAAAGTAAGTTTAACTTAATAATTTGAGTTAAACAGTAGTTCATTTTTGACACATAGTCACCAAGATTTCCTGGTGGTTCACCTGTATAGGAAGAACTAGAAGCTAAAGAACATATGTTGCTGTAATTTAATGGATTAGAATAGATATAAGGAAATAATTTAAAAAATTGCATGCCCCATTAGAAAATCACCTAGTGATGCCACAGATTTTTGTGTCAAAAACCATAATTAAAGTCACATTACTGAGTGTAGTCAATTATGTTTTCTTCTATTAACAATCCATCATACGCCCTCGATTTCCTGCAAAATCTATACTTGTAGAAAATGTCAAGATAATTCCCTCTTCATCTCTCTAATGGACCTATGAATGAGATTTGTATTTATAGAACACAGAAGAGGTGAACATGTGACAAATCAATACAGTTAAATAGCAAAGCTCAGAGATTGATTTAATTAAGATAGCTTTAAATCCCTCACTACATGGGACCGTGTCCTTTTTATAATAATACTAGGAATCTTTTATATATTTTTATATGAGACCGTGCATAAATATTGTAAAGGAAGAGCTGATTATGTGGTTCAAAGTTAGTAAGATAGCATTTCATTAATAAGAATGCCGTGATTTCTATTAAAAAAAGATCATCGCTCAAGAGAAAATATTCTATGGGTCTTCCCCATGCACAATAACACATTCAAATTATAAGTTTTGGCAAATGGGGTATGCTTCATGATGCCTTTAAACTGAATTTGGAGATCTTATGTTCAGACAAGAGCTGTGATCTTTTTGTGATCTGTGTATTATGCAAATTATCTTACTTTTCTTTCATCATATCTTATGATAGTCAAGGACACGTGGAAATGTGTGTGTCTTTAATGTTGGTTACTGTGAGCTCACAATGGGCAGATTGTATTGTGGGATTAGAGTAACACTTATTATTATTATTTATTGTTATAGCGCCATTTATTCCATGGCGCTTTACAAGTGAGGAGGGGTATACATAATAAAAACAAGTACAATAATCTTGAACAATACAAGTCATAACTGGTACAGTAGGAGAGAGGACCCTGCCCGCGAAGGCTCACAATCTACAAGGGATGGGTGAGAATACAGTAGGTGAGGATAGAGCTGATCGTGCAGCGGTTGGTTGATCGGTGGTTACTGCAGGTTGTAGGCTTGTCGGAAGAGGTGGGTCTTCAGATTCTTTTTGAAGGTTTCGATGGTGGGCGAGAGTCTGATGTGTTGTGGTAGAGGGTTCCAGAGTAGGGGTGATACGCGAGAGAAATCTTGTATACGATTGTGGGAAGAGGAGATAAGAGGGGAGTAGAGAAGGAGATCTTGTGAGGATCGGAGGTTGCGTGTAGGAAAGTACTGGGAGATGAGGTCACAGATGTAAGGAGGAGACAGGTTGTGGATGGCTTTGTACGTCATGGTTAGGGTTTTGTACTGGAGTCTCTGGGCAATGGGGAGCCAGTGAAGGGATTGACAGAGGGGAGAGGCCGGAGAATAGCGGGGGGACAGGTGGATTAGTCGGGCAGCAGAGTTTAGAATAGATTGGAGGGGTGCGAGAGTGTTTGAGGGGAGGCCACAGAGCAGGAGGTTGCAGTAGTCAAGGCGAGAGATGATGAGGGCATGGACTAGGGTTTTTGCAGATTCTTGGTTGAGGAATGAACAGATTCGTGCAATATTTTTGAGTTGAAGTTGGCAGGAAGTGGAAAGGGCTTGGATATGTGGTTTGAAGGAGAGATCAGCGTCAAGGATAACCCTGAGGCAGCGAGCTTGTGGGACTGGGGAGAGTGGGCAGCCATTTACTGTAATGGATAGGTTTGTTGGGGGGGTCACGTGAGATGGGGGAAAGATGATGAATTCTGTTTTGTCCATGTTAAGTTTCAGAAATCTAGCGGAGAAGAAGGATGAAATAGTGGACAGACATTGAGGGATTCTGGTTAGTAGGGAGGTGATATCTGGTCCAGAGATGTAGATCTGTGTGTCATCAGCATAGACGTGATACTGAAAGCCATGAGATTCTATGAGCTGTCCCAGGCCAAAGGTGTAAATGGAGAAGAGCAGGGGCCCAAGGACTAAACCTTGTGGGACTCCGACAGATAGGGGGTGAGGTGAGGAGGTGGTGTGTGAGTGGGAGACGCTGAATGTCCGGTCTGTTAGGTATGATGAGATCCAGGATAGGGCCAAGTCTGTGATGCCAAGGGATGAGAGGGTCTGTAATAATAGGGAATGGTCCACTGTGTCAAAGGCAGCCGACAGGTCGAGGAGGAGGAGAACAGAGTAGTGTCGCTTGCTTTTGGCGGTTAAGAGGTCGTTGGTGACCTTAGTTAGGGCAGTTTCAGTGGAGTGGTGTGACCGGAAGCCAGATTGTAAGCGGTCAAAGAGGGAGCAAGAAGAGAGATGGGAGGACAGTTCAAGGTAGATGTGTTGTTCCAGTAGTTTTGAGGCATAGGGGAGAAGTGATATAGGGCGATAGCTAGATACAGAGGATGGGTCAAGAGAGGGCTTTTTGAGGATAGGTGTGATGGAGGCATGTTTAAAGCTTGAGGGGAAAACACCAGTTGTTAGTGATAGGTTGAAGAGATGGGTTAGGGTTGGGATGAAGATTGTGGTGAGGTTTGGGATGAGGTGGGATGGGAGCGGGTCAAGTGCACAGGTGGTGAGATGCGATCTTGAGAGTAGAGTGGCGAGTTGATCTTCTGTAATGGTGGGGAAGTTGGTTTTGGAGGTGGAGGGTAGGGAAGTTGGGAGGAAGGGCTCTGGGGGTTGTTGACCAAAACTGTCTCTGATGTTATCAATCTTCTGCTTGAAGAATGAGGCAAAGTCTTCAGCAGAGATAAGTGGGGAGGGAGGAGGTGCTGGGGGACGGAAGAGAGAATTGAAGGTGTTGAATAACTGTTTAGGGTTGTGAGACAGGGAGGATATGAGAGATGAGAAGTAGGTTTGTTTAGCTGTGGCGAGTGTGGTCTTGAAAGTAGTGAGGGACTGTTTGAATGTGATGAAGTGGTCGTTGGAGTGGGATCTTTTCCATCTGCGTTCAGCTGCCCTGGAAGCTTGCCTCAGTTCTTTGGTCAGGCTGGTGTGCCAGGGCTGTCTGTTGATTTTGCAAGCTTTGGTATGTGTAAGTGGGGCAGCAAATTCCAAAGCTACAGCTATTGTGGTGTTATATAGAGCGGCAGCGTCATCCGCATTGTGTATGGAACTTATGTCTGTGAGAGGGAGGAGGGATTCAGAGAATGAATGTAGGTCAAGATGTTTAATATTTCTGCGAGGGTGTGAAAGTTTGTGGGTTGGGGACTCTAGACATGGAGTGGAGAGAGATGAGAATGTGAGAAGGTTGTGGTCAGATAGAGGAAGAGGTGAGTTAGAGAGGTTAGATAGGGAGCAGAGGCGAGTGAAGATGAGGTCCAGTGTGTGACCATCTTTGTGAGTGGCTGCAGAAGACCATTGAGTGAGGCCGAAGGAGGAAGTGAGAGATAGAAGTTTAGTGGCAGCTTCTGAATTGTGACACTGAGTGAGACAGGGTAGCGAGGGGTACCAAGGTCAGATACCAGGAAGGCTCGTAGTTCAGAGGGGTAAGCCAAAGGCATGGTCAGACACCAGTCTGAGGTCAAATGCCAGGAGGGTACTTCAAAACCAGGGAGTACAAGAAGCGGAGAGTCAGAGGCCAAGTCCGGGGTAAGATATCTAAAGTCAGAGAGTGTCAAAAGCAGAAGACTAGTCAGGACAAATCATAATTCCTGCAGCAGGGTCACAGGAAAGAGACACAGAGCTAAGCAAACACATCCAGCTTAAGCAAAGCTACAACTTACACTGACTACTAACAGCTAGCCAGCTGAATACCTTGCAAATGATTAAGGATGAGACACACATGGGGATATGCCTGCTGACGAAATTAGATACAGCAACAGGGCTGTCAATTAAAACGCTGACAGCCCAGCATGCCCCAGGATCAGATTTTATGACTAGACTGTCAAGTCACATATCCAACAGACAACAACACTCCAGATTCTAACACTCTGACCCTAGACCACAGTCAGTTATGAAACCGTTAAATGTATATTCCTAGGCAATTCTTTGGAGCAGCAATTGTTTGAACTCCGAGAGCAGTCTTGAAAAGTTTAAATTCTTTATTCTGTGCTTCAGAACAAGAGGACTCTGAAAGTCGCATCAGGAAGGAAGTTCTTGCCACCATCATCCTCCCTGTACAGCCTTCAGTGACCCCAGTGAGAGACAATACAGGAACTTTTATTCATGCTATTGTAAAGAGGTGGAGGAGACCCTCAGTTTCCTTCCTTCTCCTGAACACTGTTCACCTGTGCCACGTGCGGCGCCCTGATGCTTATTCAATGTTGTACTACTGTGTGTATTGTGGTGTACATGTATTGTTATGTGTCTTGCATAAACTTAGGGATAGAAAGGAGTGTTAGCAAGTTATGGCCACATAGGGGTTAAGTAGATGGGAGGAGTTAGGGTGTGACAGTGCAGAGTCACAGGGGTATAGAGGAAGCATTTCCTGTAAAGGAAAAGATGCCTGGGCAGTCTTGCCCAGGGCAGGACATGTACATCAAAGTGCACAAAGAGTTCCCTGGTCGTGGGAGAAACAGTGTTCCAAGCCTGGAGAGCAGTGGGAATGGACATTAGCTCAACGGGATCGCCCCAGAAAGACTTCGGGGTATGAGGCCAGGACGGGAGCTGAAGATGCCTAATGGACAGATGGGACCCGAATGGTCCGTAGAGACGGCAGGGAAAGCATAGGAAATGTTGTCTTGTATGAACTGTACCCCTGTATGTGATGGATATCTTGCCATTTAGTAAAGTTTAACCGTTGGAACAAAGACTTTGACTTTGTGGTGCTTCCTGGGACTAGAATTCCAGCAGACGCAGTAATTACTTATCTCTTCATGTGCAAGGTGCCAGGGTGCTCACTGATTGATGCTTAATGAACTCGCCTATGACTACCACCCTGTGCGTCTTTGTTACATTTGGAGAAGTTGGCAGGATCGAATCCAACAGCCGTACAGCTGCAGAGCTGGTGAAGATGATTCCCGGGACTTGTGGACTGGTGACTGAGTTATTGTTCAAGATGGCGCCAAACACTGCCAACAAGGAGATGGTCAGAGCGGTGCTGCCCTTCGTGGGTGTCCTGGAAAGAAACTGGTGCCAAAAGGAAGGATGCCGTGGCCTGAGTCGAGGTCACAGCCCACTGTGATTGATGCCCACCCGAAATGGATGGGGGCAAAGAAGAAGCTTCAGCCTATACAGTATAGTGTGCAGGAACAGGTGGAGCAGCTGGAAGTGACTCCACCCACGAATGCGTGGAAGTCAGAAAGACGAGCTATTGTGCTTGGAGAGGAGATGCCATTACCTGACAGCATGCAGAGACAGAGTGTGTCCTTACGCGGTGGCATTGGATGCCGGACTGGGAGCGATCTGTGGCCTGGGCGGGGATGGGCCTGCGCTACAGGACCTGGTGGATGAGCGAGTGGGAGGAGCGGCTCCTTTTCCGATGTTTGGAAAAGCCAGCTGTTGAGATCAAAGATGAGGATATCATGAGATCAGCAGAATCGGAAGAGGCCCGAAAGACCTTGGAAGCCATTTTGCGAGGGGTCATCATGACCTTGATCTCCAGCTCACGTGGCCATGTGAGAAGATCATCACTGGATGCAGCGTCGTGAGTGGGGTATCTGTGTCTGTCCAGGCATCCACCTCGACTCCTACCCTACCACCTTCCCCGACTCCGCCATCTTCTCCAACTCTCGGTTCATACTCGGAGGAGTCCAGGGCACGCACTACTGAGGAGGCCCGCTGGATCCAAGGGGTGATCGATGAAAAGAAGCGGAAGGGAATGCCGAATTTTGCATGAGCTGCAGAGTCACAGGGGGTATAGAGGAAGCAGACGCAGTGAGTACTCATCTCTTCATGTGCAAGGTGCCGGGGTGCTCACTGATTGTTGCTTAATGAACTCTCCCATGACTTCTGCCCAGAGGATCTTTGTTACATTATCACCTCTTACTATTTAGAGAACTGTAAAATTTTAAGTTGCCCTACCACAAAATTTAGTAATCAATAGTTCAATACCATTATTTATAATAGCAATAGACATGCATCATATGATTAGTATTATTAGCCCCTTTACCCCCAAGAGTGGTTTGCACGTTAATGACCGGGCCAATTTTTACAATTCTGACCACTGTCCCTTTATGAGGTTATAACTCTGGAACGCTTCAACGGATCCCAGTGATTCTGACACTGTTTTCTCGTGATATATTGTACTTCATGATAGTGGTAAAATTTCTTTGATATTACCTGCATTTATTTGTGAAAAAATGGAAATTTGGCGAAAATTTAGAAAATTTCGCAATTTTCCAACTTTGAATTTTTATGCAATTAAATCACAGAGATATGTCACACAAATACTTAATAAGTAACATTTCCCACATGTTTACTTTACATCAGCACAATTTTGGAACCAAATTTTTTTTTTGTTAGGGAGTTCTAAGGGTTAAAAGTTGACCAGCAATTTCTCATTTTTAAAAAAACATTTTTTTTAGGGATCACATCTCATTTGAAGTCATTTTGAGGGGTCTATATGATAGAAAATAACCAAGTGGGACACCATTCTAAAAACTGCACCCCTCAAGGTGCTCAAAACCACATTCAAGAAGTTTATTAACCCTTCAGGTGTTTCACAGGAATTTTTGGAATGTTTAAATAAAAATGAACATTTAACTTTTTTTCACAAAAAATTTACTTCAGCTCCAATTTGTTTTATTTTACCAAGGGTAACAGGAGAAAATGGACCCCAAAAGTTGTTGTACAATTTGTCCTGAGTACGTCGATACCCCATATGTGGGGGTAAACCACTGTTTGGTCGCATGGCTGAGCTCGGAAGCAAAGGAGCGCCATTTGACTTTTCAATGCAAAATTGACTGGAATTGAGATGGGACGCCATGTTGCGTTTGGAGAGCCCCTGATGTGCCTAAACATTGAAACCCCCCACAAGTGACACCATTTTGGAAAGTCGACCGCCTAAGGAACTTAACTAGATGTGTGGTGAGCACTTTGACCCATTAAGTGATTCACAGAAGTTTATAAAGCAAAGCCATAAAAATAAAAAATCATATTTTTTCACAAAAATGAACTTTTCGCCCCCAATTTTTTTCCCCAAGAGTAAGAGAAGAAATTGGACCCCAAAAGTTGTTGTACGATTTGTCCTAAGTATGCCGATACCCCATATGTGGGGGTAAACCACTGTTTGGGCGCATGGCTGAGCTCGGAAGGGAAGGAGCGCCGTTTGACTTTTCAATGCAAAATTGACAGGAATTGAGATGGGACGCCATGTTGCGTTTGGAGAGCCACTGATGTGCCTAAACATTGTAACCCCTCAAGTGACACCATTTTGGAAAGTAGACCCCCTAAGTAACTCATCTAGATGTGTTGTGAGAGCTTTGAACCCCCAAGTGTTTCACTACAGTTTATAACGCAGAGCAGTGAAAAGAAAAATTATTTTTTTTCCCACAAAAATTATTTTTTAGCCCCCAGTTTTGTATTTTCCCAAGGGTAACAGGAAAAATTGGACCCCAAAAGTTGTTGTCCAATTTGTCCTGAGTACGCTGATACCCCATATGTGGGGGGGGAACCACCGTTTGGGTGCATGGGAGAGCTCGGAAGGGAAGGAGCGCCATTTGGAATGCAGACTTAGATGGAATGGTCTGCAGGCGTCACATTGCATTTGCAGAGCTCCTAATGTACCTAAACAGTAGAAACCCCCCACAAGTGACCCCATATTGGAAAGTAGACCCCCCAAGGAACTTATCTACATGTATTTTGAGAACTTTGAACCCCCAAGTGTTTCACTACAGTTTATAACGCAGAGCTGTGAAAATAAAAAATCTTTTTTTTCCACAAAAATTATTTTTTAGCCCCCAGTTTTGTATTTTTCCAAGGGTAACAGGAGAAATTGGACCCCAAAAGTTGTTGTCCAATGTGTTCTGAGTACGCTGATACCCGATATGTTGGGGTAAACCCCTGCTTGGGCACACGGGAGAGCTCGGAAGGGAAGGAGCACTGTTTTACTTTTTCAACGCAGAATTGGCTGGAATTGAGATTGGACGCCTTGTCGCATTTGGAGACCCCCTGATGTGCCTAAACAGTGGAAACCCCCCAATTATAAATGAAACCCTAATCCAAACACACCCCTAACCCTAATCCCAACGGTAACCCTAATCACACCCCTAACCCTGCCACACCCCTAACCCTATAATAGAAAAAAGAAGGGGCTGACAGCACTCACTCAAGGGGGCGCCCGTTCCACGTCCAGGGAATCATCCTGGAAACTCCAAACAGTGCAAAAGTAGATGAACTGCGCTCCAACTGGGTGTAATGGTATCAAAAAGGTAGTTTATTTCGCCATGAATCAGCAGCAACGTTTCGACCAGAACCTGATCTTTTTCAAGCATTTTTAATAAAAGAAAATGAAATACACATGGAAACTAAGGATGCATCTTTAAACACAATTCAAATTACACATTGTATCACAAGCTAAATGTACAAAAAGTGATATCAATAAAATAAATTAATACAATTAATAAGAGGTGGAGGTGTATTACCTTTTATAACTTTATTTGAATATAAAAGCAAAAATGAAATACACATGGAAATGTATTTAAGTGACCATTAAGCTTTCACCTTTAAGCTACAGAAACTTATTAAAAGTTAAATAGACAAAAAAATGGTGATATTAGTAAAATAAATGTATATGATTAATTATATAGATTATTCACTTGTTTTTTAGAATCTGTCAGACTATCACAAATTAATAGAATTTACGTTCAATTTATTTTGATTTGTTTGATGGTCAAGTTAGATTTTGGCCTTTTTTTCAGAAAATATGAATAATAACACCAAAACTTTTTCTCCACTCATGGTTAGTGGTTGGGTGAAGCCATTTATTGTCAAACTACAGATATAGATTTCACAGCAAAAATATAAGGTGCTTAGATATCATACCCCAGACTAGAGGATATACCACCAGGAGCCCCTTTGGACATGCAAATAATCAAGATCCATTGCTGACAGCTTCCTTTGCAGTTGCAGATCGATATTTAAGGCTGGAATGAAGCAAAGGTGTCACGATCAGCTGCAGCCGCAGATGTGGCCCAGCCCATAGACGCCCCCAAGCCGACCAACCTCAGAAGGCGTGGGGCGCGCGTCCCCCAGGGACGAATTACGGACCCTTTAAACTGCAGAGGGGTACCCGGGCCTACCCAAACTAGGGGAGGGCAGAGACCGGGGTTCTGTGGCAGCTGAGCATGTGGACAAGGAACGAGACACGTAGTACTTGATTACACCGCACAACTTCAGGTATAAATAAAGTAAATTTACTAAAGTAAAGTCACACAGTACATAAACAAAACATGACGATGTCAGGCTCCCGATTCCACACCTCCAGAAGGGTACCACCCAGTGGACACCAAGGCACCAACGGATCACCGAGGCACACATAGGCGGGACATCAGGACCCAGGCAGGACATCAGGGTACAGGCAAGACATCAGGATACAGAGAGGACATCAGGATATCTAGACTCAGGAAAGACCTCAGGACATCAGGACACAGGCAGGGCATCAGGACACAGGAATACCAGATAGAAATCTGGGACACTGGCGTGGCAGCCCAGGTCATCAGCTGGGACACTGGTGTGGCAGCCCAGGTCATCAGTTACATCAGGACATAGAACACAGGAAGGACATCAGGGAACATGAGGTCATCAGGATGCAGGCAAGACATCAGGACACACGATAACATCAGGACATCAGGGTCCAAGAGGTCATCAGGACACAGGCAGGACATCAGGGTACAGACAGGACATCAGGACATCTGGACCCAGGGTCACTGGCAGACATCAGACAGGAGTCGTTCAGTTCCGGACATCTGACACGACCTACAGACACCACCAGTCATCAGGCTCCAAGCTCCAGGCAGCGGTCATCATATTCCAGACTGCGGTCGTCAGGGGTCGTCATCGGACCTAGGAAGGAACTCAAGCGTGATGGTGCAAGCACTGCCGTACTGGACATGAGCCAGACGGGGTTAACACCGCATGGTAGTCAGAGCACAGAATAGTAGATGCTCAGCAGAAACACCGGTTTCAAGAGACCCAAAGTCACTGGGAAAGAGGCTCCAGATGCAGAGGGATTCCAGGAACATAATCACAGCAGACACAGTTCAGACAGGTTCAGGTACAGGACAGGTACAGGATCAAGGATTCGGGCCTGGATATACCGCCTCCAGGACAGGCACCAGAGCAGGACAAAACAGGAATCAAGGCAAGGACATTGGTACCAAAACATAGATAGGAGAGGAGCAGGAACACAAACACACATAGCAAAGTTCAGGAGCTTTGTGAGTAGCTCAGGCCCCGCCCATAGGGCAGGGGAACTTTATATAGAAGCTGCCCCTCAGCAATTGGCTGGGGACAGCATTTCAAGTACACACCCTAACCCTGATAAAAGCAGGGGAGGTGTGGCTGCGCATGCCCTAAGCACAAACAGAAACCATTACAGCACAATCAGTGCAGGATCTGAGGCCCAGGGCACCTGGCAGAAACTGCAAGCACTGACCCACATGGAAAGTCATGCACAAGCTGCAAATGACCTCACAACCCGCGGACAGCTTCTACAGAGGCAACCAGGGACCGCACATGAGGAAGGTAAAACAATAGAAAAAACCTAACCACCATGTACGGCTGCGCAGCAGAGCAGGGAACTGAGAAGGCTCCATTCAGGTAATAGCCATCAGTATCCCAGCTCAAATTAGGGGGAAAAGAGTAAAGGGTTAAAGCAAACATATGCATTGTCATGCCAAAAACCAGAAACAGAGAGAACGGCATGACAAAAGGAAGTTGAATTAGAGGTCTATTGTAATAATTATAGGGGATAACTCAGGAGACTCTTTGCATGGAACAAGACAACTACAGGACACAGTTTTATAAGTGGTAAAGTCTATATTATCACACGGTGATTCAAACAGGTGCAGAGAGAAACTCAAGCCCACAACACTTGGTGTAAATATTAAACGCAGCTTAGCAGTCTATAGGAGACTTCAGAGGAAAATGCAATCAAGCAGAAAGTCTATGAAGCACAGTTATTCTTGAGGATACTTGACATGAATAAATCCTTGTCTTAGTCCAAACACAGATAGATAAGCTTATAAGGCAGTTCAAATCATATCTTAGCTCAACTAGGGAGGCCTGGTTAATAGTCTCAGGTTTTTGCAGAGCAGAAACAGCTTACATGTCCAGCAAATGAGATGGAAGTAAACACGAGCAGCAGATGAAGGAGGATTACTGGAAACTGGTGTATGCAGCAGGAACTCAGAGCAGAGTAGCAGGATCACCACACAGGTTCACAGGAGCAGGTATATAGCCAGGGAGTAATCAGAGGTCAGGAGCTGGATGCAAGGCAGAATACTGTAGCACAGACTGAAGGCTGGGGTGGAGTTTTATAGCAGGAAGACACAGTGCACATGAGACCAAAGACGCCATCTTGGAAAAGGGCAGTAATGCACAAAAGGTAAAAAATGTTCAGAGTCCTGACATTACTCCCTCCTTAGAAGTAGCCTCAGGACGATCCTGGACCTGGTTTCTCAGGGAATCTCTGATGAAAACGAGAAATCTTCTGTTGGGCATTGATGTTTTCCACAGGTTCCCAAGAGTCTTCCTCAGGGGGATATTCCTGCCATCTTATCAGATATTGGAGCCGATTCCTGCGAATCCTGGAATCAATAATTTCCTCCACCACAAATTGTTCTTGCCTATCAATCACCACAGGCTGCGGAGGTGGCACAACACTTCCCTGGAAGGTATTAGGAGATACAGGCTTTAGTAAAGTTACATGAAAAACTGGGTGTACCTTCATAGTCCTAGGCAGCTTCAGCCGGCAGGCCACAGAGCTCACAATACTGTTGATCTTGAAAGGGCCAATGAATTTCTGTCCAAGTTTTTGTGAAGGAACGTTTAACTTCAGATTCTTAGTTGCTAACCACACGGAATCTCCTACCTTGAACATGGGTGCAGGTTTATGAAATCTATCAGCCGATTTCTTATAACGTTCTTGAGCTGTGGTCAGGGATTTCTTCAGAACCTCCAGATTTTGTCTCATCGCAGTCAGCCTTTCCTCCACTGCCGGAACCGGAGAATTAATTGGAGACCTAGGTAAAATACACAGATGATAACCAAGATTGGCAAAGAAAGGTGTAAATTTAGTGGAGGCGCTCTGAGAATTATTATATGAAAATTCGGCTAACGGCAGCAACTCCAACCAATCATCCTGGAGATGGCCGACATAGCATCTTAGATATTGTTCCAGCGTCTGGTTGGTACGCTCAGTCAGACCATTTGTCTGGGTATGGTAAGCGGAAGAGAGACAGACATTAATATTGAGTGCAGAGCAAAACCCCTTCCAGAATCTTGAAGTGAACTGTACTCCACCATCAGAGATGATCTCATCCGGAACCCCATGCAACCGAAAGACATTCTGTATAACCAAGTTCACTGTATCTTTAGCTGAGGGGAGGCCGGTGCATGGAACAAAATGAGCAGCTTTAGTCAGGCGATCAACTACCACCATGATTGTATTCATGCCCCCCGATGTAGGCAGCTCCACAATAAAGTCCATTGATATAAACCCCCAAGGGCGGGACGGAAGAGGTAATTGTTGTAGAAGACCCATAGGTGCCACATGAGGAGTCTTGTAACGGGCACATACCTCGCAAGAGAGAACATAGTCCTTGGTATCCTTCAGGCAAGTTGGCCACCAGAAGAATCGGCTCAGGAACTCTTGTGTCTTCTGTACCCCCCTGTGACCAGCCAACTTGGAGTCAAGTACCAACTTGAGGATCTGTAGACGGACGACCTCAGGGACGTAGATACGTTGATCTCTGAACCACATGCCACCCTTAAAAACAAGATTAATATCCACAGGTGGGTTGGCCAGAAATACATCACCGTCATAGGCCTCCCTGCACTCCTTCCACAAGTCCTGATCGTGGATAACTCAGATGAAATTGGCATCAGATAGAATGGTCTTGGACGGGGCTCCAGGTACGGATTCCGCAGCATGGATTCGGGATAAAGCATCAGCCTTCCCATTACGAGAACCTGGATGGTACGAGATAACAAAGTTAAATTGATTTAAAAATAAGTTCCAACGAGCCTGTCGAGGAGAAAGACATCTAGCGGATCTAAGGAACTCTAAATTGCGATGGTCAGTTAGCACTAAGATCTGTTGTGCAGCTCCTTTCAGATGATGCCTCCATTCTTTGAAAGCCGCAATAATAGCCAGCAATTCCTTGTTTTCCACGTCGTAATTCTTCTCTGCTGAGGTTAGTCTACGGGAAAAGAAAGTGTTGGATCTGGGTGTATCAACAGCGGTGCTGATGTGAAACAGATCTTAAGCCGATCAAAAGCTTCTTGAGCCTGTGATGACCACTTAAAGGGCTTTTCCTTCTTAGTCAAGGAAGTAATGGGACGGACAATATCAGAAAAATTTCAAATGAAGCATCTGTAGAAATTTGCAAAACCAATAAAACTTTGGACCTCCTTAACGTTCTTGGGGACCGGCCAGTCAAGGATAGCCTGAATCTTACCAGATTCCATGTTCAGCCCCTGGGGAGAGATGATATAACCTAAGAACTGTATCTCAGAACGATGGAACTCGCATTTCTACAGCTTGATATACAGATGGTTCTCTTTCAGACGTCTTAAAACAGCTTTGACATATTCTTCTTGTTCCTGTAGAGAGTCAGAAAAGATTAGAATATCGTCCAAATAGATCACCACAAACTGTTCCAACAAATCTCTGAAAATGTCATTAGCAAGGTGCTGAAACGTTGCAGGGGCATTACAAAGCCATCGGAATGCTGTCTTCCACTCATCCCCTGGACGAATACACACCAAATTATAAGCCCCATGAAGATCCAGTTTAGAGAACACCTTAGCATGGTGGACTCTTTCCAGTAATTCGGGAATCAGAGGCAAAGGGTAACGGTTTCGTACGGTTACCTTATTGAGTTCCCGTTAGTCAACACAGGGTCTCAGGGCCCCATCCTTCTTTTTTACAAAAAATATAGGTGCCCCTGCTGGTGAGGAAGAAGGACGTATGAAGCCTTTGGCCAGATTTTCATCAATATAATCCTTTAAGGCTTGAAGCTCAGGTGCCGCCAAAGGGTATACGTTACCAAAAGGAATAGCTGCCCCAGGAAGCAGCTCAATGGGACAGTCATAATGCCTGTGTGGAGGAAGCTGATCTGCATTCTTCTTGTCACAGATGTCAGAGAATTCTTTATATGCTGGAGGTAAAGA
The DNA here is from genome assembly GCF_051348905.1 of Ranitomeya variabilis. Classification (NCBI taxonomy): domain Eukaryota; kingdom Metazoa; phylum Chordata; class Amphibia; order Anura; family Dendrobatidae; genus Ranitomeya; species Ranitomeya variabilis. The sequence goes on from NC_135233.1 coordinate 660,189,569, forward strand.
AAATACCTGTACATGTGGTTCCATAGCCGTGGACTCAGGGACAGCTTCTGTTAACGCTGAGTTGCTCCTTGTTGGAAAAATAATCTCCTTGGTCTCCCAGTTGATAATTGGGTTCTGAGAAAGCAACCAAGGAATGCCTAAAATCACAGGAAAATGAGGAGAAGAAATTAGCAAGAAAGAAAGTTGCTCCTGATGATTAGGCTCCAACAAAATTTCAAGGGGTACGGTCTCCTGATCCACAGGCCCAGAGATTAAAGGTGACCCATCCAGTTTCCATGGTAATTGGAGAGGCTCTTTGCTGAATTTCAATACCATGTTCCTTGGCAAATGCGATATCCATGCCACCTGCACCTGAGTCAATCATAGCTGCACTGGAAATCCACTGTCCTGAACACAGGATCTTAATAGGGAGAGAACAGTGAGAGTTCTTCTCTTTCAGCTCCTTGGGGGGTGAAGTCATAGAAAGTGAATGGAATACAGCGTTTAAAGGCAGGCTACATTCAGAGATGTCAGATTCATCATTACAGTTGTCATACTCCCCTACTGCTGCTAGCACCTTGTTAGGCCATCTAGGACACTTAGGAGAATTGATCAAGAAGTGGTCAGACTGGCCGCAGTAGAAACATAGACTTTCACGAAGGCGATGCTCCCAGCGCTCATTGATCTCGCGCCTCTGAACGGAATCAATTTGCATGGGCACTTCCTCCACCTCCCAAGAGGTTTTACCTGCAGGCTCTTTGGAAGGAAGGGAAAAGTTAGAAATACGGTTATATGCAGCAAATTTCTCCTGCCTACGTAAGGCGAATGTCTATGCGCACACAATGCTGTATAAATGTCTCTAGCTCTTGTGATGACTCTTGTGATGACTCAGAGCGAGCTAGTTCATCTTTTAGAATACTAGACAGACCCCTTTTAAAAATAGGCAATTGTGCATAACTGTCCCAATTGGTATCTACCGCTAATCTCCTGAATTCAGCGGCATACTCAATAACAGAACGTTTAGCCTGGAGTAAAGACAACAAAGCAGATTCAGCGGTTGCACGGCGATTAGAGTCATCAAACATTAATGCCATAGCGGCCAAGAAATCATCCAAGCTATTTAACCGTGGGTCACGAGACTCAATCATCGGATTCGCCCAGGCGAGCGCTTGTGAGGTCAGTAGTTTTATTACACACAATACTTTGGATCTATCAGTAGGAAAATGGTCAGCATGCACATCAAAATATAGCATACATTGATTCACAAAGCCACGAAATTTGTCGCGATCACCATTAAATCTGAATGGGGGCAACTTAGGTGGGCTAGCTGGTGGCAGTTGCCCAGAGGGTAAAGTCACTTGTGCAGCTATTTGCGTGCTTATGTCCTGAAAAGCCCGTCCATACTGGGACTCTATGCCAGCAGGTTTGTTTTCCTGGGCTGCCATGCGGTTGCTTAAGTCCTGCAAAGTTTGTCCAAACACTTGTTGATTGTGTTCAAAGCTTCCAAACTTCTTTTGCAGACTTTCCACATCTTTCTGCAGTGATCTAATTATGGAAAACACCTGCTCTAATCTGCTCTCTGCATTCATTGTTCCAGCAGTCTCCTTTTTTTTATGGCTAGAGTATCCTGTAATAATTATAGGGGATAACTCAGGAGACTCTTTGCATGGAACAAGACAACTACAGGACACAGTTTTATAAGTGGTAAAGTCTATATTATCACACGGTGATTCAAACAGGTGCATAGAGAAACTCAAGTCCACAACACTTGGTGTAAATATTAAACGCAGCTTAGCAGTCTATAGGAAACTTCAGAGGAAAATGTAATCAAGCAGAAAGTCTATGAAGCACAGTTATTCTTGAGGATACTTGACACGAATAAATCCTTGTCTTAGTCCAAACACAGATAGATAAGCTTATAAGGCAGTTCAAATCATATCTTAGCTCAACCAGGGAGGCCTGGTTAATAGTCTCAGGTTTTTGCAGAGCAGAAACAGCTTACACGTCCAGCAAATGAGATGGAAGTAAACACGAGCAACAGATGAAGGAGGATTACTGGAAACTGGTGTATGCAGCAGGAATTCAGAGCAGAGTAGCAGGATCACCACACAGGTTCACAGGAGCAGGTATATAGCCAGGGAGTAATCAGAGGTCAGGAGCTGGATGCAAGGCAGAATACTGTAGCACAGACTGAAGGCTGGGGTGGAGTTTTATAGCAGGAAGACACAGTGCACATGAGACCAAAGACGCCATCTTGGAAAAGGGCAGTAATGCACAAAAGGTAAAAAAAAATTTTCAAAACAGAAAACAATAATGGTCACCGATAACAGAAATATCCATAGATAGTTTTCAAATTGGATTGTTAAAGAGATCGCATTTTCATTGTGCCATCCTGATGTCTCTTCATAAAGCTGGAGATGACCAGTTTATGTAGGGGAAATTATCTTCACATGTGCATCTCTTTGTTAATGAGGAAGCATGCAGTAAATTTGGTCTTCCTGTAGACTCTTGACTCCTAGCCAATGTGATTATAACCATATTGACAATGAGGTTTACAATTTTGCAGTTTTACTGAATTTTTATTCACCTAATCTATATCACATATCATTAAAGCAATAGTCTCAAAATCACAATGTAGTTTTCTAATAATGTACACATTTCAATATTAATTTATTTATTTATTATTTATTAATTTATTCCCATAACACCCATATTTAAAACTATCAACCATCTTTAAACCGTCTTTTGCACATATCACCCCTAAGGTTGACCCTGCATGCTCTATTTATTTTTTAGTTGTCATTGGAACTGTCCTGTAGCAGTTCATGTTCATGGTCAATCCTGCACTGTGCAGTCTCTCTCTGGTGGCACCCTATCAGTACAGCTGTGCTGTGTCTAGAGCAAATCTTTTACTGTGATGGATGATGTCACAGAAAGGTTTGAAGTCTCGTTCATTAAACTGCTGGCGCTCCTACCAATTGTGTGTTGGTAACAGAGGAGTAGAGATAGGTTGACCAGTGGATGTTCGCGCGTGGTCGAACATTTAAAAGTTTGGTTTGGGTACCAGACCCTGAACCCAGATCCCATACAAATGAATGGGGGGCCCGAACATCCGCCATTTCACACGCTGTTATCTGTATGACAGAGCTAGAAACACCGGCTACTGATTACTATGGGGTTAGTAACGAGGGCATCTGATAGACGCGTCTTCATTGCTAGCCTGTGGGGTTGATATCAGCGACCATGAAACAGCTGACATCAATTCCACAACTATTACCCCACTTGCCACCCCACCAGGGCAAGTGGGAAGATCCAGCAAAGTGCCAGAATTGAGATGCTCCTTTTCAGGGCAACTGTGGGCTGCTATTTTTAAGATGCGGAGGGTCAATATCCATTGCCCCTTCCCAGTCTGAGAATGTGAGTGCCCTGCTGCCTGATTTAGCTTGGTTGGTTATCAAAAATGGGGTACCCCATGCCATTCTTTTAAATTATTTATTTAAATACGATAATTAAATAACGGAGTGGGGACCCCTCTTTTTGGATAACCAGCCGAGATAAAGCTCACAGCTGTTGGTTTTGCCAGCACTGGGTATCAAAAATAGAAGGGACCGTACATCTTTTTTTTATACAGTGTGCGTCGGCCAATCACAGCCATGACAATACTTGGCATGGCTATGATTGAGCCGGAGGTACCCACACAGTAAAGCTTGTTAATTGGCTGCGCAGCCTTTCAGGAAACTTTGTACATGCTGCCAAACCTAAAAAGCAACACGGACTTCCTCAAGAAGTCTGTGTTTGGGGTCCTTGCACGGACACTAAGCGTTCGGTATGGACCCCAAACTTTACTGTTCAGGTTCTCCCATCCCTTCCGAGGAGAAATGTACTACAGAATGTGGTGTATACAGGGAGGCTAAGAGAAGATGTACTGCAGGAAGAGACTGAAAGGAACAATGTACTGCATGACAGGGCTCTGCATAGAGAGACTAAGAGGATAGATACTCTGCATGAGAGGGCTCTGTGTACAGGGGCTGACATTAGTTCTGCTGAGAAATCACTTGTGTGAAATTGCAAACGCTATTCTATTAATGCATATGACAGAGGTTAAAGGGAACCTGTCACCTGAATTTGGCGGGACCAGTTTTGGGTCATATGGGCGGGGTTTTCGGGTGTTTGATTCACCCTTTCCTTACCCGCTGGCTGCATGCTGGCCGCAATATTGGATTGAAGTTCATTCTCTGTCCTCCGGAGTACATGCCAGCGCAAGGCAATATTGCGGCCAGCATGCAGCCAGCGGGTAAGGAAAGGGTGAATCAAACACCCGAAAACCCCGCCCATATGACCCAAAACTGGTCCCGCCAAATTCAGGTGACAGGTTCCCTTTAATCTTCTTTCATATGCATAGAGCGACACTTAAAGTTTCATATCATTGATCTGTCAGCATCAGCTCTACATTGCCATCGTGGAGGAGTGCAAGACAGTTAACCCCTGCTATGACCAACTAAGAATGCAAAATCACACAGCCAGCTATACTTATGTACAATAGATAAAATCTGTCAGGCAGGGTACTGTACAGGAGAAGAGAGTGCACGTAAGTATAAGGTAAATTCTACACTTAAATTATGATGATAACTCAGAAGTGGGGCTGATCAGAAGCACACAGGAGATGGTTATGGGTCTGCAGCACTGAGGAGAAGAAAGTGCTGTCCAATATATAGCTTTAGCAGAAAAGAATAGGACTGCCCATTCTGCTACTTGAAGCTGGATGCACCGAGGGGCAGATAGAGATTAAAAAAAGACACAGAGGTGCAAGAAAGTAATTTTATATTGGTCTTAGTTTGTTTATTAATAATAAATATGCATTTAGAGTGCTTTGTGAAAAATAATATGATTCCAAGAATCTTTATCATGTTGATCTGATCCTGTGATTTTTCCTTTTTGGTGTTACAATTTCATTGTTGAGGAGTGTAATAAACAATCAAGGGTGCCAATATTGACCATAACCATGTAGAGAAAAGTCCCAGATCAATGGGAAAGAATAATCATACTACTAATGTCATTTTTAATACTTAAAATTTTACTTAATTTTTCTAAAAAGTGACAAGCAGCTTGTTACACCCTACATCTGCATTAGTGGTTTTGTACAGAGCAGTTTTTGCAAGTGAGTTTCTTTTGCAGCATTTTTCAGCAATTTTTATTGCCTTGTTGGTCTATGAAATCATTGAGACCAGATAGTTATAGATCAAAATTAAAATATCAAAAACCGTGGAAATAGTGCTTTTTTCTCATGTTTTACTATACTATATGTTTGCATTTTGGGGTCTCTAATTTTTTATCCAAACTCATCATTCTCTAGATGAGGCACAATAAAAAACTTGTCAATAATCATGGCACTTTTTTTACAATCCTATTAATAAATCATATAAATTCCGTGTGAGCCTCAGACATGGCCAATGTCTTTGGAATGGCGCCGGAGCTGGAGCTGAGAATATGTTCTTATTGTACAAGGTGAGCTATTTCATGTAAAAAAATGGTTGTACTTTTAAGGGGTTATTTACTGCTCCTAGTTTTAAATAAAGACATTTTGGTATATATAAAAGATAACTCCGCCTAATGTACAGCAGAAATGGCTGTTTCAGATTCTGAAATCTAAATAATTATATCTAAGAAACAAAAGAAATATGTGAATTGCATCTATTAGCCAACTATGTATTTCAGACTGAGAAGGGACCCGTGCCACAGGGTTTTCATTTTGGATGGGGACGCCATTTCCTTATTGTTTCTTTAATATAAATCTTAGTTAAAATGATATCCTCCTAATCCAATCCATGCTGTAGTAAAAAGCATTCATTTTGTATATTCCGTATATGAGTTCATTTTTGGCCTGGAAGGACTTGGAAATGCTTTTAGATTTAGCTGTAAGTGAACTTCCATTAAATATTTATTATATTGCTTTGTACTGTAAGTATTCTCTGCAACATGTTTATTTTTAAAGGATGAGAATAATATATACTAGGATTTCAGCTTTTAATACTCACTTTTAAAACACTTATAGATACGCTTCATAGAGTATTTATGCCCACATCAAATGAATAATTTATTTGTTCGTTTGGAATTGGAGGATTCTCATTTTATTTATATACGGTTTCAATTATAATTATTATAAGCATCCAATGAAAAGTCTGTAGTGATTTATGGACACTTATTGGAAACCACCTGAACCCAGCTAAGGTCTAAATGTGTACAAGAGTGGAAGATTTAATTTTTGGCATTATACATTTACATTATTAACGCCATAAGCTAAGCATTCAATCATTTTTGTTCTTTTTATTTTCGGGAGGTACCATATATTTTTATTTGTTTTTAAAGTGAGGTAGTTGAATGACGCTTTGCTTTTTGCAGGACGAGTTGCACTTTTTGTACTGACAATTATGTGGTATATATAATTAATTAGTTTTAATGATGGAATGCTTAACAGGATTGTCCACCACTCGGACAACCCCTTCTCAATCACCATGTTCCCCCTACTAAAATAATAACAACTATAGTGACATCCAGTGCCAGCGCCATTCCAGTGGTGTCGTCACTAGCTCTCACTGGGCTGGTGTGACATTGTTATGTCACACGAGCCCTGCAGCCAATCAGCGACCGCTCCACTCTCCCCTCCTTCGGACAAATCAGACATCTGGAGGAAGTCAAAGCCCTGACTTACTCCTGATGTCAGTTTTGTTTGAAATGTAAGTCTAGATCTCTGTATATGAGTTAAAGGGTGAAGGCCAAGGCAACCCCTGGAATACAGTAAGTGAAGTGGCAAGCACTAAGCTTGTCTGTGGTGGCCATTTATAGAGCTGCCAGGCGCCTTCTAACAGAGCTTCATTACACCCTATGGATAATTCTGTGGACAGTATTGTTATAGATAGGCCTAATGGCAAGTCAAGGAAAGCCAAAGTTAAGGCCCCCATACACATTAGGCTAATGTTGGCCGAGCCCGCCAATATCGGTAATTTCAGCCGATACTCCAACAGCAGTAATCACGAAGCACCAATCATTGCTGTTTAACTATTTAAATCTTACTGTCCATCTTAAACAGAAGCATTTTGGTTCCCAATTGCATGCTTGTGTGCAACTGTGTTGTGCTGATATGTTACCGGGGCATCAGGGGGCCTCATGGAGGCCCCAGGCGCTACCATCTTGTTGCTGCTTTAAAGCGCAATCTGCAGTTTGTACACTACTTTTATTTATACAGTGTAGCTTGTTGGTAAAGTAAGCAACAGAAAAAAATCTCTGATAATAAAGGGAACCTGTAACCATGAAAATGCCGTCCAGTCTGCAGGCACCATGTCATAGAGCAGGAGGTGCTAAACAGATAAATATATAATTTTGTGAGAAAAGATTCAATATAGCCTGTGTCTTATTCATTTACTCGTCTGCTCTTTCTGGGATTTTTGGACCAGATGGCGGTCCTATCAGTGACTGACAGCTTTCATTGTAAAAGTGTGCACACAGATATAGCTGTCAGTCACTGATAGGACCGCCCAACGGGACAGAAAATCCTAGAAAGAGCAGAGGTTTAAGTGATGAAATCTCAGGTTATATTGACACAGATAAACTTAGCTGTACTGCCCCTCCTCAACATTGACTCATGCAGAGGTTAGACCAGGTGATCAGAGCTATGTCATTTCATCTCACACACTGAAATCTGCTCTAAGCTACCTACTATGCTGCCTACTTATGATTGATCAGCATCATACATGGAGAAGTACACACCGCCACTGTCTTATATCACCCCTTTACAAAAATTTCCTTATGCCAAATACGTGGATTGCTAATATATCTGCAATGGGGAGGTGAGGTAAAATTAAAATAAAAAATATATATATTCTGTTCTGAAGGCACTATTACATCTTGTGTTAAGTTGAACATGAAAAATTTGGTGAAAATATCTCCTTAGGGCTAGAGCTAGGCAATGATTTTGGCCGCAACACAGGATGCAGGAGAAAAAAAAACGCATACTATGGCTACATCTTAGTATAATGCAAGTCAGCAGATACATTGTAACCAACAAGGCACTGCTACCATGACAAGTTGCAAAAAATTGAACTGGTAATTGCTTTTTCCAATGAATTTGTTGCAGTCATACGACCCCATTTATCTGCATTATGCAGCGATGTAGCAGCAGCATACAGTGGTTGGTGCCCATAAGACATGTTTAGCAGCCTACGTCGCCCCGACTTCAAATTGTTATATGGGACTGATATAGGAGGGGCTGCTGATAAGTCTTTGGCTTTACCCAGAAAGAAATGAGATAGGATGATGAAACTTTACATTTATTCCACATACTCTGCACTGATGTCAACACACTTCCCACATCGGTATTCCAAGTTCTGTAAGCCTTGCAAAAAAAGGGATTTCAGCTGTGCCTCAAACCAGGCATGTGTAACAGCCATGGCATCAGAAATGGTGTGAAATTTGGTACCCTTGAGGTGTTTCTTTTGGAAACAGATGATAGTCGGAGGGAGCTAGATCTGGTGAATAAGGTGGGTGGTCAACCAGCTGAAAGCCAAGCTCCGCCAGTTTTGCCTTGGTCGCCTGTGCAGTGTGAGAGGAGGTGTTGTCTTGCAGGAACAAGTTTCCTTTGGACAGCTTGCTGCGTCTTTTGGCCTTCAGAGCTCCTATCAATTGGTCCAAAAGTTCAATGTAATACCTTGCATTGATGGTGGAACCATTTTGAAGGTAGTCAACTAGCAGCACGCCCTCCACAGATGCCATCACCACAGTGGTTCTCCTCGTCCTGAACTTCTTTGGACGAGGAGAACCACTGTGCCTCCACTCTTTTGATTGCTCCTTAGTTTCAGGGTCATACAAATAAATCCAGGTCTTGTCCATAGTGACCAGTCGATCCAGGAAGTTCTTACCAGTCTGGAAATGCTGACAAATGGACCGTGAAGTTTTTGCATGCCTTTCTGTCCTGTTGTCAAACATTTGGGGACCCACTTTGTAGATAGCTTCTTCATGTCCAAATGTTCATGGATAATACACAAACACGTTCATGGGGAATACCCATGATGTCTGCTATTGCTTTAGCTAAAATTCACCGATTCTCCAGTATGAGGTTGTGCACAGCATCGACGATCTCCAGAACAACCACTCTTGGTTGTCCGGACATTCCTCATCATTAAAGGGAACCTGTCACCCCATTTTTTCGGTATGAGATAAAAATACCGTTAAATAGGGCCTGAGCTGTGCATTACAATAGTGTATTTTGTGGACCCCGATTCCCCACCTATGCTGCCGAAATACGTTACCGAAGTAGTCGTTTTCGCCTGTCAATCAGGCTGGTCAGGTCAAAAGGGTGTGGTGTCTTCCCCCAGATCTTGCGTAGTGTTCCGTTGGTGGCGTAGTGGTGTGCGCATGCCCAAGGTCCCGAATCCTCTGCCAGGTGTGTGAAAACAACAGCGATGTCCGTTATTCAATTGGTGGTCGGTGGGCGCGGCCATCTTGCTTTGGCCGCAGAATCGGCGCTCTGCTGGCCGCGGCTTCAGGAAAATGGCCGCGGGCATCCGCGCGTGCGCAGATGGCTATCGCGGCGGCCATTTTCGTGAAGCAGAATTCGCATCTCGGCTTCACGAAAATGGCCGCCGCGATAGCCATCTGCGCACGTGCAGATTTTAGCTAAATTTTAGCTAAAGCAATAGCAGACATCATGGGTATTCCCCATGAACGTGTTTGTGTATTATCCATGAACATTTGGACACGGGCATAGTTTGATGCCCATTACCCTATAAATTAACAGTGTACAGAGCTCAATCACCACTAAAAGAAGTACATAGATATTTTGATTACATATACACTAAGAAGCAAAATCCAATGTCAAACAACAGTGGGAAAACCATGGAAGATAATATGATGTAAAAAAAATGGATAAAGACTGTGATCCTAATGTAATACTACCGCTCTATACATTTATTGGAAGACCACATATTGAATACAGGATTCAATTTTTGCTATACTAAAGGTACCTTCACACTGAACAACTTAACAACGATAACGATAGCGATCCGTGACGTTGCGGCGTCCTGGATAGCGATATCGTTGTGTTTGACACGCAGCAGCGATCAGGATCCTGCTGTGACATCGTTGGTCGGAGCTAGAAGGCCAGCACCTTATTTCGTCGCTGGATCACCCGCTGACATTGCTGGATCGGTGTGTGTGAAACCGATCCAGCGATGTCTTCACTGGTAACCAGGGTAAACATCAGGTTACTAAGCGCAGGGCCGCGCTTAGTAACCCGATATTTACCATGGTTACCATTGTAAAAGTAAAAAAAAAAACAGTACATACTCACCTTCTGATGTCTGTCACGTCCCCCGGCGTCCGCGCTGCTGCTCAGAGCTTCCTGCACTGAATGTGTCAGCGCCGGCCGGCCGTAAAGCAAAGCACAGCGGTGACGTCACCGCTCTGCTTTAGGGCCGGCGCTTACACAGTGCAGGGAAGCGGACGCCGGGGGGCGCGACAGGCACCGGAATGTAAGTATGTAGTGTTTGGTTTTTTTTACATTTACACTGGTAACCAGGATAAACATCGGGTTACTAAGCGCGGCCCTGCACTTAGTAACCCGATGTTTACCCTGGTTACCCGGGGACTTCGGCATCGTTGGTCGCTGGAGAGCTGTCTACGTGACAGCTCTCCAGCGACCACACAACGATGAAACAGCGACGCTGCAGCGATCGGCATCGCTGTCTATATCGCTGCAGCGTCGCTTAATGTGACGGTACCTTAATAGGATATGAGTGCTGGAGAGGGTTGATTGCTGGGTGACTGGTTTGTTAAATTGATTGTGAGGTCTTTGTGAATTAGGTGTGATCAGCTTGCAAACAAAAATGCCTTGAAACTAATCTCATTAATATTTGTCTGATTAGAACAAAGAATTAGCACTTAATTGTTTTTTCCAAAGACTTTATAGGGGACCAATAGCATTCACTATATGTGGAGCAAAAGTGATTTGAACATCAGTATAAGAGTGCGCACACATTGGCGTATAACATGGCCAAGTGGTATCCAATGTTTTATTGGATAGCACTAGGCCAAATGTTATACTATCCAATGTATGGGAAGAGGGGAGAGTGAGAGTCAGCTCACCAACAAGACTGTAGTGGTGTTCACAATGTATACATCGCATGGAGCCGCCCAGGTCCAGGAGTAGTAATCAGCAGGGAAAGAAAAAAAATCCTCCAGCGATGACACAAGTTGTGGATTTAAAACTTCACATTTATTTCTGCATTAAAAAAATGGAGGTGCCTCCATTATGAGAACAAACCTATGCGTTTTAGCTACAAAGCCTTAATCATGGTTTAAGTATTGCTAAACATACCATCATTAGAAACGTGACAAGTAGAAGCTGCATTGATGATTTAGAATCATCCAGCGCCTAGGGGAGTTAACCCCTTTCTGACATTGGACGTACTATCCCGTCGAGGTGGGGTGGGCCCGTATGACCACCGATGGGATAGTACGTCCAGCGCGATCGGCGGCGCTCACAGGGGGAGCGCGGCCGATCGCGGCCGGGTGTCAGCTGATTATCACAGCTGACATCCGGCACTATGTGCCAGGAGCAGTCACAGACCGCCCCCGGCACATTAACCCCCGGCACACCGCGATCAAACATGATCGCGGTGTGCCGGCGGTACAGGAAAGCATCGCGCAGGGAGGGGGCTGTGATCGCGTTGCTGCGAGGGTCTCTTACCTCCTCCTCGCTGCAGGTGCCCAGATCCAAGATGGCCGCGGCATCCGGGTCCTGCAGGGAGGGAGGTGGCTTACCGAGTGCCTGCTCAGAGCAGGCGCTTGGTAAGCCTGCAGTGCTGTAAGTCAGATCGGTGATCTGACAGAGTGCTGTGCAAACTGTCAGATCACCGATCTGTGATGTCCCCCCCTGGGACAAAGTAGAAAAAAAAAAAAAATTCCACATGTGTAAAAAAAAAAAAAAAAAAATTCCTTAATAAAGAAAAAAAAAATATTATTCCCATAAATACATTTCTTTATCTAAATAAAAAAAAACAATAAAAGTACACATATTTAGTATCGCCACGTCCGTAACGACCCCACCTATAAAACTATATCACTAGTTAACCCCTTCAGTGAACACCGTAGAAAAAAAAAAAAAACGAGGCAAAAAACAGAGCTTTATTATCATACCACAGAACAAAAAGTGGAATAACACGCGATCAAAAAGTCGGATATAAATAAACATGATACCGATGAAAACGTCATCTTGTCCCGCAAAAAACGAGCCACCATACAGCGTCATCAAAGAAAAAATAAAAAAGTTATAGTACTCAGAATAAAGCGATGCCAAAATAATTATTTATTCTATAAAATAGTTTTTATCGTATAAAATCGCCAAAACATAAAAAAATGATATAAATGAGGTATCGCTGTAATCGTACTGACCCGAAGAATAAAACTGCTTTATCAATTTTACCAATCGTGGAACGGTATAAACGCCTCCCCCAAAAGAAATTCATGAATAGCTGGTTTTTGGTCATTCTGCCTCACAAAAATTGGAATAAAAAGCGATCAAAAACTGTCAGGTGTCCGAAAATGTTACCAATAAAAACATAAACTCGTCCCGCAAAAAACAAGACCTCAAATGACTCTGTGGACCAAAATATGGAAAAATTATAGGTCTCAAAATGTGGAGACGCAAAAACTTTTTTGCTATAAAAAGCGTCTTTTAGTGTGTGACGGCTGCCAATCATAAAAATCCGCTATAAAAAATGCTATAAAAGTAAATCAAACCCCCCTTCATCACCCCCTTAGTTATGGAAAAATAATAAAATTAAAATGTTTTATTTATTTCCATTTTCCCATTAGGGTTAGGGTTAGGGCTAGGGCTAAGGTTAGGGCTAGGGTTAGGGTTAGGGCTGGGGTTAGGGTTGGGGCTAGGGTTGGAGCTAAAGTTAGGGTTAGGGTTGGGGCTAAAGTTAGGGTTAGGGTTGGGGCTAAAGTTAGGGTTAGGATTACATTTACGGTTGGGATTAGGGTTGGGATTAGAGTTAGGGGTGTGTCAGGGTTAGGGGTGTGGTTAGGGTTACCGTTGGGATTAGGGTTAGGGGTGTGTTTGGATAAGGGTTTCAGTTAGAATTGGGGAGTTTCCACTGTTTAGGCACATCAGGGGCTCTCCAAACGCGACATGGCGTCCGATCTCCATTCCAGCCAATTCTGCATTGAAAAAGTAAAACAGTGCTCCTTCCCTTCCGAGCTTTACCGTGCACCCAAACAGGGGTTTACCCCAACATATGGGGCATCAGCGTACTCGGGACAAATTGGACAACAACTTTTGGGGTCCAAGTTCTCATGTTACCCTTGGGAAAATATATATTTGGGGGGCTAAAAATCATTTTTGTGGGAAAAAAAAGGATTTTTTATTTTCACGGCTCTGCGTTGTAAACTGTAGTGAAACACCTAGGGGTTCAAAGTTCTCACAACACATCTAGATAAGTTCCTTGGGAGGTCTAGTTTCCAATATGGGGTCACTTTTGGGGGTTTCTACTGTTTGGGTACATCAGGGGCTCTGCAAATGCAACGTGATGCCTGCAGACCAATCCATCTAAGTCTGCATTCCAAATGGCGCTCCTTCCTTTCCGAGCTCTGCCATGCGCCCAAACAGTGGTTCCCTCCCACATATGGGGTATCAGCATACTCAGGACAAATTGGACAACAACTTTTGGGGTCCAATTTCTCCTGTTACCCTTGGAAAAATAAAAAATTGGGGGCGAAAAGATAATTTTTGTGAAAAAATATGATTTTTTATTTTTACGGCTCTGCATTATAAACTTCTGTGAAACACTTGGTGGGTCAAAGTGCTCACCACACATCTAGATAAGTTTCTTAGGGGGTCTACTTTCCAAAATGGTGTCACTTGTGGGGGGGTTTAATGTTTAGGCACATCAGGGGCTCTCCAAACGCGACATGGCGTCCCATCTTAATTCCAGTCAATTTTGCATTGAAAAGTCAAATGGCGCTCCTTCCCTTCCGAGCTCTGCCATGCGCCCAAACAGTGGTTTACCCCCACATATGGGGTATTGGCGTACTCAGGACAAATTGTACAACAACTTTTGGGGTCAATTTTCTCCTGTTACCCTTGGTAAAATAAAACAAATTGGAGCTGAAATAAATTTTGTGTCAAAAAAATTTAAATGTTAATTTTTATTTAAACATTCCAAATATTCCTGTGAAACACCTGAAGGGTTAACAAATTTCTTGAATGTGGTTTTGAGCACCTTGAGGGGTGCAGTTTTTATAATGGTGTCACACTTGGGTGTTTTCTATCATATAGACCCCTCAAAATGACTTCAAATGAGATGTGGTCCCTAAAAAAAAAATGGTGTTGTAAAAATGAGAAATTGCTGGTCAACTTTTAACCCTTATAACTCCCTAACAAAAAAAATTTTGGTTCCTAAATTGTGCTGATGTAAAGTAGACATGTGGGAAATGTTACCTATTAAGTATTTTGTGTGACATATCTCTGTGATTTAAGGGTATAAAAATTCAAAGTTGGAAAATTGCGAAATTTTCTACATTTTCGCCAAATTTCCGTTTTTTTTCACAAATAAACGCAAGTTATATCGAAGAAATTTTACCACTATCATGAAGTACAATATGTCACGAGAAAACAGTGTCAGAATCGCCAAGATCCGTTGAAGCGTTCCAGAGTTATAAACTCATAAAGGGACAGTGGTCAGAATTGTAAAAATTGGCCCGGTCATTAACGTGCAAACCACCCTTGGGGGTAAAGGGGTTAAAATGGTTAGACTGGAAGTGGTTATCACAGCCTCAGAGGATTATGGGAAAGTTGTTGTGTCACACTGAAGTAAGATAAGCTGCCAAGACCAGTTCTTTCATGGAAGTGACTGCTGGAAGCATAGAGGCCATCAAGACATCCATGAGAGATCTTTGTTGCCTCAAGATAAGAGTGAGAGAGCCAGCAATATTATACTCATCCAACTCCCCCCTCCACCTCACTGCTTGATGAACGTATAGTGCTACTCTGTGTAAATA
Organism: Ranitomeya variabilis; assembly: GCF_051348905.1. Taxonomy (NCBI): domain Eukaryota; kingdom Metazoa; phylum Chordata; class Amphibia; order Anura; family Dendrobatidae; genus Ranitomeya; species Ranitomeya variabilis. The sequence goes on from NC_135233.1 coordinate 660,204,602, forward strand.
CACTGTGTGTGAAGAGAAATTGTCTGTGAAGAGACTTTCATATATGTTAGCTGGAAGCGTTGTATAAAGAGAAGTAATTCTGTGTGATGGAAAGAAGCTTTATTAAAACCTTATAATCAACCTTTGGCTGGATGCTGTTACCTCACATGACTGGGAAATATTCTGGTTAATAGTTGCCCTGACTAAAATCCCCCAAGATTCCAAAAAAACTCATGTTTGCCCTGCCTCCATAAACTGCGTGGGGGACATACCACATTGGTGGCTCGTACGGGGAATCCTGACAGAGACAATGGAGAAGATGGAGAAATTAAGTTCTCCATCTTCTCCACACCTGTGATGCAATTCCCTCATGCGAGAGAATCGGATCACAGTAAGATGACACTCGGATAAGACTCGGACAGAGTATGAGCCAAGTGTCATTAGCATAATCGGTCCAATGTACGGCAGTATGAGCGAGCCCTAAAAAAGGAGTCTTTACAGTTAGAAGTAGTCAGACTATGGAACACTTTATCCCAAGAAATAAAAATGACAGATCCTATCTCAGCATTTATACAGGCAAGATGATTAACTAATAAATGTTATCGAGGGTTATAATTCATCTTTCAATAAATAATGTAGATCTGTTTTGATATATATTTGGAATTTTTTCATAAGTAATGTTCTGAATGTAAAATGATTTCAGTGAATATTGCATACATAAAGTTTTTGATTATATATCACTTCATTATGAAAATAGGAAGATTTTTAGTTCTACTCACAGTCGAAACTGCAGCTATAAAACATTCGAAAGACGTTTACGGGACAGTCTTTCATTTCTTCTGCTCATGCATCTGGTTCAACTTATGACTCATACTTCCCATATGGTGATACACAAGCCATTTACTGTTGCTCGATCCACGTAGCTCCATGTATGCCCATGACAGCCAAGTCAATGCAACAGTGAAGCCACTAACTAAATGAATACTCATTCAGCATCCCACCACCTGAGCCAGCCTATAATAACTAGAAGCATGTCACCAGACAGGCAAGCTTCTAGGTGTACAGAGAAGACAGAGATAGCCAACCACTTGCAGAAGACAGACGGGGAGCCCAGAACTGTACCTGGTACAGATGAGTAACAGGTTTACTTTGAAACGCTTTAAGAGATTGGCTAGGGGACAAGTTAACTAGTGCAAGAATTATGTCCTAGGTGGATTTTACCCACCTACTTAGCTCAGATGATAGGTTTTTTTTCTATCTACAAACACATCTGAGCTAGCTTAGTGGACAGGGAGAACATGTATGTTGAACTAATGAACTTGTCTCCTGTCATGCTTTCAATTATGTTTTTCTTTTAAATGCTGAAGCCTTTAAGAGTAAAAGATAAGCTGTTTAGATTACAGGATCTGATATTTGATTCATGCCACCAACGGTTCAAAAGTGTCAGAAGAAATTATTGAAGCATATCTCTTAACCCCTTCATGACATATGGTGTAAACTTACATCATATGTCATATCCTTGCCTTTCATGTGGGCTCACATTTGAGCTCCAAAAATCCAATGTCACTCTTTCCTTTCCGAGCTGTGACACATTCCCAAACATTAGCTTTCAACCACATATAGGGTATCACTGTATTGAGATGAAATTGTGTAACAGACTGTGGGGTCTATATTCTCCTATTACCCCTTGTAAAAATTACAAATTTGGAGCTAGATTATTATTTTAGTGGACAACTCTGTAGTCCACTCTGGAATGACAAGTCTGCAGTCACTCTGTGTGACTACAGACTTTTGAATCCTCTTAGCGCACGCATTGTGCGTTGCGAGAGTTCTGCAGTGTCTGCACCGGGAATGGTAGTCAAGTATGTGATATGCATACTCTTGGCCAGAACCAAAGTAGTGGGCACAGCCTTGCTCAATGCAAGTGTATTGAGTGATGCCACAACCACTAGAGAGATTCTGGCTAGGAGTAAGCATATCTCATACTTGACCACTGTTCATGGTGCCACCAGCAAATCCTCGCAGCACACAGTGGATTTTGCTGGGAAGATTCATATGTCTGCAGTCACACAGAGTGACTGCAGACTTGTCATTCCAGAGTGGCAGACTTGTCATTCCAGAGTGGACAACCCCTTTTACAAATTTCCTAACCTCAATTTTGAATAACTTGAGGGGCGCAGCTTTTAAAATAGTCTCACTTTTGGAGGGCTTCCAATATATAGTCCCCTCAAAGTCACTTCAAACTCAATGAGTCAGTAAAAAATAGGATTTGTAATTATCCAAATATCCTTAAAATAATGAAAAATTGCTTCTAAATTAATTTTAACCCTACTAAATTCTTTACAAAATAAAATGAAGTTTGAAAACTTCCCATCATACTCTCTCCTTACCTATGTGTTTTAGGACTAAATATTGGAGTCAGTTGGACACCCCTGATGGTAGCTCCTATGTTCTGAAAAAGTGACTTCGCACCCAAAAGCCAATCCAGCAAAATCACCGATCCCATAGCTAAATGCCCCACCACCACAAACCTCACTACTGAGCCCTGCATGTATGATATTGCTGTAGTGGGAAGAACTCACTTAGCAATTTATGGTGCATGTGTTCAGAAGCACAAGCTGGAAACAACATATTGAGCAATAAACTGACATATTTGCACTTTTCATTTGCAACATCCATTGCGTGACAATTTCTGTGGTGTCAAAATATTAACTATACCCATAGATGAATTCCATGAAAGGTGTAAATTTCAAAACAAGGTCACTTTTGTTTTTTTCTGCTGTTCTGCAAATAGTACCCAACCAGCAAAAGCTGTGCCCCAAAATAAAAATGGAATTTATTCCATTCTGAGCCACAACTGTCCAAACAGTAATGGAAGTAAAGTATGAAGTTTCTCCATCTTGGAAGAAATTGTGTAACAAAATTGGGTCCGTTTTCTCCCCTTACCATAGATGAAAATAGAAATTTGAAGCTAAGACAATATTCTAGTGGATTAGATGTAATTTTTCACTTTCACGGCCCAATGTTATGAAATTCCGTCAAACAACGGTGTTAAAAATGTTCACTAGACTGCTAAGTAAAATTGGTGAAGGCTGTAGTTTGCAAAATGAGATCACTTTTTTGGTGTTATCTTACCTCAGGGGCTCTGCAACCTCAACCTGGCGTCTGCAATCCATTTCAGTCAAACTGGCACTCAAAATGTCAAATAGCAACTTTTCACATCGGAGCATTGCTACACGCCTAAACAGTAGTCTCTGATGACATGTGGGGTATTGCCATGTTCTGGAGAAATTACATAACAAATTGAAGTGTCTATTTTCTTCTGTCACCAGTGGTGAAAATTAAATGTATGAGGATACAATACATTTTAGTGGAAAATATAGAATTTTTATTGTTGCCATTCCACTTTGTGTTAATTACTGTAAAGCCTTTGAATGGGGTTTTGGAGGAACCAATGTTCTTAACCCCTTAGTGACAGAGCCAATTTGGTACATAATGGCCGAGCCAATTTTTACAATTCTGACCACTGTCACTTTAAGAGAATATAACTCTGGAACGCTTTATCGGATCCCACTGATTCTGAGATTGTTTTTTCGTGACATATTGTACTTCAAGATAGTGGTAACATTTCTTCGATATTACTTGCGATTATTTATGAAAAAAATGGAAATATGGCGAAAATTTTTAAAATTTTGCAATTTTCAAACTTTGTATTTTTATGCCATTAAATCAGAGAGATATGTCATAAAAAATAGTTAATAAATAACATTTACCACATGTCTACTTTACATCAGCACAACTTTGGAAACAAAATTTTTTTTTGTTAGGGAGTTATAAGGGTTAAAAGTTGACCAGCAATTTCTCATTTTTACAACACCATGTTTTTTTTAGGGACCACATCACCTTTGAAGTCATTTTGAGGGGTCTATATGATAGAAAATAACCAAGTGTGACAACATTCTAAAATCTGCACCCCTCAAGCTGCTCAAAACCACATTCAAGAAGTTTATTAACCCTTTACGTGCTTCACAGGAACTGAAACAATGTGGAAGAAAAAAATGAACATTTAACTTTTTTTTGCAAACATTTAAGTTCAGAACCATTTTTTTTAATTTTCACAAGTGTAAAAACAGAAATTTAACCACAAATGTTGTTGTGCAATTTCTCCTGAGTACGCCGATACCCCACATGTGGAAATAAACCACTGTTTGGGCGCACCGCAGAGCTTGGAAGTGAAGGAGCACCGTTTGACTTTTTCAATGCAGAATTGGCTGGAATTGAGATCGGACGCCATGTCGCGTTTGGAGAGCCCCTGATGTGTCTAAGCAGTGGAAACCCCCCACAAGTGACACCATTTTGGAAACTAGACCCCTTAAGGAACTTATATAGATGTGTAGTGAGCACTTTGAACCCCCAAGTGCTTCACAGAAGTTTATAACATAGAGCCGTGAAAATAAAAAATCGCATTTTTTCTACAAAAATGATCTTTTTGCCCCCAAATTCTTATTTTCACAAGGGTAACAGGAGAAATTAGACCACAAACGTTGTTGTGCAATTTCTCCTGAGTACGTAGATACCCCATATGTGGGGGTAAACCACTGTTTGGGCGCACCGCAGAGCTTGGAAGAGAAGGAGTGTCATTTTACTTTTTCAATGTAGAATTGGCTGGAATTGAGATCGGACGCCATGTCACGTTTGGAGAGCCCCTGATGTGCCTAAACAGTGGAAACCCCCCACAAGTGACACCATTTTGGAAACTAGACCCCTTGAGGAACTTATCTAGATGTGTGGTGAGCACTTTAAACCCCCTGGTGCTTCACAGAAGTTTACAACGTAGAGCCGTGAAAATAAAAAAATCGCATTTTTTCTACAAAAATGATTTTTTGCCTCGAAATTTTTATTTTACCAAGGGTAACAGGAAAAAATGGACCCCAGAATTTGTTGTACAATTTGTCCTGAGTATGCCGACACCCCATATGTGGGGGTAAACCACTGTTTCGGCACATGGCTGAGCTCGGAAGCAAAGGAGCGCCATTTGACTTTTCAATGCAAAATTGACTGGAATTGAGATCAGACGCCATGTCGCGTTTGGAGAGCCCCTGATGTGCCTAAACAGTAGAACCCCCCCACAATTGACCCCATTTTGGAAACTAGACCCCCCATGGAACTTATCTAGATGTGTGGTGAGAACTTTGAATGCCCAAGTGCTTCACAGAAGTTTATGATGCAGAGTCGTGAAAATAATAAAAAAAAATTTTTCCACAAAAAAGATTTTTTAACCCCCAAGTTTTTATTTTCACAAGGGTAACAAGAGAAATTGGACCCCAAAAGTTGTTGTCCAATTTGTCCTGAGTATGCTGGTACCCCATATGTGGGGGTAAACCACTGTTTGGGCGCATGGCTGAGCTCGTAAGGGAAGGAGAACCGTTTTGGAATGCAAACTTTGATAGAATTGTCTGCGGGCGTTATGTTGCGTTTGCAGACCCCTATTGTACCTAAACAGTAGAAACCCCCCACAAGTGACCCCATTTTGGAAAATAGACCCCCCCAAGGAACTTATCTAGATATGTGGTGAGAACTTTGAATGCCCAAGTGCTTCACAGAAGTTTATAATGTAGAGTAGTGAAAATAAAAAATATATTTTTTTCCCACAAAAAGATATGTTAGCCCCCAAATTTTTATTTTCACAAGGGTAACAGGAAAAATTGGACCCCAAAAGTTGTTTTCCAATTTATCCCGAGTATGCTGATGCCCCATATGTGGGGGTAAACCACTGTTTGGGCGCACAGCAGAGCTCAGAAGGGAGGGAGCACCATTTGACTTTTTTAGCGCAAAATTGGCTGTCGTGTTTGGAGACCCCCCGATGCACCTAAACAGTGGAAACCCCCCAATTCTAACTCCAACCCTAACCCCAACACACTCCTAACCCTAATCTCAACCCGATCCATAATCCTAATCACAACCCTAACGATAATCACAACCCTAACCCCAAAACAGCCCTATTCTCAACCCTAACCATAACTCTAATCAAAACCCTAAATCCAACACACCCCTAATCCTAATCTCAACCCTAACCTCAAACCTAACCCTAATCCCAATACACCCCTAACCCTAATCCCAACCCTAACCTTAACCCTAATCCCAACCCTAACCCTAATCCCAACCCTAATCCCAAACGTAACCCTAATCCCAACCCTAATCCCAAACGTAACCCTAATACCAACCCTAATCCAAACCCTAACCCTAATCCCAACTCTAACCCTAACTTTAGCCCCAAACCTAACCCTAACTTTAGCCCCAAACCTAACCCTAACTTTAGCCCCAACCCTAACCCTAACTTTAGCCCCAACCCTAACCCTAATTTTAGCCCCAACCCTAGCCCTAACCCTAACTTAAGCCCTAACCCTAACCCTAAATTTAGCCCCAACCCTAACCCTAAATTTAACCCTAACCCTAGCCCTAACTTTAGCCCCAACCCTAGCCCTAAGGCTACTTTCACACTTGCGTCGTGTGGCATCCGTCGCAATCCGTCGTTTTGGACAAAAAACGGATCCTGCAAATGTGCCCACAGGATGCCTTTTTTTCCCATAGACTTGTATTGCCGACGGCTGGCCACACGTCGCGTCCATCGTGCACTGGATCCGTTGTGTTTTGGCGGACCGTCGTCACAAAAAAAGTTCAATGTAACCTTTTTTTGTACGTCGCATCCGCATTTCCGCGCATGCGTGGCCGTAACTCTGCCCCCTCCTCCCCAGGACATAGACTGGGCAGCGGATGCATTGAAAAACTGCATCCGCTGCCCACGTTGTGCACAATTTTCACAACGTGCGTCGTTATGTCGGGCCTAAGGCTACTTTCACACTAGCGTCGTACTCGGCCCGTCGCAGTGTCGGGCTGACGTACCGACGCTAGCGTTGTAAGCACCGCACAACGGGTGCAGCGGATGCTGTTTTTCAACGCATCCGCTGCCCCATTGTGAGGTGCGGGGAGGCGGGAGCGGAGTTCCGGCCGCGCATGCGCGGTCAGAAATGGCGGACACGTTGCACAAAAAAATGTTACATGTAGCGTTTTTTGTGCCGACGGTCCGCCAAAGTACGACGCATCCGAGCACGACGCATCCGTCACACGACGGATGCGACGTGTGGCAATCCGTCGCAATGCGTCGCTAATGCAAGTCAATGGAGACTCCAAAACGACGCATTGCGACGGAAGCCAAAAAACGCTAGTGTGAAAGTAGCCTAACCCTAGCCCTAGCCCTAAATTTAGCCCCAACCCTAACCCTAAATTTAGCCCCAACCCTAACCCTAACCCTAATTTTAGCCCCAACTCGTCTCTCCTGCCGGCCGGCAGATGGCAGCAGATGGCGGGCGCACTGCGCATGCGTCCGCCATTTTCTTTCCCGAGGAAGAAGCCGGCGGGCAGGAGACGCAGGAGGACCCAGGGACTCCGGTAAGTATGATAGGGTCCCCGAATCCCCCTATTTCTCTGTCCTCTGATGTGCGATCACATCAGAGGACAGAGAATTACAGATCGCTTTTTTTTTTTAGTTTTGCGGTCGCCGGTAAAGTTAATTACCGGCGATCGCAAAACAGGGGTCGGTAAAAACCGACCCCGATCATGGTCTTTGGGGTCTCGGCTACCCCTGGCAGCCGAGACCCCAAAGATCTTCCGGGTGCCGGGCGGGGGGCGCACTGCGCATGCGCCCGCCATTTTTTCCCCGGAAAAAGGTGGCGGCGCCCATCTGGAGCCACGAGGAGCACTGGGGGAGATAGGTGAGTATTGGGGGGCCATTGGCGGCGATCGGGGACCCGTCTTTCTCTGTCCTCCGATGTGCGATCACATCAGAGGACAGAGAAATTAAATGGCAAATCGCGTTTTTTTTTGTTGCGACCGCCGGTAAACGGTTAATTACCGGCGATCGCAACTTGGGGGTCGGTAAAAACCCCCCGAATCATGTTCTCTGGGGTCTCGGCTACCCTCGGCAACCGAGACCCCAGAGAAAATCCGACTCTGGGGGGCGCTATTCACTTTTTCCACAGCGCCGTTAATTAACAGCGCTGTGGTTTAAGTACCCTTAGCAGCCGCCGTTAAAACGCGTATCGGCGGTCGTTAAGGGGTTAAATGGGGTCACGTTTGTGAGTTTCCAATATATAGGTTCCTCAAAGTCGTATCAAATGTGAATCCCTTAAAATATAGATTTTGGAAATTTGCTTGAAATCGTGAGAAATGGCTAATACATTTTTAAACCTTCTAACAGCCAATATAAAGAAGAAATATGGCAAATGTTATTCTTTAACTATCTTGTGTTGTATGGCTATCTATTTTAGGGTCAGACGAGAATATGACAAATCTTCAGTTTCAGCTGGAAAGCTCGGATTATTTATATTATATAGTTTATTTTTTTACATATATCTATGTGTGGTGACTCCTGAAGCAATGACTCCAGCAGCAATCTACTCCTTGTGTATCTCCTCCAAATTTTCTAATGACCTTTCCTTAAAAAGAAGGTGCCATCAAAAATTTTTTTTTCCAGCGATTGAAAAACTGTAAAGAATTAATGATTAAATTTTCTTAAAAAATATTATCATTTGTTTATAATTTAGTAAAATATGAAAAATAATTTTAAAAGGTTTGGCATTTCCACTTTTAAACACTAGGGGGAGCAGCTAATGAAATTTGACAAAAACCTAGTGTACAACTAGCTCACATTACTGCACTGCAGTAATTATGGGCGGAGTCTGGTGACGTGTGTGATGTCACTGCTCTCCTCACCTTCTGGGTGTTTGCTAAGGGATAAGAGAGGATGATATTCAGGAACCTAGTGAGCAGCCATTTTATTGGTGACTGCAGAGTTATACTGACAAGTAGACAGTCACCGAGGATGGCAGGCAGCAAGGATTCTGGGAGATATATGGTGGAGGGAGCAGGGTGACAGCAGCACAGAGTATTTCAGGAGAGCAGTGTGCAGGTCTATGGGGGGGCACCATGTTTGGTGCGCGGAGCAGCCAGGGATTGTACATAGAGCGCTGTCTTTTATACACATGGATGGACCGTCGGCTCCACAGGAATCCAGGAAACATTTCCGCGGATTGATGGCCTGTTCTGATCCAGACTCTGCATGCAAAGACCCCATTCCCCTCCTCAGATCCTGTCTTCTCCATCCTGTCCTGGCAATGTGTGAAAAAGGCGACAGGCGAAGTACGGGGTGACGCTGGGAAGGAAATGTAGCCTTATAGTAACGATAAAAAAATGAGACCCCTCTCTTCAGCTGCCTCACCAGCCCTGACTGCACCTAACTGGAGGTCATGCTGCCCCCTCTATTACCCCAGACCCGTGTGCAGGTGCTCAACCAGAACAACCCTAGAATGGGTCCGCTTTCTGAAGATAATACTGCCATAGTGTTCTCACATAATACCGCCATATATATCAAACATAATACTGTCCTATAATTCTCACATAATACCATCATATAGATTGCAAATAACGACGCCATAGTGTTCTCACATAATACCGACATATAGATCTCACATAATACCGCCATATAGATCACACATATCGCCATATAGATCACTCATAATACCGCCATATAGAGCACACAATACCGCCATATAGAGCACACATAATACTGTCCTATAGTTCTCACATAATACCATCATATAGATCGCAAATAACGACGCCATAGTGTTCTCACATAAAACCAATATATAGATCTCACATAATACAGCCATATAGAGCACACATAATACCGCCATATAGAGCACACATAATACCGCCATATAGAGCACACATAATACCGCTATATAGATCTTACATAATACCACCAGTGTTCTCACATAATACCGCCATATAGATCACACAATACCACCATATAGATCTCACATAATACCGCCAGTGTTCTCACATAATACCGCCATATAGATCACACATACCGCCATACAGAGCACACATAATACCGCCATATAGAGCACACATAATACCGCCATATACTTCACACATAATACCACCATATAGATCTCACATAATACCACCAGTGTTCTCACATAATACCGCCATATAGATCACAAATAATACCACCATATACTTCACACATAATGGGGGAGACGAGTGCATAGGAGAGGATTAGGTACACAGCTCAGCAGTCAGTATCACACAGGACAGTATTAGATACACAGCTCAGTCAGTATCATACAGGATAGGATTAGATACATGGCTCAGCCGTCAGTATCACAAAGGATAGCATTAGATACACAGCTCAGCAGTCAATATCACACAGGGGAGGATTAGATACAAATCTCAGCACAGTAACACACAGAATAGGATTAGATACACGGCTCAGCACACAGTATCCCACAGGAGAGGAGTAGATACACAACTCAGCACAGTATCACACAAGGTAGGATTAGTTACATGGCTCAGCAGACAGTATCACACAGGATAGGATTAGATACACGGCTCAGGAGACAGTATCACACAGGACAGGATTAGATGCATGGCTCAGCAGACTGTATCACACAGGAGAAGAGTAGATACACAGCTCAGCAAAGTATCACACAGGAGAGGATTAGATACACAGCTCAGCAAAGTATCACACAGGAGAGGATTAGATACACACAGCTCAGCAAAGTATCACACAGGAGAGGATTAGATACACAGTCAGCACAGTAACACACAGGATAGAATTAGATGCATGGCTCAGCAGACAGTATCACACAGGAGAGGATTAGATACACAGTCAGCACAGTAACACACAGGATAGGATTAGATGCATGGCTCAGCAGACAGTATCACACAGGAGAGGATTAGATACACAGTCAGCACAGTAACACACATGGGACGAGATAACTGCTCAGAGTCAGCACCACAAAGGAGAGGATTAGATTGCCTGTCCCCCTCCCCACTGATACTTACTTCACGGCTCCCTGCTGAGTCTCCTCCTCCTATAACTGCAGGGCTCCTGCGATTATCCTGGGAAGCTGGAGCCCACAGATGCACTGTGAGCTCCAGGAAGATGGCGCTGATCTCCTGCCTCTGCTGTGGTGTGGACGGCTCAGGGGGCGTGGCCAGACACAGCAGGGAGCAGCTTATAATGCTAGGTATGGGGTCGGGCGCCGACAGCAGACTCCTATGCCCAGGGCTGCCGTATTTGCAGAGTGTAAGTGTCGTGCAACTACACTTACACTCCTACAAAGCAAAATGGCGGCACCCAGTGGCTGAAAAAAAAATTAATAATAAAATTTTTTTTTAAAGTTAATAAATGTAAATTTGTATGAAAAATAATTGTTTATATAAACAATCATTTTTAATACAAAAAATAAAATGCGGCACCTTTCCTTTAACAATCATTTCAAGGCTGCAGTTATCCCAGTTGCTTGTGCATCTTTTTCTACCACACTTTTTCCTTCCACTCAACTTTCCATTAATATGCTTGGATACAGCACTCTGTGAACAGCCAGCTTATTTAGCAATCACCTTTTGTGGCTTACCCTCCTTGTGGAGTGTGTCAATGACTGCCTTCTGGATGCCTGTCAAGTCAGCAGTCTTCCCCATGATTGTGGAGCCTACTGAAACAGACTAAGGGACCTTTTTAAACACTTAGGAAGTCTTTGCAGGTGTTTTTGTTAATTATTCTAATTTACTGAGATAATGACTTTGGGGTTTTCTTTGGCTTTAAGCCATAATCATCAACATTAACAGAAAAAAACACTTGGATTAGAGCACTCTGTAATGATTCTATGTAATATATGAGTTTCACTTTTTGTGTTGAAGAACTGAAATAAATTAACTTTTTGATGATGTTTTGTGAGAAGCATCTGTATCTTTAAAATCGCATGTTACACAGTTGATCTGCATGGGATCTGATTTTTTTTCCCTTACAATGCTATTTTCTAGATTTTTACCTGGAGAGCACAAGTCTGTATCATTCCCTCATCTGAATGAGCCCTTAAGCCTTTTTCAGATGTCTCTTTTTCAAGTTTTAAAAAACAAATTTTCATTAGTACACAAAACCTACAAGAAACAAAATGAGCAAAAAACCTTCTGTAACTAAATAACTAAATAGTTACTAAGTGGATTGGTCTTCGTGGGCCAGTTGAATGGCCACCAAGGTCTCCCAATCTGACCCCCTTAGGGTACTGTCACACAGTGGCACTTTTGTCGCTACGACGGTACGATCTGTGACGGTCCAGCGATATCCATACGATATCGCTGTGTCTGACACGCAGCAGCGATCAGGGACCCTGCTGAGAATCGTACGTCGTAGCAGATAGTTTGGAACTTTATTTCGTCGCTGGATCTCCCGCTGTCATCGCTGGATCGTTGTGTGTGACAGCGATCCAGCGATGCGTTCGCTTGTAACCAGGGTAAACATCGGGTTACTAAGCGCAGGGCCGCGCTTAGTAACCCGATGTTTACCCTGGTTACCAGCGTAAAAGTAAAAAAAAAACAAACAGTACATACTCACATTCCGGTGTCCTTTAGGTCCCTTGCCGTCTGCTTCCCGCTCTGACTGACTCCCGGCCGTAAGGCAGTACAGAGCACAGCGGTGACGTCACCGCTGTGATCTGCTTTCACTTTACGGCGGTACTCAGTCAGTGCGGGAAGCAGACGGCAAGGGACCTGAAGGACACCGGAATGTGAGTATGTACGTTTTTTTTTTTTTACTTTTACGCTGGTAACCAGGGTAAACATCGGGTTACTAAGCGCGGCCCTGCGCTTAGTAACCTGATGTTTACCCTGGTTACCCGGGGCCTTCGGCATCGTTGGTCGCTGGAGAGCTGTCTGTGTGACAGCTCTCCAGCGACCACACAACGACTTTCCAACGATCACGGCCAGGTCGTATCGCTGGTCGTGATCGTTGGAAAGTTGCAGAGTGTGACAGTACCCTTAGACTTTTATCTTTGGGGTCATCTGAAGGCAATTGTCTATGCTCTGAAGATACCAGATGTGCAGCACTGAAACAACGGATACTGAAGGCCAATGCTAGCATTTTGTCTGCGGTGTTGCTATCAGTGAGTCAAGAGTGGGAGAAGTGGGTTGCATTGACAATCCAACACAATGGGCAGCACTTTGAACACATTTTATAAGTGGTCATAAACTTGTAAATAACTCATGAAAGAATAAAGTTACGCTAAAACCAAGCACACCATTGTTTTTCTTGTGAAATTCTCAATAAGTTAGATGTGTTACATGACCCTCTTCCCATTGAAAAAAATAAAGTTGGATCCAAAATGGCTGACTTCAAAATGGCCACCATGGTCACCACCGATCTTGAAAAGTTTTCCCCTTCCCATATACTAATGTGCCACAAACAGGAAGTTGATATCACCAACCATTCCCATTTTATTTTGGTGGATCCATATAAATGGCCCACCATGTAGTTAAAGAGGATCTTTCACCAGTTTCTGCATGTTAAACTGGCCACATTGTGAAATGATGATCGCAGAACTGAATAAAACGTACATATTTTTCAATTTCTCTTCTCCTTTGCAAAGATATTATAAAGTTTTTGTTATAATTGATAAGTCCAAGGTGGGGTTACCAGAGATTCTTCTCTGGGGAGGGTGTTCTGTATATTGCATGATGTTGAACAATCATAAGCAGGAGGTGTCATACAGAGGACAGAAAAAACACACCCTGCCCTGTGTAGTTTAAAGCAGAGAATCATTACAAACACATCCAGATCTCCAGTTAAGACAGTCAGTGTGGAGGTAGTGACAATACTGCAGAGATGAGTGTGATTACAAAGACTTCAAAATCTTCTCTCAGCACCGTATTAGTGTAGGGAGAAAGACAGGGCTGTGAAAGGAGAGCTGCAGCTACAGACATGTTTGGAATCAAATGCAACTCTGCACTATTTAAGACAATAGCTAGAGAAAATAGGACATGTTCTTTTTTCCCCATGATGCCTCCTGCTTATGTTTAGTCAAGGTAATTCAGGAGACAAAATACATGCCCCCAGATAAGAATCTCTGCTAACACCAGTTTATAACCTAAACTCTCTGCAAGGAAGATGAGAAATTAAAAAATACAAAATAAGTTTTACTCAGCTCTGCAGCTACACCTCTATGAGGTGGCCTGTTTCACATGTTAAAATTGGCAAAAAGTCCTCTTTAAAGTCAGACACAGTTAAACCATCCCACTTTCTGGCTCTTAATAATCATTACTTTGATAGAAGCATTGACATAAGCAGTCTTGACAATTTTTTACCTCACTTTCCAACAACCATGTCTATAAGTATTTAGCAATGGTGGTTGGGAAATAAGGTGAGAATGGATTATGTGTATGTCAATATACAGCGCTTCGGTAGGGAAAAAGGATCATCCCACGCTGCCGCAAGAAGAATTCCAAAAATTGTAGAGGTTTCAAATTGGTTTATTCTACGCGTTACAGGGTTCAGGTGACCCCTTCATCAGGACATACCACAAATACTGTACAAATACTGTACAACATTTGTGGTATGTCCTGATGAAGGGGATACTTTTTCCTACCTAAGTGTATGTTTCAATCAGGTCTTGCACTGACCTGTGGATCTGCAGCAGTCGACATTAACCCCTTCACCCCCGGAGCTTTTTCCGTTTTTTCATTTTCGTTTTTCGCTCCCCACCTTCCCAGAGCCATAACTTTATTTTTCCGTCAATTTGGCCATGTGAGGGCTTATTTTTTGCGGGACGAGTTGTACTTTTGAACGACATCATTGGTTTTACCATGTCGTGTACTAGAAAACGGGAAACAAATTCCAAGTGCGGTGAAATTGCAAAAAAAGTGCAATCCCACACTTGATCTTTGCTTGGCTTTTTTGCTAGGTTCACTAAATGCTAAAACTGACCTGCCATTATGATTCTCCAGGTCATCACGAGTTCATAGACACCTAACATGACTAGGTTATTTTTTACCTAAGTGGTGAAAAAAAATTCCAAACTTTGCTAAAAAAAATAAATAAAAAATTGTGCCACTTTCCGATACTCGTAGCGTCTCCATTTTTCATGATCTGGGGTCGGGTGAGGGCTTATTTTTTGCGTGCCGAGACGGCGTTTTTAATGATACCATTTCGGTGCAGATATGTTCTTTTGATCGCCCGTTATTGCATTTTAATGCAATGTCGCGGCGACCAAAAAAAACGTAATTCTGGGGTTTCGATTTTTTTTCTTGTTACGCCGTTTAGCGATCAGGTTAATGCTTTTGTTTATTGATAGATCGGGCGATTCTGAACGCGGCGATACCAAATATGTGTAGATTTGATATTTTTTTTATTGATTTATTTTGATTGGGGCGAAAGGTGGGTGATTTAAACTTTTATGTTTTTTTTATTTTTTTAAACTTTTTTTTTTTTACTTTTGCCATGCTTCTATAGCCTCCATGGGAGGCTAGAAGCAGGCACAACACGATCGGCTCTGCTATGTAGCAGCGATCATAAGATCGCTGCTATACAGCAGAAATGCAGGTGTGCTGTGAGCGCCGACCACAGGGGGGCGCTCACAGCAGGCCGGCATCAGTAACCATAGAGGTCTCAAGGACCTCTATGGTTACCTTCCTGATGCATCGCCGACCCCCGATCATGTGACGGGGGTCGGCGATGACGTCATTTCCGGCCGCCCGGCCGGATGCGGTAGTTAAATGCCGCTGTCTGCGTTTGACAGCGGCATTTAACTAGTTAATAGGTGCGGGCAGATCGCGATTCTGCCCGCGCCTATTGCGGGCACATGTCAGCTGTTCAAAACATCTGACATGTCCCGGCTTTGATGCAGGCTCACCGCGGAGCCCTGCATCAAAGCAGGGGAGCCGACATCGGACGGAATAGTACGTCCGATGTCGGTAAGGGGTTAATATATGTCCTTCCTTCAATCTCACCAGGTGAGTAGTTCTCTTGGTGGGCAACTCTCTGTAACATTTGATAAGACCCTATTTGCGCTTTTGTGTCCCCCTCTTTTCTCTGAATATACAGCTCTGGCAAAAATTAAGAGACCACTGCATAATGTTCAGTTTCTCTGATTTTTCTATTTATAGGTATATTTTTGAGTAAAATGTAAATTGTTCTTCTATTCTATAAACTTCTGACATGTCTTCGAATTTACAAGCAATAAATTTTGTATTTTTTTTTCTGAAATGAGAAATGGTCAAAATTTAAAATAAAACTGTGAATTCAGACCTCAAATAATGCAAAGGAAACAAGTTCATACTCATTTAGAAACATCAATACAAATGTTTTAACTCAGGTAGAGATCAGAAATCAAAATTTTGTGGAATAACCATGATTTTTAATCACAGCTTTCATGTGTCTTGGTATGCTTTCCACCAGTCATTCACACTGCTTCTGGCGCAAAAATTTAATCAGTTCTTCTTTGTTTGATGGCTTGTGTCTATCCATCATCCTCTCGATTACATTCCAGAGGTTTTCAATGGGGTTCAGGTCTGGAGATTGGGCTGCCCATGACAGGGTTTTGATGTGGTGGTCTATTAATTTTTGCCAGAGCTATATGTATGTTAAAAAATGCCTTCAATTGGGATGGTACATGCAATGAGCAGGGTTGTTTTTCTTTGGTTTGCTATATACAAAGCTGGCTGAAATGCAAAATCAGCTCCCTCCTACCGTGTGCCAACAATAATACTAGGGCGGGAGGTTTTCTTATTGGGCAGAGGAGTCTTTGGGCCCTCTCTGGTGCCAAAACTCTCCCACTATCTTTGCACTGCTTCAAATGTCAGTTATTTTCTTGTACTGAGTTTCATCAGTGTGTTTGATCAGATTTGCATCTGTGTCATCAGAGACTGTCTGAATTGTATCAGTTTTTCTAAGAAAAATAAAAGTTTCACTAGCTTTCCCAATCAAATAGTCAATGGAAAACGGACAGCAAATGGATGGCATCAGAGTGCCTTGGCGATTTTGACCCAATGCTTGGATCAATATTTGACAAGTCTCTGTGTGTAGACCAGGAAAAGGATCGGATATGTGGACTACCTCATAGACTATCATAGGTATGAGTGTTATCTGTGAAAACTGATGTCTCAACGAGCCCTAACTATACCCTCCCCGATGATGACCTGTTTTCACACTGGGATATGGATTAAGAATGCAGGAGAAAAGGTGGAATGAAATTGCCAATGCTATGTTAACTCCAACTACGTCACTGACCAAACACACTATATATACATAGCCTTTTCCAGTCTGAACACAATATGGATGATAAACGTTCAACACAGTTTCTGCATGTAACTGTATATTTATTTCTTTTTTAAAGAACACTCCTTAATGATCTGTATTACAAACTCGGTTTCACAGAATTATAATCCACTAAATAGCACAATAACCCATTTCCACAAAGTCAGATGTGCTTTGTCACCTTTTTAAAGACACTCCAGTAAATTTGGTGACGTGTCCAACTGAGAGTTACATATAACTGTACCAGTGATGCACTTGTACATATACATGTGGTGGAATGTTTCCCATACGTATTATTGGAGTATACCAAGCAAAATGTTCACATAAGACCATATACTTGTGACATATTCATAACTGTGTCATACAGCTATTGGAGAAATAAAACCTCACAATAAGCACGTGTTTGTACTTTTAATGCTTTACATTACTATAATTTTAAAATCACAATCAGCACTTAAGTTATAGTCAATTCAGCAAACAAGGGACAAAAAAATTACAAGAGTAAAGAACTGACTGATATATCCGTAATTTTTCTTGTTTAACAAATGCATAAGTGCATAATAAGATGATATTTCATTTAAATATCTTGCTTACACTATACATTTTTTTTGTTCTATTTACGCAACAGTAATCCCCATGCTTCACATAGAAAAAAGCAATTCACGACATTAAGAAAAAAATGTACAATTTATGAAACAAAGTAAATAAATATTAGTATTACAGGATTGGAGCTGTACATAAAAGCTGTCGAGTTTCAATCATATAAAAATATGTTTTAGTGCAACCTCACATATATATTGATGCTATTTTTTTACTTTTTACATATAGGCCCAAGTGTCCAAAAAAGAATGAAATTACAATTATTACAAAGCAGATACACAAATTCTAAAATATATACAGGGTACTGCTAAAAATGCTTATAAGAATATAAGCAAAGTAAAGAAAAAGGCACAAACAACTGTACAATTAAAAGTACCAGACCCATTACAAGAGTTTAAAGTTTCGTTTTGGTCAGGCTCATGATGACTTATATGTATACAGTAGATATATATATACATGTCTATATATTTATTTTAATCTGTTTTCTTATAATAGACGTACTTTCAAGAACAAATCATCGTTAAGTACATCAGACATGCTATGAATGTGTTTTCTACAAGAAAAAAGTTTTTTTTATTTTAACGTCTACATGCCCATTCCAATCAATGCAAGTTACTAGACTCGCTTGAAGAGTCCTTCCTTTCCCGTGTGCTCGATGGCTCTTCATTCCTGCCATGAAATCCTAACTTTGTCATGTCCATGGTCTTACTATAGAATTTGGAATGAGCTAATGTAGACTGTGATGTACCAAAACTGTCTTTTTCTCCGTGCAAGTCAACATGGGTGGGTGAGGCGCATGCAAGCGACATGCCTGCCTCGTGTCCACTAAAGTGCCTAATGCCAAACTGTGCACTTTCTAATGTTTTTTGATTGGGCTCAGGAGGATGAGACAGCTGGTCCCGCTTCAGCGATAGACCTTCCTCTGTAGCAATCCTCAGGCAAGCAATGGCTTTTGTGCAAGTACGTATATTTTCTTCTTGCTCCCTCTCAGCAGGCTTGGAGCTTTCATCCGAAGGGCTTTGCCCTGGTGAAGGTAAGAGCGTTGGGGTAGCTCCATATATAGGATCTCCAAGAGGGAAATCAGAAGAAGAATGTTTCTCAAGGTGCAATGGGTTATAAGATTCTGAAGATCGAATCGTTTTGTCATCTGAGCTGCTTAGGTGCAAAGTTGTGGTTGATGGGGAGTGAGGACTGGACTGGATTGCAGAATTAGAATTAATAATCTGAATCCCACCAATTGGGATCATAGGTAAAGGTGCTCGTATTTGTTGCTGTGAGTGCAATGGCAAGTGGCTGAAAACAGAATCTTTGTGGCCAACATGGGCTGGGCCATGGCTTTGGTGTCCAGGAATATCGTCTGGATAAGGAGGACCAACAAATGGAAACTGTGGCCAGTTCTTTCGTAAACTCTGCAGTAGATATAAAGAAAAACATTTGATTAAATGGTCACTGTTGTAGTGTGCATAAATCAATATTCCAAATATTGCATTCTTTAAATGCCTCTTGTCTGAAATTGCAGTGTGGACCCATAACATTGGGTGATATAGTTGCCATATGATCGATCCCCAAGTCTCTTCTGGACATCTCCTATTCTAATTAATAAGATGTTGACAAATTGTACCACCTAACATGATAGTCACATTTCACTTTAGGAATTTCTGTGTGTCTATTGCCCCGAATTTATATATAAGAATTTCACTATGCAGATATACAATGGATAACACATTGTCTGCAGTAATAGGACGCAGCAGATTTTGCCAAACCATGTGAAAACAAAGTTTATGGATGCCATTTGTTATGCTCTCTAGATTTCGCCTGCTTTGCTGTTTTATACATAATGGTCCTAATGGGTAAAATAAGATTTCCCAAAAATTGTAAGGTTCCAGCCAAATTTAAGACTGTGAATGTTAACGATATAAAAAGTATTTAAAGTTAATAAATGTAATACTCAAGGTAATAACATAAATCTGTCACACCTCATTGGAACAATATGTTCTAAAGCAAACAAGAATGCATGCCACAATGGAATAACAGCAGACCATCATACCAAAAGATGTAGGCAGGCGACAATGGACTGTAAAATCTACATTGTTTACAGGGGAACCAAACTTCATAATGACCTTCAACTCTCTAGACAACATATTAGTAAAACAGTCTAGTCTTTTATACAGTAGAAAGCAAAAATATATACACCTCTCAGAATTAATCAAATTAGTAACATTTTTGCCCCAAAACTTATATAAATATATAAAGCTCAGCTTCTAGATTGCTTAAAGCATTACCATACGTTGAATGTTATAATGGCCACTGATCCGAAATATAAAGGTCAAACATTTAGTGGCTTTACAAATGTACTACTTTTCAGACATAGATGAGCAGAGGTATAAGGTGATGCTCATGGGCCTCAAAGAAAACTCGTAAAAGGTTTGAATTTAAAATTAGCATAAGCTAAAAGATGTCTTCTGAGTGAAATAAAAAGCATTATAAAATAATTCTGTTAAAGAGTAACCGTCATTTAAATTTTTATTTCATATATCAATAGGTATCATAAAGATTAGCAACTTTTGTAATAAAACTGCTTCTTTCCCCTGGACTGGTCATTCATTGTCAATAGAGATGGACGAACCCCTGGATGTTTGGCTCCGGCGAGTTTGGCCGAATAGTTAAAAAAGGTTTAGGTTTGGGTACCAGAACAGTACTCGAACCCGGACCCCATTCACTTAAATGGGGTGCCGAACATCAAGTGTTTGCCATGCTGTCATGTTCATGACAGTGCAGCAAACACTGCCTCTGATCAGCAGTAAAATCATTACCAGCGGTCAGACAGCCGCGGCTCCCATATTGAGGGTTGCATCCCACAGCTGTCAGTTTTACCTGGCTGGTTATGAAAAATACAGGGTAACCAACAATGTTTTTATTTTTTTTAATATTTATTTAGAGCGAAGGTGCCAGCTGATGAATACTTCCATCAGCCGCCGCCTCCTCTCACTGTTATTAGCAGCAGCAGTCGTAGGCCGATGGGAGTAGTAGTCCCATCAGTCGACGCCAGTCACCGGAGGTAAACTTTTTACAGCTGCGGGTTCACACTGTCATTTGACAGTGTGGGAACCAAGCTGTTTGACCAATGGTAATTAATTTACCGCCAATCAGAAGCGGTGTTAACTGCGCTGTCATGTGCAAGAGAAAAACTCGGTGTTAGGGGTACCGAACCCGAACAATAACACGGACATCCTGATGAAGTCCATGTTCTTTGCCTGAACAGTAGGTGTTCGGTATGGACCGCGAACTTTACTGTTACGGTTCGCCCATCTCTAATTGTCAACATTTTCAATTCACTGGTAAAGTTTGTATTCAGTGAAGACAGATTATTATATTACAGTGACAGGAGATGACAGTTGGTACTGATAGGATTCTATGAGGGGAGGGGACCTAGAGTAAGAGATGCTCCATCATCCTCCCCTCTACAAAGAATCTTATCAGTAGCAACGGCCATCTCCTATCTCAGTAATATAATAATCTGTCTTCGCTGAATACATATTTTACCCAGGAATAAAGTATTTTGAGAATGATCAGTCTTGATGGTTTAAGAAGCAACTTTTTCTGATAATATACATTACAAAGTTACTTATTTCCAAGTGTACTGTTGATTTATGAAATAAAAATTAAAACAATGGTTACTCTTTAATACAAATCCATAGCTGTATCTTAAGTATTTGGTTAAGCCATTGCCAGTAAACATATAGAATTTTTTTCTTATAGATTTGGGAGCCAGATTTGCTCATAAGATTCAGATACCAGATGCACATTGGGAAACAAAAATTGAATTTTTACAGGGCCTTTTAAAATAAAGTTGAAAGAAGAAGTTGTGATATTTAAAATAAAATCTCAAATTTGGATAACAATTTTTTAACAACAAAAACAAAGGTAGGGTGAAGGGTGTGGGTGGATGTGTACTGTATTGTAATGTTAAAAAAACCTCCCAAAACAATAAAATAAAAAATCAAAGGTAACTCACTCCAGGGCCAAGTAATCCTGAGTCTGAGTGCAAATAGTGACTCATTGGCAAACTTGGGTTGTGGTGTAAACGTCTTCTAGGTGAAAGTGCTCTAAAGCTGCCCATATATCTCCTCTCTTGTCTAGGAGACAGATCTCGCCCGGTAGAAATATCTTTCCCAGGTGACACTGGCCTAAGTGGTGAAAGATGGCGTCTCGGTGAAACGTCTCTTCGGGGCGAGAGTTCCCTTCTTAATGCAGCTTCTTTTCTTGGAGACAGGTGCCTCATTGGTGAAGCATCCCTTCGTGATGATAAGTGCCTTCTGGGGGACAAATCTCCCCTAAGTGATAAGTACCTCTTTGGTGAATTATCTCTGCATGGCGAAGAATCATATCCTGGAGAGGAATGGCGACTACAGGATGAGAAGTCCCTGGGAGATGAACTGGGTTCAGAAGTGAGCATATAATCCTCATCCATGCTGCCAGGTACATCCATTTTTTCTCTGTCATGTTCCAAACTAGCAAGGACAAGCTTTTGATAATTTACCATTTGGGAGTCTCCAACCAAAGTCTTTGAATTCATGAGATGTGTAACTTGAATACTAGGCATAGTGGACAAATAGCTCATCAAAGAAGAGTGACCCGTGGAGACCTCTGGTGATGCTCTTTGTGAAGCTGAAGCAGCAGTAACAGACAATGTTGAAAATCGAGGAGGTTGAGGGCTTGTACTTCTCGATCTAGTTTTTGGTGTCGAGTCACCCTGGGTATCATCAAAATCTTCCTCCTCATCATCGTCATCATCATTATCATCTCCATCATCGCCATCTGATTCCTCTGCATCTGAAAACTGGTGATCCATAGCTATAGTATTCTTTTCTGATTCTTTTTGCATATCTTCAATGTTTCCTGAAATAACAATATAACAGATATAAGAATTGTATTATGAAGAATATAGAAATGATTTCAGAATTTAGCTTTACATCTCAAAATATAGTGATTTCAGTGGTTTACTTAGAGAAACATAGAGCCAAGCAAAATTATTACCATTACAATAAAACTAAGAAAAAAATCTGAAATACAAATAATTCAAGCTGACATCATGCTTTACTACCTGATGCAATAATTTAGACTTGTAATAAATTTTCTTGATATAGTGAATGTGCCAAAGGCCAACTACCAAGTGTATTACACTCTTAGTCACATTAGGTGACATCAGAACAAAAGCTTGACTATTACTCATCTTCTCCTCAATGTAACTTGGCACCAATAGATATTTCATGGCACTATTGTCACACAAGCATTTTCTTCTATACTTCACTATTTAGTAGCTCAAGTCACTTTTCTTCTTAGTGCAGAAGTCACCTTACCTATATTAATTGTAACATTATTTTGGCCATAATTAGAAGCAAATGAATGGGGTTGGATCGCTTCCATGTGTCCTCTCAATCCTGACTTTTAAGGTGTGAGCTGTAGCAACTGTGTGCCATATCTAGTGGAAGTGTCTAAGGGATTGGAAATTTTAAACTAGAGTCTACATATTTGTCAATTCCATTGCCCAGATTTATATTAGTGAGTGACTAAGGGTCCTAAACTACCAGTACTAATCTTTTCAGCACATATTACCCTTCTTTTTTGTATGTTGTGATATGGTACACATAAATACATATGAGATAAAAAAGTGCAATTCCACAATTTTTTATTTTTTATTTTTATTTACCATGCTCACTATATAGTAAAACTGACTTGGCAATATGATTCCCCAGATTAGTAAGCAGGTACCAAACATGTATAATTTATTATTTATATAAGTGGTGAAAAAAATTCAAAATTTGTATGAAAAAAGGTTTTTGCGATTGTTGCCATTTTTCGAGACCCATAACGTTCTCATTTTTCAGGACCTGGTGTTGGGTGAGGGCTTTTATTTGCATCTTGAGTTGTCGTTTTATTGATTCCATATTGAGGTACATACAATGATTCAATTGCCTCTTATTGCATTTTATTTCAATGTTGCTGCAACAAAAAATAGTAATTCTGATATTTTCATTTTTTTCCTCGTTATGCCATTTACTGATCAAATTAATTTTTCTTTATATTTTGATAGATCAGACATTTCCAAAAGCAGTGATACCAAATATGTATATACATTTTTTTTATTGTTTACTTTTAATGGGACAAAAGGGGGATGATTTGAACTATTGTGTTTTTAAAATTATTTTAATATCTTTCAAAACTTTTTTTTTCACCTTTACTTTATTTAAAAGTCCTCTTAGGAGACTTGAAGCAGGGATCATCGGATTGCCTGTACTATACATAGCAGTGCTTCAGCCCTGCTATATAGAGCACAAATCATGATTTACTAGGTACCCTGATCTTATAGCAAATTCACAATGACACACACAGGGGTCTTCTGCAGACCCCCGGCTTTCATGGCAAACCACCGGCGATCATGCGACAGGGCACCAATGGGCAGGACTTGTGGCGCACTTCTGGGCAGCTTGTGTTAAATGCCACTATCAGTGATTGGCAGCGGAATTTAACTTGTTAACAGAAGCAGTTGGATCTCGGATCCACCTCAGCTGTTAGAGGCACTTGATGGCTGATTAAATCATCATCAAGTGCAGGGAAAGATTCGGGCTCAGCGCCGGAACTTGCATCAAAGGCAGTGACAAGACCAAAGACGGATATACACATCAAAGTTCATGAAGGTGTTAGGGATGGTCCGAAAATAACACTGATTTAATCCTAAATCTCTATATATTCAATATAATAATCTAATTGCTTTACCAATAAACTTTAATTCAACATTTCCTACTGTTCCCTCTCTACTCTATCTAGCTGCTTTTTTTTTTTCAAACAACTTCCTGTTCATAACATTTTGTTATAAAATCCCCAGATCATGCTGGGATACTGAAACAAAACTTCATAAAGGTGAGAGGCTCCAGTCATTGCTGCAGTCTCTGTCTTCACCCTGAAACGAAGCATCATCAATAACGTCTGTTTCAGGGGCTGGGCTCTGCTCTACTAAGAATGCGCCCGTTGCCAATTTCAAAGTATGCTCAGTAAGATCTTGTGACTGTGCAATATTATTTTTAATGCACAGTGACAGTGGGTTCCCTTGCTGGCTCTGATGAGTTGTGGCGAGCCGGAAAGAGAGCGCACTGTCAGTGTGCATTGTAAGGAGAGAACCCGGTGAGCAGGAACCAGCCCCACCATCAAAACCCACGTCACTTTCGGGGACAGATCAGATCTCTGTTCTCCTTCATCGCCGGGTTATCTCCTTAAAATGCACAATGACAATGTGCTTGCCGGCTTATCACTGTGTAGCCCCCGCCTTGATCTGCTTCCAAATACGCATATTTAATGCTCTTTATATGGACCACAACGCACGGACCAACTGTGAGTCTTCCGGCCTGAACTCATGGCCTCATAGGTATATATCAGGCTTTTAATTTTGGTCAGAGTACACTAAACATAGCCCATGGACTAAAATGGCGGTGTTTCTAAATAAAAATAAATTAAAAAAACAACTTTTTTCCTAAATCCAAGAAACCTAATTCATTCACTATCATAGAAATATTACCAAAATGAATGTAAACACTGTTGTGTTAGGGCAGCAATAGCAGTGTGTGCCTCTTATATATGGCATTGCAATCCATCACTTGTAGTTTAAGCCTGTGTCCACATTTACATTTAGGTTTGTTACTTGGGGAGCATTATAAGTTACCATAATATATATGATATGTAACTATACCAAACAGGGAGTGGGCAGCCAACACGTGATGACATGATAACAGGAGCAGCAGAAACAAGCCACGTGGGATTCAGCAGTGTGGGAACGACTTAGTAGGAGGAGGAAGCAGCAGAGATGGGTGATGGTAGCAGTAAAGAAGGAAGAGGAAACCAAAAAACTGCTAGAGCTTTTTCATGGTTCCTCCTTCATTACATGTTATAAGCAACTTTCAGTAGTCTGCTGTGGTAGACAGTTATGAGCCACATGCCAGGGTTCGGGGACCCCTGGCCTAAAGAAATACATGCCAATGTTGTAGAGACAACCCCTTTTGATGTATGAAAACCATTTTCAGTTGCATTATTTTCTGCAGCAGCAAATCTGCCATATTGAAACCTACTCTTGGGGCAGATTTCTGTAAGGATTTGTGGGTGGAAAATCTGCAGCATATTACTGTAAGAGCAAAATGGATGAGATATTATAAATTTCAGAATTCTTATTCAGATTTTGCATAAAAAAATCTGTGTAAACATTGACACATCAAATCCGCACCCTTTCAGCTTATGTCGTTTGGTAAATCTATATATTTACACCTTTTGCTTAGTCAGGTAACCAATTACCTATAACAATTCAGCCAAAATTGAAATGGATTTTTTACAATTTATAAATTCTATTCAGATTATAGTTTACATACACAGTACAATCATCTCTAATCATACTGTACTTGTGAATCAATAAGGCAAAAACATCTAGTAGGAAAACATACCATTTATTATATTGTAATGGTTGATTGTGAGTTGTAAGGTCTGAAATAATGAGGGGCAGATCAATGAAAGCAATATCATGATATGGTCAGGGTTAGGGTTGATTTTACAATAATCAGAGCTTTGGCATTGTGTTCAGGTGATCTGCTCACTCCTTTGCCTTTCTTTGGCCTTGTGTTTGCTTTACATTTAATATCATGACCCTGTCAACCTTACATAGCACTGGCATTACTAAGACCATCACTATTATACAGGTCACTGAGCTGAACACTTATCTGCTGCTGGTGTCAGGATTTCAACTATTACTTCAATTATGTGATCCAAGCTGGACTGCGCATGCAGTGTGAAGCACCTGTCAAAGATGTACACTTCATTTCAAGGTTACCCCTGTGTTCATGTAAACTCATATCTGACCTCGACTCTCCTCTCTGATCAGTAATAGTTTGGGTTCCCAAATATACTTTACTTTCTAAAGCCCCCCGTTACACCTTAGCTGGCTGTCGGACAAACAATGGTTCAGATGAGTTGTTCAGTAAGTAGCTATCTTGGCCAACTCTCCGATTTCAGTCAGTAGCTATTTCAGATGTCTTCTCTATGACAAAGCCACTGCTAGACATCCCTGACGGCAGCTTGTCTCAAGGAGAATAAAATGATCGGCAGTTAAAATCAGACACGCCAGATCCTCAGCTCTCCCAATAATCAACTGTCCAGGGTTCCCATACACATTAGAGTGTCGGCCAAATTAATTTATATTGGCAAGCTCGGCAAACGTTGCTCTAATGTGTATGTGGGGCCTAATAGCTGTGCTCTGTCGTTGACTGTACTTATATGCCCAGAAATTTACACCTTTAATATGCTATAGCATAATATAGAAGTAACTAAATATATAGAAATACATATACAGTATTTATACACTGATCAAAAAATAAAGGTAACACTTAAACAACACAATGTAACTCCAAGTCAATCACACTTCTTTGAAATCAACCTGTCCAGTTATGAAGCAAAGCTGATTGTGAATCAATTTCTCCTGCTGTTGTGCAAATGGTACAGACAACAGGTAGAAATGATAGGTAATTATCAAGACAACCCCTATACAGGAGTGGTTCTGCAAAGTGTGACCACAGACTATTTCTCTGTTCTCATCCATTTTGGCTGTTGTTTTGGTCACTTTTGCATTTTGTCATTGCTCTCACCCCTAGAGGTATAGTAGCATGAGGTGATGTCTACAACCCACAGAAGTTGCCCAGGTAATGCAGCTCATCCAGGTTGCCACATCAATGCGAACTGTGGCAAGATGGGTAGCTGTGTCTGTCAGCACAGTTTTCAGAGCATGAAGCAGATACGGTGCAGGAGACACGCCAGTACACCAGGAGACACGGAGGGGGACGTAGAAGGGCAACAACTCACCTACAGGACTGCTACCTCCTCCTCTGTGCAAGGAGAAATGGGAGAGCCCTGCGAAATTTCCTCCAGCAGGCCACTAACATCCATATGTCTGTTCAAACTGTCAGAAACAGACTCCATGAGGGTGGTATGAGGGCCCGACATCCTCAAGTGGGTGTTGTGCTTACAACGCAAGGCCATGCAGGGCAATTAGCATTTGTCAGAGAACACCAAGATTGGCAGATTCGACATTGATGCCCTGTATACTTCATGGATGAGAACAGGTTCACTCTGAGCACATGTGACAGACATGACAGAGTCTGGAGACGCCGTGGAGAATGTTCTGCTGCCTGCAACATCCTGCAGCATGACCGATTTGGCAGTGGGTCAGTAATGTTGTGGGTATGCATTTATTTGGAGGGCCGGACAGCCCTCTATGTGCTAGCCAGGGGTACCCTGACTGTCATTAGGTACTGGGATGAGATCCTCAGACCCATTGTGAGACCATATGCCGATGCAGTGGGCCTGGGTTCCTTCTGATGCATGACAATGCTAGGGCTTATGTGGCTGGTGTGTCAGCAGCTCCTGCATGATGATGGCATTGATGCTCTGGACTGGCCTGCCCATTCCCTAGATCTGAATCCAAACGAGCACATCTGGGACATCAAGTGTCAGTCCATCCACCAAGGTCACGCTGCACCACAGACTGTCCTGGAGTTGGCTTATGCTTTAATCCAGGTCTGGGAGGAGATTCCTCAGGAGAACATTCGCTGCCTCATCAGGAGCATTCCCAGGCATGGTAGGGAGGTCATACACGCACATGGAGGCCACACACACTACTGAGCATCAATTCCTCATCTTAAGGCATTTCCACTGAAGTTGGATCAGCCCGTAATTTGATTTTCCACTTTGATTTTGAGTACTATTCCAAATCCAGACCTCCATGGGGTATTAATTTTGATTTACATTAATCATTTTTATGTTTTACTGTTCTTAACGCATTTCATTATATAATGAATATATATTTTCAACTGGAATATTTCATTCAGGAATATCTAGGATGTGGTATTTTAGTGTTCCCTTTATTTTTTTGAGCAGTGCATATACAGTGCCTTGCGAAAGTATTCGGCTCCCTGGAACTTTTCAACCTTTTCCCACAACTCATGCTTCAAACATAAAGATAGCAAATGTAAATTTTTGGTGAAGAATCAACAACAAGTGGAACACAATGGTGAAGTTGAACGAAATTTATTGGTTATTATAAATTTTTGCGGAAATTCAAAAACTGAAACGTGGGGTGTTCAATATTATTCGGCCCCTTTACTTTCAGTGCAGCAAACTCACTCCAGAACTTAATTATGGATCTCTGAATGATCCAATGTTGTCCTAAATGCCTAATGATGATAAATATAATCCACCTGTGTGTAATCAAGTCTCCGAATAAATGCACCTGCTCTGTGATAGTCTCAGGGTTCTGTTTGAAGCACAGAGAGCATCATGAAGACCAGGAACACAACAGGCAGGTCCGTGATACTGTTGTGGAGAAGTTTAAAGCCGGATTTGGATACAAAATGATTTCCAAAACTTTCAACATCCCAAGGAGCACTGTGCAAGAGATCATACTGAAATGGAAGGAGTATCATACCACTGCAAATCTACCAAGACCCGGCCTTCCCTCTAAACAACTTTCATCTCAAACAAAAAGAAGACCGGTCAGAGATGCAGCCAAGAGGCCCATGATCACTCTGGATGAACTGCAGAGATCTGCAGCTGAGGTGGGACAGTCTGTCCATAGGACAACAATAAGTCGTACACTGCACAAATCTGGCCTTTATGGAAGAGTGGCAAGAAGAAAGCCATTTCTCAAAGATATCCATAAAAAGTGTTGTTTAAAGTTTGCAATAAGCCACCTGGGAGACACACCAAACATGTGGAAGAAGGTGCTCTGGTCAGACTAAACTAAAATCAAACTTTTTAGCAACAATACCAAACGATATGTTGGGCGAAAAGGAAACTCAGCTCATCACCCTGATCACACCATCCCCACTGTCAAACATGGTGGTGGCAGCATCATGGTTTGGTCCTGCTTTTCTTTAGCAGGGACAGGGAAGATGGTTAAGATTGATGGGAAGATGGATGGACCATTCTTGAAGAAAACCTGTTTGAGTCTGCAAAAGACCTGAGACTGGGACGGAGATTTCTCTTCCAGCAAGGCAATGATCCCAAACATAAAGCAAAATCTACAATGGAATGGTTCACAAATAAACGTATCCAGGTGTTAGAATGGCCAAGTCAAAGTCCAGACCTCAATCCAATCGAGAATCTGTGGAAAGAGCTGAAAACTGCTGTTCACAAACGATCTCCATCAAACCTCACTGAGCTCGAGCTCTTTGTCAAGGTAGAATGGGCAAGAATTTCAGTCTCTCGATGTACAAAACTGATAGAGACATACCCCAGGGACTTGCAGCTGTAATCGCAGGAAAAAGTGGCGCAACAAAGTATTATGTTAAAGGGGCCGAATAATATTGCACACCCCACTTTTCAGTTTTTGAATTTCCAAAATTTTTTTTAAATAACCAATAAATTTCGTTCAACTTCACAATTGTGTTCCACTTGTTGATTCTTCACCAAAAATTTACATTTGGTATCTTTATGTTTGAAGCATGATATGTGGCAAAATGTTGAAAAGTTCCAGGGAGCCGATTACTTTCGCAAGGCACTGTATTTATATATAAACACGCACACACATATATATTTCTGTATTATATTATATCAAAGACATTGAAGGCGTAAGATGATGAGCATAGAAGAACAGAAAACAACTGTTAAGTTTGAGTGTATGTGGGGGTTTAAGTTACTGGTACAGATATGTCTTATACTTTACATTTTGCTGGTGTTGCCTAGTATGTTGGTCCTTCACTATACTAGGTTTTGGACCATACAAATTTCCTCTATCCAGCTTTCAAAATTGAACCTCCTTAAGTGACCATCATATATATTAGATTAATATTGGCTCAACTTTGTGATTTTGTTGGTATAGGTCAACCATCTAATGGTTAGTGGGGCCTCCTGAGAATGATTGGGCAGTTGGATGTTAACATGTCTGATCATTTTCTTCTTAGAGGAAATAAGCTGCCTTTAGAGGTGTCACTGTTGCTAGGGGCCAAGCCAAGCGTGAGGCGGGTTAAGGGGACAGCTGTCTGAAGTTATGGCCAGCTTTAGACACTTTATTGAGAGCTGTGATCTCACTCCTTATATTACACCTTCCCTCTCCATATTCTTTTGGTGTGAATATGATATTGTGTTGACTGTAAGCTCTAATTCTGACTCTGCCCTCTCAAGCTAATCTGAAAAATATGTCAACATTTTTCAGAGTGAATCGGAATAAATATAGTATGGATAAAAAGATTCTACTCATCTGATGGCGAAATCTTGTCTGTACATTGCATTGCTAGACTTACATTCACCCTACGTTATTAGGACAATTTCTACTTCAGTACTGGGAAATAAATATATACCCAGACTTGCTTCTTAAATGTATTTTCCCATGTTAGGCAGTTGTGTGGGCGATCCATCTTCTCACACAGACGCTGAAGAACCAAAATTAAAGTATGACGTACCTGACTCTTCTATTTCCGCATCATCTACAGATGTCATTGCTACTCCGAGCTCCAGGCACTTCTTCATGTGGGCTTTTGACTTCATATGTTTTGTCAGGTTTCCTTTAAAGACATAGGGAATCAGGTAAAATTAGCCAAGTGAGGAGCTCTATTGTAAATGATGGCATTATTCTCATATTTCTCTACAGACAGTGGAACAATACATTACAATAACGGCAGCTTTGGAAAAACTATGAAGAAGCTGGAAGACTATAGAATAAATTAACAGATGAAAGAAAATGCTTAGACACATAGTTTTTATAGCTAATAATACAATAATGAGGCCATAGGGCTATGACGGCATTTATTTCATGTGAAAGGATACAGATTTACATACTAGACAGAATTAGTTACTGGACGATCATACTGGTCAGGTAACAATTAAATCATTTCACTTATTTAAGAAGTTTTTTTGGTTTCTTAAAGAAAAACAAAACAAGTCGCAGATGGAAGACCGTTACAAAAAACCCTTTAACGGGATTTAATAAAGGAATGGCTCTGCTTTTGCCTACCTGTCCCCAACCCAGTATAGTGGCAAGCTGCCTGCATCAAGCAACTACACCCAAGGTTGCATTTCTCAAAAGAGTTGTCTATCCGTTATTTCTTTTTTTGAAAAGTCTTTATTGCATTGTCTTCATTTTTCTAAGGGGGGACATTGTCATTGTTTTATTATTTTTAAGTATAATGTATCTCTCCTCTCTGTACTTGTATATTCTGCTTGTGGATAACAATATGCACAGGCATTTCTTACCTAAATTTTTGACTCAAGAGGTATCCTGATCGGGCAACCTCTGAATACATTACAAGAGACAGTTCACTCCATCTTTTCACACTACAGTTTGCAAAATTGTTATTACCACAGTTTTTCTGCATACAGAATTTCTTTTGGTGGTTGCTGTTAGTTCCCATACCACATAAAGTCATCCAAGCCTGCTGATTTTAGCCAGATCGAACAAAGTATGGAAGTCTTGAGACTGAGCCCCTGACAAATGATGTTGAGTAACAGAAGGATTGGGCAGTCTGAACTGAAATGCTTAAAGGGGTTGTCTGACCATAACGTACAATTCTGCAGTCATTCTAAGCATGCTGTGAGGATTCTCCGATGCCGGGTGCGAGTGGTAATATTGCGACTGCAAGTATGCAATTTGCATACTTCCAGCCACATTCAGACTAGACATGTCCAGCGTCGCTAAATGCACTTGCACTGAGTGAGGTCGTGCACGTCTAGTCGGCAAGTGACATCTATGCAAATCATATACTTGCGGTCAAGCGCTCACCCCTGGCATAGAAGAATCCTCACAACACACAATGTGCATGATTTAAGGCTTTGCAAGTGACTGCAGACTTGTATCCTAAGGCAATGGAGATATGGTGCTATCAGAGGTGTCTGACAGTGGCATATTCTCCTCTCCTCATTGGAAACACATGAATTTTCTGTAAAGCCTAATACTTGAATGAATAGGGAGGTTGGGAGTGATAGATGTTATCGCCATCTTAGCAAAAGAAAAAGTTGTCAAAACGTATATACAGCAAAATGGCAACAATAAAAATTAAAATAGAAAAACAAACCTTCTCGCAATTTGATTGACGCAAAAGTAAAAAATTTAGAACACTAAAAAATGATGAAACAAACCAATTTTTGTTTTTACAGTTCTATATGTTTTTGACCACCAAAATATAGTTAAGTTTGGTATCGCCATAACTGTACCAATCTGAAGAACCATGTGGCTATGTTATTTTTTTACTGTGTAATAAAGAGCATAAAAATGAGACGCAAAAACAATTACAAATGTTTTTTACCCCACATGGAACTTTTTTTATCCCATATATCAGCATATTATATGGTAAAGTGAATGATGTCAATGAAAACTACAACACTTCCTTAAAACTCAGCTCAAAAAACAAGCTCCCAGAAAAAAAAAAAAAAATGGTTCTTGGAAAAAATAGAACAAAAAAAGGACAAAAGCATACATTTTCCCAGGAACAGATAAATTAGCTCAATATCTGCAGAATGCTTTATAAGAACTCTCATATTCTTAAGTTTATAATTTTAAAACCCACACATGTACGCATGCAGACACGTCCCTAAATATCATCCTGCCCCGATAGTAATATGGGCCTACTTTCTGAAGTACCCGCTGCTTGCATATGCTGAGTGCATTACAGTAAAATAGAAACCTTGCATGTTTTACCTAACAATTAAAAGATTACATGAAGAGCAAAGTCGTCTCGACATCATATAAGATTTCTATTACAGCTCGTATCGATTTCAAGGACTTCAATGCAAATCCCGGCTTCAATTAATAAAAGCATCCCTAGACCAGTGGCATCAAATGGAAGTCATTTTCCCTGCAAATGAATGTATGTGAACACTAGCTATCAGGACTTCATCAATAATGGATGTAGATACGGATGGAGAGGGCCACCGGGGAGACTGAGGGCCTTTACATTATTGATAAACTTGAAACTGACCCACTGAAAGGACCGTAAAAGCATACTTTTCTCTGAATACCTCTCTATTATACAGCATGTATCATCTTTGTTGGTAAGGCTGTACACATCAGCACAAACACTGCAGACGTTAGCGCTGCAACAAATATCTGTCACTGAGACATGTGACTACTCGGCACACTCACTGTAGACATGTTGGCATTCCTTGTCGTCTACGTATCACATAGATTTAGCGAGCAGATTGGGCCCTTAAATATTATCTTTTGCCTCCTAATAAGCACAATTTCAAATAACAGTAATCATAGTAATAGTCATTCACCTTTTAAAGATAACAAGCCTAAATTTATTGAAGAGGACCCACCACCAGGTCACATAAGGTCAGTATCTGATCCTGTTTTATACCTGTCGCTCCTTGAGTAATTCATTTTTTATTGTTTTTTTTTTTAATTTTCCATACAGTTTCTGAGGCATGGGCATTTTTACGTATTGTCTTTACAAAGAGGGGGTGCTCACAGGGCAATAATGCACACCCCAGAGAATCCTATGAATCACAACCCTTTGGTTAAAATCATAAAAACTAGTACTAAAAAAGACCTATAGGGTTTAACGGGATACTCAAGAGAGCAATGGGAATAAAATAAGACCAAAAATGTACCACTTCTGACCTGGTGACAGGTCCTCTTTAAGACTAGAGACTTTTTTGATACTGATCCCAGGTTTTAAAATTCTTTATTGAGTTTTGTTGCAGAGTAGTAAGAAAATCGTCCCCAGTGATGTGCATTGCTATTGCTGCAATGGTTCGCGAGAGAGCTGTACACTATGAGGAAGGGCCTAGTAAAATGTAAATGTCATTATAAGTAGCATATCTACTGAACGATTAATGGCAGCCCTGATTATGATTTATGTAGCCACATGTTAGGTGTCGAGTTCCCGCCGCTGCACAGGGGGAATCTCCGCTACGGTCTCCCATTCTTCTCCAGGAGCAGTGGAGCTTGCTCAGCAGAGACGTTGGTCTCAGCGTCTGGCTCAGGCAGATACTGTGTGCTTGGTTACTGCTGTCCTTCCAGGCTCAGCCATTGTAACCAGCACTGCTCAGCGGCGAGCAGACGCTCCTGGGACTAAGCCCTGCTTTTCCTCTACTGAGCATGCCCAAGAGACGACCTCTCATTGGAGGTCAGGGGTCACATGCTCAGGTCCTGTAGCAGCTCCTATTGGACCACTAGGAAGGTCCCGGAGAGCTTCCTCTATAAAAGGTTTGCATGGCCGCACAGCCATGCGCTAGTATAAACTTGATAACGTGTGAGTGTAGATGAATGACTGTCGATGGATGAAAGCTCCTTAATCATTCCCATTCCTAGTGTTGTTGACTGCTCGTGAGTGGTGGAAGCTATCTAGCGCCCGAGAGTGCTACCTGCACACCTAGCACACGTTACAGTGTGTCACGGCGCAGCTCCGCACCACCGCACCTGCTGCTGCGTCTGCCGTTCTCTCCCTTGCTTGCCGACATACTTACCAGCGCCGGCGCGCTCCTGATGTAGGCGCGCGTCTTCCTCTCTCTCTCCTTCCAGACTCGCCTCCGGTTCCTGGGTCTCGTTGGGTGCGTGTGCGGACCTCTCACTCCAACTCCCTCTGCGCATGCAGACTTCCTCATTCTGGTATACAGACGCTCTGTTCTTACTCTCCGTGACCTTGGAGGACACTGACCCGGAAGCTCTTCAGCACGCAGCATATTTAAGGTGATTCCTCCCTCTGATCCTCGCCTGATTGTCATTTGTGCTTCTTATGACCCAGGTCCTCTCTGTTCTCAGCGCAGTCACCATGTCCAGTCTGCCTTGTGTCTCCGGCGTATTGAGTCTTCCGTGTGTCACTGCTCAGTCCAGTTCTCCCTGTGTCTCCACTGTTTCCCGTCTGCCTAGTGTCTCTGCCCTGCCCAGCTTCCATCGAGTCGCCACCACTTCCAGTTTGCTTCGTGTCTCGGTCCTACTAGCTCCCCCTGTGTTTTCACCTTACTCAGCCAGGTCCGTGTCACCATCTTATCCTGTTAGCCCTGTGGTCTTGCCTATACCAGTCAGTCCTGCATCTTTTTCCGCTCTTATTTTGAATCTCCTACTTCTTGTCCCCGGGTGTCAGCCTCTGCGGCAATAGTCTTCCTCGGGCCTGCCCCTAACGCTCCCTGTATTGGGGGTGGCCTACCTGGTAAGCTCACCCTTGGGAGGTTCGTTGCCGTGGATCTGCGGGTTCACTTTAGGAGATCCTAAGACCTTACACAGTACCTTTTGCAGTGCCTGCTTATACGGCACCGTGCACAATCAGTGCGCTTTCCTGACAGCCTTTCAGTGTAGGGTGGGAATTCCCGCTTGAATGCTGCATCTGACTCGGGGCGTCCTCAGGCGTGGGCTCAAAAGCCACCGAGGGTCAGAGCGAGTCCATTCACCAGATTAGTGGGGGTGATTCATAGGGATCCTACTAGTGTCTTGCAGCTGCACCCTGTGACTGTTAACAGGGCGCAGCATATTTTGGTGGCTCTGTGAAGCAACAGAGTTCGCTACTATTCACACGGGGTGAAGTCTAACCCACGTGTGAACAAGTGTCCATCGCCATTACTCAGCAGCAGGTACCATCTCTGCACGATGGACCCCGGGCTGCGAACGCACCTCATATCTACCTCTTTATTATTTGGAGCGTTCTGCTAGCCCTAACACCACATAATTGATTACGGTTCATGGGAAACTTGGATTTATCATATATTGCTCATCTTTACAAACACCTTTATATAGAAAATCTTATTTTTTCATACATACTCTGTTTGATTTGTCTAATTGCATTATGAACATGTGCTGATATAACATGTTTCCTCATAAATACGACCCTCATACACAACAAAAAAGTTGGCCAAACCTGCTGATATCAGCAGGTTTGGACCCATACTTAATTTGTATGGGGGCCTTCTAAACAGGGAACCTAAAGATTTGGAGGTTGAAATTCAATTGCCTCATCCTTTTCTCCAGTGGGGAGAAGATTCAGGTAGCGACTCCCTCATAGGCCGAATCTAGCGGTCATGGGTATCCAGGTGTCAGGAGACAACATAAGTCAACTTGAATGATCGTTGGACTGATAGCTGTCTAATGTAGCTAGTAGTGATGAGCGAATACACTCGTTACTCGAGATTTCTCGAGCACGCTCGGGGGGTCCTCCAAGTATTTTTTAGTGCTCGGAGATTTAGTTTTTCTTGCCACAGCTGAATGATTTACATCTGTTAGCCAGCATAAGTACATGTGGGGATTACCTGGTTGCTAGGGAATGGTGCGTCAGCACAGTGTGACTAAAGAATACATGAACTCAAATATTTTTCCTTTACACTC